>NC_090746.1:56394898-56452398 GCF_036898095.1 Palaemon carinicauda
GAATAAAAGAAAAACAGAAAGATGATAAGAACGGAATATGCAATGGAAGATGAAATATCATTCGAAGGAGAAAGGATTAATTTTGCAAAATTATTTAAATATTTAGGAACTATGATCTCTAATACAGGGAAGGAACTAGGAAAGTTGGATGACCCAGGCCTAAATGGCAGAAGACTATGAAGCGTGAAGTCGGTGACGATGAATAGAGAAATATTGAATTAAAGACTGAATATAGAGACGACTGGCGGAATTCAATCAAGGTCCTTTGCGTCAATAAGCGTAGGAGATGATGATGATGATGATGATGATGATGATGATGGTGATGATGAGATATATATATATATATATATATATATATATATATATATATATATATATATATATGCTGTACATACATGAATATAGAGATTATATATATAGTGTGTATATAGTTCCTCAGAGATTGAACATAATTAATTACAAAACTGTGTTCGAATGCCAAATTCATTTTCCCCATTAGAATCAATAGAAATAATATTAACTGGTGCTCCAACAAAATGATGCTCCAATTACAGGCCATTTTTACAAAAAATTTACAATATTAAGTTAAACTACGGTACATCAAAGCATACCACAAATAAGATCAAGTTATAATTTAAGAACAAATCCTATCCCTTTCACTGATATTAACCGTAAGCGTTCATTAAAGTACAAACACGAGACTCGGCTATGTTCAATCACATTAATAATATCAATAATCAGATTGACTGGAATTTGCTATGCACATGTTCAAGAAGAAAATGATAGTTCAAGGTTTTGATGATAAAACACGACAGAGAAATCTCTCAAAGGGCTTAGGATTCAAATCTCATTGATAAGATTTTCATTACAACGGATTAATAATAATATACCCGAGTCGTGACTAGCTTTCAAAGGGGATGGACCGTCGCCTTCTGGGAAATTCGGCATATATATATATATATATATATGTGTGTGTGTGTGTGTGTGTGTATGTGTATGTATGTATATACCTTCTTTGTAGCTCATAATTCGATAGTTGTTTCCGAAACATAACTGTAACTTCAGCTCGGTGTACCTTTATCACAGATATATATTATATATATATATATATAAATATATATATATATATATATATATATATATATATATGTATGTGTATATATATATATATATATATATATGTATGTGTATATATATATATATACAGACACATATACAACATATAAGCATGTACGTATGTATGTTTGTTTGTATGTATGGATGTATGTATGTATATAGATATATGGGCATTATATATATACATACATATATATATATATATATATATATATTTATATATATATATACACATATATACACGCACACACACATATATATATATATATATATATATATATATATATGTACATATATACACACACACCCACACACACATATATATATATATATATATATATCTTTAATAAGGGTTGCCCATAACTACACCAAACTTAATTTAAATTAGTTATATTAAAGAAACAGTTAACGAATTAAGAGGTACAAATAAATAATTATATACTGTATACATGTATATATATACATATATATATATATATATATATATATATATATATATATATATATATATATATATATATATATGTGTGTGTGTGTGTGTGTGTGTATGCGGGTATATTATTAGAAATATGAACATAATGATACTTATTTATATACTGTATACATACATATATATATACATATATATATATATATATATATATAAATATATATATATATATATATATATATATATATATATATACATATATATATATATATATATGTGTGTGTATATTGTATAAACATATACAAGCGACAGTTTTCTCACTAACACAGGTGACTTATAACCTACATTTAAATATTGAGCTACAAACAGTTTAATTTTAATACCCAATTCACGCAACCTTTAGAAGAAATACTCAAAGGATGACAGAGTACGACATATATATATATATATATATATATATATATATATATATATATATATATATATATATATATATATATATATATACCATCATCATCATCTCCTACGCCTATTGACACAAAAGGCTTCAGTTAGATTTCGCCAGTCGTCTCTATCTTGAGCTTTGAAATCATCATCTCCCACCTCACGCTTCACAGTCCCCAGCCATGCAAGCCTGGGTCCTCTAACTCCTCCAGTGCCCCGTGGAGTCCAGTTGAAAGTTTGGTGAACCAATCTATCTTGGGGAGTGCAAAGAACATACCCAAACCATCTCCATCCACCTCTCACCATGATCTCATCCCCATATGGCACTCGAGTAATCTCTTTTATAGTTTCATTTCTAATCCTATTCTGCCATTTAACTCCCAACATTCTTCTGAGGGCTTTGTTCTCAAATCTACAAAATCTGTTGGATATTGTTTCATTGCCATACTACAACTAATGTCCATACAGTAACATCAACTTACTAAACTGATATATAGCATGATTTTTATGTAATTTCGGGTGGTTTGATCTCCAAATTTCACTTGATCTAGTCATTGTCTAATTTAATTTTTTTCAATCTTTCATTATACTCAAATTCTAAAGATCCTGTATTAGAGGTCATAGTTCCTAAATATTCAAACGATTCCACCTCCTTAATCCTTTCTGCTTCCAATTATATTTCACCCTCCACTAAATATTCCGTTCTCATCATCTTCGTCTTTCTTCTATTTATCTTGAGCCCAACCCTATGTGACAATTCATGCACTCTGGTAAGCAAGCTTTTGCAAGTCCTGTGGTATTCTGCTAATAAGGACAGCGTCATCAATATACTCTAGGTCAGCTAATTTCCTGTTACCAATCCAGCCCAATCCTTCTCCGCCATCCCCAAATATTCCATGCATTACAGAATCTATGAAGAGGATAAACAACATAGGTGACAACACATTCCCTTGGAGTACTCCAAGGTTCACAGGAAATTCGTTTGATAAGACGCTACTAATATTGACTTTGCACTTGCTATGCTCATGAACAGACTTAATCAAATTTACAGATTTAAGAGGAACTCCATAAAAAGGCTTTTTCTTAGTCCACAAATGCCATCTAAAGTGGATTTCTATATTCCACACATTGCTGTACCCCATGCCTTAAAACGAAAAGTTGGTCAGTACAACTTCTGCCTTTTCGAATTCCTGCTTGTTCATCTCAGCTTTTCATCAATCGTTCTCTCTAGTCTCTTTATAATGAACGTACTATATATTTTCATGACAACTGAAGGAAGTGTGATGCCTCTGTAATTGTTGCAATCAGTCATATCTCCATTTTTTTCTTTTTTTCTTTTTTTTTTGCCATTTTCACCAAACCTTCCAGCTCCTATTCATCAGGTTCTGCCTCTTCACGCCACATTCTACAAAACAATCTTGTCAGTACTCTGAGAGTCACTTCATCTTCAGCCAATATCGTCTCAGCAGTTATTCCATTGTATCCAGGGGCTTTCTATCTCTTTAGTTTTTTAATGATAACTTCGACATCAAACAAACTGAATTTGTTCATAGACACATCAAGGTCTTCCTCAGCTTCAGGTATATCAATCAAATTATTCCCTCTATATCTCCTATTTATGATCTCACTAGTGTTCCATCTAACGTTGCCTTTCTTCATCTTCTGTTGTTATAACAGATCCATATATCTTTTTTATGGATATATGCTTTTTATTCTTTGCCCCAGTAGTGATTTCTTTAATAATTCTGTGAGCCTCATCTGCTTTTCTCTCTAAATACTTTCTCCATTAATTCCTGGCTTTTCCTTTGACTTCGCTATCAATACTGAAATACTTAGCATGTTCTAATAATTTTCATTACTTCCTTGAAAACTTTCAACAATCAATTTCTGTCTTTGTCTACTTTTTATAGCATCTCAAGTATCATTTGATATCCATGGCTTTCTCCTTGTAACTGCATGTCCCAAAACTTCACTATCAACTGACTGATATATGTTCTTAATATAACATCATTCTTCATTAATTGTCTGCTCTTCGTCTCTTAAAATCTCTAAGGCTGCAAAGCGATTCCTACATTCAATTGCAAAGGTTTCTCTGTGCTCATCTTCTAGCTTACTTGTAGCAAACCTAGGTATTCTATCTACTCTTCTGTTGGGTGCTTTCAGTTTCTCTTTTGATTAATGGCTACGTGATCTATTTGATTTTTTTAATTGCCACATGGTGAAGTCCATGTGTGTGTGTATATATATATATATATATATATATATATATATATATATATATATATATATCCTTAACTTCATACCAGTTATGGAGAAGAAACATATTCTATTGATAAACACAGAGAGGAGAGAGAAAGAGGTATAGAATGATTGTACAAATATATGCATGTATGAATACCTTCAAATGTATAACCCTACACTATGTGGATTAATTCGCCTCTGATAAAAAAGCTTGTTATTTTCATATAATTTTCAGTCTAATTCGCCAGTTGCATAGAAAAAATAGCACATCGTTAGCTATACAAAACAACTGGATTAATCCAATTATAGAAATAAATATTATAGAAAATTAACACACGAAATAATAGCAATGAAATGGAATAAAAGAAAATGCCCAGAATTTAACAAACTTCTCCAATTCATTAAACTATTATCTGTGCATTGTTTTTTTTTTTTTTTTTTTTTTTGTGGTTGGTAAGATAGTATGATGAAAGTAATGGGTTTAACACAAGCATGGACCCTAATGCCCTAATGCGGTAAAATGTTTATCAGTGAGATTCAACGGTCCGGTATTTATCTCAGAACTCTTACAAACCTGCAGACTTTTTTTCAAATCGAGATCAGTTTCTTTATTCTTATGATTCAATAGTCACCTTTCTCATCCACTGTTTATTTGAAGTCATCATCTTCATAAATAGGCCTATTTACACGATACTTTTTCCAAGCAGAATCTTATGTGCAGCATCCTATTTAGCAACAATATAAATACACAATGTTATACATTCTGAAAGCAAGAAATTGTTTACCATCCTTTATATTAATATCATCGTTTGAGGGCATGGACAATAAAATACTCTAGCGAAAAACTTTTCATTTCTATACCATAGAGATTCTATCTTCTGCCTTTCTATATTTGATATAAAAGGAGCTTTAACTCAAGACTGAAAGGAAAGTTTCAATGTAAGCTCGAATGGTACGGAAGGATACAAAGAAGATTAATTGAGAATGGAGTATTAAGACAGCTATTAAGCAGGTCAAAAGAACATCTTTTATCATCACAGAAATCTTTCACCAGATGGGAATTCCAAGAAATATGTTGAAATACTCTACAATTCTGTGCATTCAAAGAAAATCACAATGAAACTGAATGAATAAGTAGCGCAAAGCTCTCTTGTCCCTTCTCTAACAGTCTCAGAAGGCCAGGTGGCTATAAACTAATCTAATCGTTTTGGACTAATTATAATTTTAGTTATTTATCTGGAAAATATATCATCAAAACACCTACTTCTGCTTTCAAAATAAAGATGGGCTATTGCAATATAATATTTCAAGAATGACCAAAGTTGTAAGTACAGTAGATCAGATTGCGCAAATCACAACGGTTATATTGGTCTGCAAAGGATATTTTCAAAGTTCGTGCTTTTACAAATAATTAGAAACATTAAAAATAATTGCTATGATATAGCATTGGTTTTTCATGAACCTGGCTTAACTAGTAAGTACTGGGCAGTAGAATCAATGAATACAGTTCTACAATGTATCGGGCAAAAATAACTCATTTCCACGTTTGAGAAATATATATGCTACTACACATAATGACAGCTGAACTGTAGCAACTTTGCTGCCGAGCAACAGAACTCTGGGTTTATCAGTTCGAAACACTGAGAATCTTGTAACTTGAAACGACTTATCTTACGTTGGTGAAAAATCCTAGTAGTGAAATATAAAAACATGCCGACATTTTTCCAAAGATTTAACAACAATAACTGCTCTAAGTTGATGCATCAATGAGGAAAAGATATTTACATTTTGCAAATGATACTCTATTATTCTTTTATTACTGTTTTGTCTTCTGTCTATTTATGAACGAAATGTCATTGATATATAGAATTACAATAATACATACTTGAGGCTATTTACTGCTGGACATTGACAAAGTATACTTCGGTTATTTTCAAAGGTTTTCTCATCTTTCCATTAAGCTTCAATTTTGTTGTATTTGACTACTGTGAACGACCGACACGACAGGATAACTTACCACTGTTAATGCTGGTATCAAACTCTATAGAATACAGACCCTTAATTGGCTGGTATCAAGGTGATCTATCTTTTGCAGCTCAGATGACTTGATAAACAAAGCAGCTGGTAGTCTTCACAGATAGATCTTGAATGGTTGTCAGTGAGCCATAAAACTTAATTCCAATAAATACTCATTGACTGTACTGAGATGGTTTTCAATAACGTACTTCATAGTCATAGGCGTACATTATACTCTTGTATTTATAAATAATGCCAACGGGTCAAGATAATTTCGTTTTTTCTAGGATAGTAAATGGATGTCAGAAGCATAACATAACCTTTATCTACTAAAGACTAATTTAAAGAATTGTGGTGATTATTCAGATAAAATGCTGGCTTAATTACAATTTCCATCAAGGTCAAGATATTAACTTCAATGTGGGATATTTTACTTTTGCAATGTTGCCAACATACACTATTCGTTTTCAATTTACAAACAATATTTAGTGTAATTTTGGTCTTCTATTCATGTGAAGCTTTAATTCTGCCTTAAATAAGAATTCTCCTTGGATTGTTTTTCATTCACTAGTTACATGCTTATTCACATGATGTCTCTTGACATTTTTACTTTCAATACTTTGTACTAGGCCTACAGATAATACAAGCCTGCTTGTTGCAATAATAATAATAATAATAATAATAATAATAATAATAATAATAATAATAATAATAATAATAATAATAATAATAATAATATGATTTCGCTCAACATCGATCATAAAACTCGAATATCATATAGTACTTTTAGGCCTTCATTGGCGTTTTTTTTTTTTTTTTTTTTTCTTAATTAGGTTTAAGTTTTATGGTATCAATGAACTATATCATTCTTCATTATAGTCAAGCTAAAAGGTGCATTTACTGTTTATCAAAAACATTCGCAAAGGTCGAGAATAAATAGGTCTAATTGACTTCTTACGACATTCCGATAGGAAGTCATACGGTCCTTTCTTTCCCGCACAGCTGATACGAAGTCAGTATACTTTTGTCTTCTACTTCCGGTCTCACGACAAGGACAGTACGTTCGCCCCCAAGATCAACACTGTCAGCGTAGAAAGAAAGTTAGGAAGAATTTGTAACATCGGAGATCGAGAAAGAAAGAAACTAAGGAAGAAACAGTAAAATCTAGAGATCGATAAAAATTAGTTAAATTGACTTCCGTTTTCAGTTTCAAACAGGAAATCTTAAGATATAAGTATTAAGAGAACATTCACCGATGAACAATATGCGAGAGAGAGAGAGAGAGAGAGAGAGAGAGAGAGAGAGAGAGAGAGAGAGAGAGAGAGAGAGAGAGAGTTGAAAATCAAGATGAACAGTGCACTCGGATATAAAACACAATTACCTTGTAAATAGCATAGATTAACAGGCAGATAAATTCTGTTTAGTCCCTGATAATCTCGATTATTGATTAATGAGCGTCGAGGAGAGACTTGTTTACTTGGTAAAATAAACACGAGAGAGAGAGAGAAAAAACTAGTGTGAAAATCAAGATGTAAAGTGCAACCGGAGATAAAATACTTCTTTCCCACCTTTATCCCTACATTAATTGGTCGGTTGCCTAATGAGCCCTAACCAATGCCGTCCATCAAAGGCATCCTATTCCACCATATAGTTAGAGAGCTAGCTTGAGTTTAATTACAGTACTGAGTACAAAAGGTCTGATGATGGCTTTCATAGACATAAGTAAAGTAACAGAGAAAGCTCATTTGTTGAGTTGCGCATTCCTGGCGTTAAGGGGGTGGTCCCCAATTCTCCCCCAAACTAACATTCAATTACACGTTGGTGTACAAGTGGGAAACCTATTCTAAGATACAAGTACATGTTGGTGAGTCAATATATATAACCCAAGAAAAGAAATTCCCTGGCGTTATCAATCAAGAAGGTCCCTTTAGGAGGCCAGAAGCGGGTTCACATACACTTTGGCGTACATCAAAGAAACATTGCAAAAACGTACATTTGTTTCAGTTGTAATAATAATAATAATGCTTAATGGGCAAAATAATTACATAGATGGGATTTACAATAAAGATACAGTCCATGTCCATATGGAGTACAGCTCTTCGGACAATAATAAGTTAAGATAATACTGTAAATGAGAAAAAAAAATTTATATAGCCTACAGTACATATAGGTCTATACCTACAAGTATATAAATCTATATATATATATATATATATATATATATATATATATACATACATATATATATATATATATATATATATATATATATATATATATATATATATATATACATATACATACATATATATATATATATATATATATATATATATATATATATATATATATATATATATATATATATATATATATATATATATATATATATATATACATATATATGTATATATATACATATACATACATATATATATACATATACATACATATATATATATATATATACATATATATATATATATATATATATATATATATATATATATATATATATATATATATATATATATATATATATATATATAGACACATCCGAAGGAAATTCAAGTTGGAGTCTTGCTCTATATGGATAAACTGATTGCTCTTGAAATATTTTTTTGTCTTGAACCTGGATATTTGTTTAATGTAAGTGTTTGGGACATCATAATCATCAAGGAGAGTTAATAGGTGTCCTCCACTGTCAATATCGAGAGAGAACAGAAGAGTGGCGATGTATGAGCTAAATGATCAGATGTCCCAACTGGAGAACCAACCTTACTTGTCATAACACCAGGGGAGTTAGTGTATAGGAAGTCCATGCAGTTACTAGATCTGTGAGTAGCTTCACTTATGATATGCTCACAGTCTGATTCAGAGGCAAAGTCCAAAGCTCTTGAGCCATGGCGATCAGTAGAAATCAGTAGAAGAAAACGAATTTAACCAATACCTATGTTGAGCATTGAAATCACCAACAAAAACAAAAGAGACCTTTCTATCACCTTGTATCTTAACCATGATGGTAAGAAGACAGTTGAAGAAAGAATCATTCATGACTGGATTCCAGTAGATCGAACACAAATAGAAGTTGTTGTGCCTGACACAAACTTTTATTACCTGAATTTCATGACATCCACATTCATAGCAGGGCTTATGAGAAGCAGGGTACTCAGTCCAAATATACACCGCCATTCCCTTGGCTCTAGGAATAGCATCCCATTTCAAAAGTATTGGCCTCTTAAAACCAGTTATAGGGAGCTCTGAATGCCTCAGATTAGAAACCAAAGTTTCTGATCACAAAGGAATGTCATACTGTCTGGACGCAACTGTAATGTCTTGAATATTTGCATGAAGACCACGAATATTGTATTACAGTAGACGGCACCGATGAAGTCTAGGACATATTGGTCCATGATTTCACTCAATGTCTCCAGCCAGCATAATCAAACTAAATTAACAATAATGATAAAAAAAACAATGTGTATATTAACATAAATAAAGTGATTGATAAAGCCTATAGACTATAGATAAAAATGGTCAATACAGCGGAGCCGATACACCATGCAAGGCTTCATACCCTCCAGGATAGCCACTTCAACTGAAGGGAGAACAGTAGGGATGGTTTGGAAAAGAAAAAAAAAACAACAACACATTAGGAAAAGACAATTTCTTCATAAATCACCAGGCATCCATGGCCCTTCTACTATGCCTGCCCATCACACCATTAAAAAAAAAAAAAAAAAAAAAAAAAAAATAAGATAGAATAGTGTGCTCATGTGTACCCTTAAGCAAGAGAACGCTAACCCAAGACAGTGGAAGACCATGGTACAGAGGCTATGGCACTACCCAAGACTACAGAACAATGGTTTGATTTTGGAGGGCCCTTCGATGGAAAACCATCATCTGACCTTTTGTACTGAATGTTGCAATTAAACTCAAGCTAGCTCCCGGTCTAAAACCTCTTCTCTCCATATCATCCTTCAACTTATCTCGCCATCTAATTCTCGCCCTCCCTCTCGATCTTCTCCTATCTGATTCCTTCCAAGCCCTTCTCACTCCCTCCCTACCATCCATCCTCAACATGCGCCCACACCATCTTAGTCGTGACACTCTTAAAGCCTCCATAATCTTTACTACAGATGCCATTCTTCTTATTTTATCATTTTCCAATCTTTTAAGCAGTGATATTCCCATAATCCACCTCAGCATTCTCACCTCTATTATCTTAAGTTTTGCTTCCTCTTTTCGTCTTAGAGTCCACGTTTCCGATCCATACATTAACATTGTTCTTATTACTGTGCTATAAATCTTTACTTTTTGCTTGATTGGCATTTTGTTATCAAATACCACTCCTGCTACCTCCCTCCACTTTCCCCATGCTGCTTTTATCCTATTCTCAATTTCAGCGTTAGAACCTCCCTCCTTATTTATAGTAGATCCCAAGTATCAAAACTGTTTTACCTGTTTTTTAACTGAGCCTCTTCTTTCCTTATTCCTCACCATAACCTCAGTCTTATCTACATTTACCATCAAGCCACCCTTCTCCTAAGTCTCTTGCCACTCTACAACCTTTCTCAGTAATGCTTCCTCATTTTCAGAGGTAATCACCAAATCATCTGCATATAGCAACTCCCACACCTCTTCACTTAACACATGCAAGACTAGCACAAATAAAAATGTGTTTAATGCTGACCCTTTGTGTAATCCAACACTAACTTAAGGGTTTCTGTTTCCCAACAGTTGCTATTACTTTTGTCCCTGTTATTTTGTGCATCATCTACACCATTCTAACCAACTTATCTGCGACTTTTCTCTTCAAGCACCAAAACATCACTTCTCTTGGTATTCTATCATAAGCTTTCTCTGGATATACAAAAGCACAGATGAGATTCTGGTTTCCCTATAGTTTCTTTTCTTGTCTTAATATAAGGATGACATCTACTGTTACCCTTCCCCTAGTGAATCTATAGTGCTGTTTCAAACCTTTACAATCTCTCAGCTAATACTATTTCAAAAACTTTCAAACCATGCTCTATTAGTTAAATTCCCTTATAGTTACCACATTCAATAATGTCACCTTTCAGCTTAAATATGGATACCATTAGACTCTCCTCCCGATGTTTAGGCCTTATTTCCTCTTCCCATATTGCTCTTAATAAATCCAGTATTCATTCTTCCCCCTCTGTAGCTAGTAACTTGACCATTTCAATTTGAAACTCTGATGGACATGGTGCTTTACCATTTTCAATTTTACTCAACGCCTGCTTCACTTTTGTATTTCGTATCTCCATCACTGACCACCAACACCCTTTGTGCTTCTCCCATCTCTTCTTTCTCATTTTCAGTATTAAACAGTTGCTCAAAATATTTTCTCCATCTCCCTCTTTACATCATCACTATGCAATATATTTCCATTTCTATACCTGATGACTACCAGTTGCCTCAAATTGTGTCTGCCTTTTCTTCTAGTTTGGAACCTTAGATATCTTTTTCTCCTTGCCTTGTTCCTAGCCTTTCATTCAATTGCTCCACTGCTCTTCCAATAGCTATACTTGCTTTCCTCCTACAATCTTTTCCCTCCTCGCCGTGCCAATCCTCTGAACCCTGTGCATGTCTTACATTCCAGTTCTTAAGTGCCTTAGATTTGCTTTCAACCGATTCTTACACCTCTGTCTCACCACCACATTTCTCCATTCAATACACCATATCTGCTGGTTCTTCCCACTAATTTCTCTGTTTCCCCTACACATATTTCTTTCATACCCATCTGGATATTTTCCACTCTGTCACCCTGTCCAATCTCTAAGTTCAGACTTTCCAGTCGTATCTCTCTCTCGCAATCCTCGTATATTGCTCACCCTTTTATCCATTAAGGTCCCAAACCTTATTTCTTCATATCCTCTTTCTCTTCTAGGATTTTCTACCTCTCATTTTAAAATCCACCACTTACAGTCTATATTGTTTAATACGTGCTTCCCCAAGTATAAATTTAAAGTTCATCACATTTTTTTCCAGCCTCTCTAACCAGGATGTAATCACTTTAGCTTTCCACTTCTCCGTTTTTATAGGTTATCAGGTGCTTATCCAGCTTCTGAAATGAGAGAGAGAGAGAGAGAGAGAGAGAGAGAGAGAGAGAGAGAGAGAGAGAGAGAGAGAGAGAGAGAGAGAGAGCACCTGGATATAAAACACTATTACCTTGTAAACAGCAAAGATTAAAAGGCAAATAAAGTCAGTTTTTAGGCCCTGGAATCTCAATTGTTAATTAATTAGCATTGAAGAGTGACTTGTTTACTTGGTAAAATATACATGAGAGAGAGAGAGAGAGAGAGAGAGAGAGAGAGAGAGAGAGAGAGAGAGAGAGAGAGAGAGAGAGAGAATAGTAAACAAATTTATTCTGTCATTTCATAAAACATTTACTAGTCTTCAAATTCTACAATATGGAAACCTTTGAAACAAGTCCAATTCGTGCAAAGTTTTTCACATTAAGAGCTGTGACTAGCAACAAACATTGATGAGTCAATGAATATCTATTCCTTCCTGATGTGGTCAAGAATATATACCAATGTATTCTGTTTGTCTCCAAGGTATGGAGTTTTGTTAAATGTACAGTATCTGTAACAGGTTACAGAGAAAACTAACATATTAGGACAGTAATGTCCACCTAAGTCCCTCTTTCGCCAATTTACAAGTATTAATCAATTAATAACCTTTTGATTAAGGCTTCGTTGGTTCAATAGTGAGTTAACTTGATTTGAATACCTATCCAGCCTCATTAATCATGGATGAACCTCTTTTCTGCCTTTATATTCTTATATCAGATGTTATCGTATTCTTAGTAAACTTACTTTAGAATCTCACTAATCAAACAATAGTCATCTTACGTAATAATTAATTATGTGTGGTTTATAAGTTTTACTTCACTTGAAGTTAAATTTTACACACCATTTAATTAGTCTTAACACACAATGAATATAGTTAACCAGATAACAATACGAATACCTTCCACGTTACTACAGGGCTAGTTACAAAAACTTTACACAAAGCCAACACAATAAATTTGAAATCACCTGTACAATTTGCAACAACGTTTTAACACATTATACGCTGGGGCACAAAATCACTTAGGAGACGACAAACTATAGGCACTCGGAGTGAGAGAGTGAGGGAGGCACTTTGGCTCTTTCACAGGACAGCTTCTTTTCTACTGCAGCTATGCAGCCCTGGGGTGCCCATATGAGACTTAGCTACTTCCAGAACATTCCAGGACCGAAATCTGGAAGCTTGGGGGCTAGCCCAAGGGCGCAAGATTGTCAAACACTACTCTCTTGGACAAGTACCCACCATGCAACGCAAGACGGCTCTCTCTAAGCTAGCTCCGCCCACCCTTTGTCCTTGAAATAAAAAAGATAAGATCTAACCCTAGATTTTTCGGGAATCTTCCAAAACAAGTGGCCAAATATAAGAATTGCGTATTTTCTCTCAAACATGACACAATACCTTATAAAAATATAAAATACATTACATAAGCCCTTGTTCCTATCTCGCATGAATCACATAACACTCTCAAACAGATTACGTAAGACTTCGTAACCAAACGTGAAAATAAAAAGTAAATTCTTAAAAATGACGTAAATAACTTGAATAAAGAATACAATGAAATTAACGATGAGAGTCTTACGTAATTTACATAATAAACTTACGTCTACACGACAGGAACTCATATTACTGGCTCGCTATTCACCTCTTCAATCCACAAATAAAATCATAAAAGGGATTTTGACGTAGGAAAAATCTATTTTTGAGCTCGAGCCATGTTGTCCTGATGGAAGTTCCTTCTGGCAACTTCTACAATATAATATTTCTGCGATTGATATTACAAGAGAATTACCGTCAGGTATCACGGGGTTCCAACCCCCAGAAACGACTGTCCGAAGATATTGTGTATAATCAGGGACGTATCCTAAGATAACCATAGATATCTGCACCCCAAACAGACCTTACCCCGTCTAATCCACTAAGGGGAAGGATAAGTAAGGAGCCGCTACACCTCCTATCACCTTCAAGTGCCCCTATATGTTCCTGCTTCTCATTCCTTCGAAAGCAGCTGATGGAATTCATGAATAAACTACTGTATTTACTCTACACTAGACCAGCTTCTTAAGAATATCCAGTGCGTTCAAAGTGACTTTAGTATAAAGTGTGTTATGCACATTACGCTAAACCATGTGCCAAACAGCTGATTGCTCAAGAGTTGTATCCTGCTTCAGACTTACTACGTAGAACTCCCTAGGTAAACTGTTAGTGGTGTTGTACTGACACTTTTTCTTTAAATTTTTGTGTTAGTGTATTAATTATCATTATATTAACTACTGTACATTACTGTAGACAAAACGGATTTTGAGCAAAGCGAAAAATCTATTTTTGGTTGTGCAATCTTCACCCAGAATAGATTTAAATCTTTGAGGGGGAAGAGTGGCGAAAGAAGGGGGTGCCGATCTAGGTATCCAGTGGACCTCCAATCCGCACTACTACCGGCCGCCATTCCTTTACTTGTGTTTAAGCAGGAATAGCCGCAGATAGAGTAGTTTTGGGTTGGGTCAGAAAAAAGGGTGGGTCCATCAGGACGACATGGCTATCTCGCCCAAAAATAGATTTTTCACTTTGCTCAAAATCCGTTTTTTTAGGCTCGGCCATGTCGTCCTGATGGAAGCTTACCAGAGAATTAACTTGAAAGTACTATCTCTGTGGGTTTGTATAAGTGTTTTCTACCTTGAATGTGGTCCTTATCTGGTCTCTTAGAACTGTATATGACATTACCGTTATCTGTCATTTCCACTAAGCTTGGAACTGGCTTAGGACTTCCTGCCCCCTGCAGGGAAAGTGTCGACATCGACAATAATGATTCAAGGCTTGATTTTCCGTAGAGACGGAAGGTAACACTTAGAGATTACCTTCCACATACCTTGGAAATCTGTACTCTGATTTCAAGTTGGGCCCTTCTAGGGTTTAATTAAAACTCTAGTACGCTTTATTCGTCTGTAACTGAGATAGCAGCAACAAAACGCAAATACATTTAGTATTTCTACCTTGCAACTAGATTATCAAATGTAGTTGCAATAGGGTATGTATCTGATCCAGCATTGAAAACACATCAGGGTCCATATTTTCTCTTGTCGAAAAAATATGTAATTTCATCGAAATGATGCCACTCAATGGAGATGTGAAACCAAATCTGACTGACTTGTACAGATTTTGGGAATGCATGAACATCATGATGCAACGTTTACTCGGCACTGGTGTTATTGGTCAGATATGCACCTATATGGAACAGTGTGTTGATCATCGTTGTGACTTGCACTCACGGGTAAATGTACCCCTGCACCCGATACACTGGAAATTCCCAAAGCAGTTCACTGTTCATTGCAGCGCTAAATGACGGGTTTTATAACACTACCCGCCGCCGCTACGTTTCTTTCATGTACTTGCTTCATATAGTGTTTGTAAAAGACTCTGGATGATCTCCACCCAGTGTATGAGCGGAGTCTTCCAAAGCCCTTGAGTTGGAAGGGTTCAACGAAAAAGCAACTTTCCTTGGATCGTGACCTGCGGGTGTACTGTCAGGATCCACTCTGCGAATAAGGTAGGTGAGCTTTGCTCTCCGTTGTCTTAGGGGTAGGTTTGATCCTGAAGTTTTCGCCTCTGACAAGCTGTCCTCCCTTGAAGTCGGAAGTTCTTTGAAGATAGACCTTAAGACACTCTACTGGGCACAGAGAGGTATCTTCCTTCAGTGGGCAGATTCTCCAAGGACCCCACCTCTTAGTGGGTAGCTCATTCTTAGCAAGAAAAGCAGGATCAGGAAAGAGGTTCAGTTCTCCTGTCTAGGAACTGAATATGGCCCTCATTTCTAGACAAGGCCACTATTTCACTAACTCTAGCGCCTGAGGCTATGACAAACAGAAAAATAACTGGTTAGATCCTTTAGAGTACAATTCTCATTGTTTAGATTCGCAGCATGGTGCGAGACTTGTCCAAAGACCACGTGATGGGCTTTGGAGGGGTTGCTGGCTTGAGTCTGTTAGATCCTCTAGAGTACAATTCTCATTGTTTAGATTCGAAGCATGGTGCAAGACTTGTTCAAAGACCACATGATGGGCTTTAGAGGGGTTGCTGGCTTGAGTCTTGTGCATGCTTTTAGGATCTTATTGAAGATTTCACTAGAGAGGTCCACTCCAAAGGTGTACAGAAGTGGTTTAGCCAGGGGCTGACTTACACGAGGTAATCGTAGTGGAAGCCAGGCCTTGTTCGAGTAGGAATATGAAGAAAACTAGACCGAAATCTATCGATATTTCTGTCGGTTCCTTTGATTTCACAATGGACACCCATTTCTTCCATGATGATTCCTATTGTCTCCTAGTCGAAGTTGACTTATACTCTTCGATGAAGTCAACTTTATCCTTAGAGATTCTAAACCTTTTGTTCGCCGCTAGGGTGAGAAAATCGTGAGATGTAGGTTGTTGGTTCTCAAGGATGAAGCGCAAGCAATCGACTTCTGGACCAGATTGAATAATGCTGGGTCCGGCAGAGGGAACAGCTTCAGTTTCAGTTCTAGAACTAGAGGGAACCAGTTGCTTTTGGGCCGCTTGGGGGCCGCTACTGCTGCTGTCCTTCTGAAGGATCTTGCCTGGTCGAGGACTCTTAGCAGGAGGATGGTTGGTGGAAACGGGTAAATGTGGTTCCACTTGTTCCGTTTGAGAGACCTGATGTCCATCGCCTCTGCTTGAGGGTCCATCTAAGGGGCTACATAACGAGGTAGTTTCTTGTTGTCGCTCATTGAGAAGAGGTCGGTCTGCAGTTCTGGGACTTTTTCCGAGGTGAAGGAGAATGGGTCTGCGTCTAGGGACCATTCTGTCTCTATGGGCTTTCGCCTGTATAGAGCATCCGCCGTCACGTTGCAGAACCTTTGTAAGTGAACTGCTGTTAGGTGCCATCCCTTCTTCCTTATCAGGTGAGAGGTGGCTAATATCACATGTCCTATGTGAGATGATCTCAAGCCTTGTCTATTTAGACATATTACTATCCCTTCATTGTTCAGGGCCAATCTGATGTGGATTGTTCTGCGAGGGGATAGTCTCTTCAACGTCAGGTAAACTGTCAGAGCTCCCTAAACGTCGATATGAAAGGTTTTGAACTGGTACGATCAATTCTTTTGCACTTTTCTCTCGTGTGAATGGCCACCTTATCCTTTTGAGGAGGAGTGTACCTCCACTGATGGTTGTGGTGGTTGCAGGGGAATTGTTCGTGCTAGACTCTTGGCTGTTGACCACGGCCTTAACTGCGTGCACAATAGGGTCGGGGCCAGCTTTGGTTGATCTCTTCGAGCTTTTGATGCGTATCTTCTCCAGACTCTTGATGCATCTTTTAGACGTGCCTTTAGCACTGGGTCTGTAACTGCCGCGAACTGGAGAGAGTGCGATAATCTTTCCTGTTGGCATTCTGAAATCCTCTTGTGACGGATTAGTCTCTTGACAGATCCCTTTATCTCTTCCTTCTTGAATAGAATGGAGAGATGGTGTGACTCTAAGTCCCATTGGATTCCTAGCCATTGGAACTTCTGAGCTGGAGGAAGGCAAGACTTCTTGCAATTGATGTTGAAGCCAAGGTGTTCCAGAGACTGAATCACCTTGTGGCTGCCTGCAGACAAGTAATCTTGGATGCTGCCCATACTGGTCAATCGTCTGGATATGCTAGTAATTGAACTCCTTCGGAGTTTAGCTGCTAGATGATTGTGTCTGCTGGCTTTGTGAACATCCTTGGGGCTGTATTCAGTCCGAAGGACATTGCTCTGAAGAATCACTTCTTCTGTAGCATGAATCCTAGGTAGGAGGAGAAAGGGCGGCTCAATAGAAGATGCCAGTGAGCATCTGTTAGGTCTATTGAGGGTGTGTTTGCTCCTTTTGGTAGAAGGGTCCTTATGTGTTGCCAAGTAAGCATACGGAACTTGTTGTTCTCGATGAACTTGTTGAGTGAAGACAAGTCTAGAATGACTCTGAGTTTGTCTGAGTATTTCTTGGGAACACAAAACAGCCTTCCCTAGAATTTGATGGACTTCACTTTCCTTCTTACCTTCTTGTTCAAGAATTCTGAGGTATATTCTTCTCACGACGGGGTGGAGTGTTAGAAGAATTTTGGAAAACGGTGTGGAATTCTGTTCCATTTCCACCCGAGTCCATTCGCTAATAGGCTGTGGGCCCAAGGATCGAAGGTCCCGTAATCCCGACAGTGATACGGTCTGCCTCCTACCTGGAACCCCTCTTTGGGGGTGCGGTCCTGTGGATATATTTCCGTGACTACGTCCTACTCGGCCCAGGGAGGAGTTATCTCCGGGTGAACTTCTCTTAGGGCCATTTCCTTTCTGACATAAGGTGAAAGGAAGTCGATTGCCTCACAACGTTGGGTTTAAAGATTGGCGACTGAGCCACCAGTTGATGAGGGACCATCTGGAAAGTGGTCTGAGGCTTCGTGGTCGTAGTCACGGCAGAAAGTTGTGCAGACCTGCATGGTCTCCTTGCCTTTTTATTTTTAGGCTGGGGACCTCCGTCTGAGGAAGATTTCCTCTTTGTTCTCATGCCCCACTTTTGGAGAAGGTTCCCGTTCTCCGTGGTTGCTCTGGCTATGATCTCTTGGACCAGTTCCTGTGGGAAAAAGGTCTTTACCACAGATGTTCGAGGTAATCAGTTTCCTTGGTTCGTACCTTATGGTTGCTGAGGTCAAAACGGACTCTCTGCAGGCTCTCCTCGCTCTGAGGAAAGCATATAAGTCTTTCACAAGGGTACCCATGTGGGACTTAGCCAGGAAAATTGTCCTTTCTGGGGCATTCAGTAGACCTGCAATCATTTCCAGGCAGTTCTGATGAGAAAGGGAGGCCGCTAGTCTCTCTTTCGTCTCCTGTTCCCTCCTCAGAAGATGGTCTGGGAACTTCGGAAGGTTCTCATTGAACTGCTGGCGTGCTATCTCTGGATCAAACTTAGAGACGGAGAAGGTTAGACGGACATCCTTCCACTTCTCCTCGCAAGCAGGTAGTAATAGAGAGAATAGTTTGCATTCCTCTAGGGTTAGGCAAGGATTGCCCTTGTCGACTGCCTTGACGGCGAAGTCTAGTGCTTTCTCCGAACAGGGGAAAGAGATGGAGGAAGCAGCAAGAAACGTGGGATGTCTCTTGCTCAGTGCTGAGACTTTGGAGTTGGTGTACCCAGCTCCTTTTAAAGTTTTCAGGATGATGGCTTGTGCCTTGTCATGTTCGAGGACAATGACCTCTTTGGGTACTGTTTCCTCACGGATGCATTTTCATCCCGCAGTCTCATGTAGCATTCTGGGTAAACTGGAAAAATAGGTCAGAATTCAAGATCTTCAATCAGTTGGTCCCCAACTTCTCCGAGACGAATAGTTTCCCATTCATCATGGGCATATGCTCCGTATACCTCCAGGGGTTAGTTTCGGAGTGGTGAGAGAAATTCAGCACCTTAAGGAGCTTCTTAGTAGAGCTCTTGGTAGGTTCTGGGCGATCCATCCTCTCTTGCGATAGTATCTGTTGCAGTCTGAGTGATTCTCTCATCGTCTCTTGTACCTTTTAGAACAACTCCATTATCCGTTGAATCGAAGTGAGGATCTCTTTGTTCATGACGGCGTATGCCGGTGGTTATGGAGTTGGGATTGAAGAGGTTGACGGCATAGGTTGGTATGCCGTCCCGGCAAACTGGGGGTGTTCAGTTGCCGTTGAAACGGATCCTTCTTCCTCCGCTTGTGGATGTTCCAAGTCTTCTTCAGGGCCTACTTGTAGTAGGGCTTTCGCAGTGTCAATAAACACTTCTGACGTCCTTTCTTGAAGGATGTCCATACCTCCGGTCAAGGCACAGCTCCGCCACAAAACACGGTATTTTAAGATAAAAAGGCGTTACTTTACGGCTAGAGCTGATTTATACAATACAAGAATATGGTACTCAACTTTCCAGAAGAAGGCGAGGCTGAAGATTGCGACATAATGGATCACTTAGCGAAAACCTGGGTAAAGCACCTTGTCATAAACGCTACGTGAGAAGGAATGAGGATGGCGCGCATCGGTGACGTCAACCAAGATGGCGGCCAACATGGCGACCGGATGTTGACGTCGCCGAGTACCGTAACAGTAACAGAGGAGGAAAACTTTGTAACGGCTCCTCCCATAACTTACCACACTTCCCCCTCGAAACGTAAACGCTATGTGGGGTGCAGATAGCTATGTGGCGTGTCAAGCATACGTCCCGTTATTATACGATATCCTAAAGGGAAACGTTATGGGTACTCGCGCCAGAAGTTAGAATTCTGTGAAACCTTTAGTTTAATTCTCTGGGAATATCTACTGTAGTCATATATACCCTTAAGAAGCTACTGAAGGAACCTTCCATCAGGACGACATGGCTTGAGCCCAAAAAGCCAGTTTATAAAAATATATGCTTAAAAAAACACATTGATTTGATTTCAGGGATGGTAAGAAAAATCGTACCTATATCGGCATTACCCCAGCTTCCAAGATCAGTAAAAAAATACAGTGGCAGCCCATCGAATAGATGCATTGGCATGTGGGATTGCAGCATTCGCAGTGGCTAATCCAAAAAATTATTGTCTCTTCCCAGTAAGCAAAGCCAGGAAGCTCAAAAAACCATTCATAACTACAGTGACTACAGCACATATGTAGTGTTGTACATCATGTGAGCTTGAAAAACGCCATTCACGGCTTTGCATGAGACCAGGAGGGAATATTGCCATGAAGTAACTTTTTCCTCTAATTTCCGTGCTAATTAAATTACTTTAGTATTATTTAAATTGAGGATTAATCATCAAAAGAAGAATTCTTGACAATTTTACTCCACAATCTTATTTTTGTAAAATTTTGACATCAACATAGCCTAGTAGGCGTACTTGGTTGCAGAATTATGTCAATAACCATCAAGAGTAATTAAAATTCCAAGATATATTTACCCTACAATAACTTAACACATCAACATTCCTCTTTACGTCACTCATCCTTAAATACTAAATACAAAAATAAAAAATATGTTAGGAAGTTTTTGCGACCTTACGTTGGTCTCTACTTCATACAATAATAAAGTACATACTGTGTATCATACTGTATAGTACTGTACCTCATATGGAAGCTTATTAATACAGTATATGTATCCCGTTTTCATAAAATGATAGCAGATTGTAAATACTTTTCCATGCTTGGTACAGTATGCCTGTAGAGAATGTAAAAGTCCCTTTATGTGAAAAAAATCCAACCTATATAAAAAATTAACTTATGTCTGGTCTCCTGAAACTAATTAACGACAAAGGGTTAATTACTGGATTGGTTTAGGATGGATGGATAGATATATGGACTTATGGCTCACAGGGACCAGAGATGAACAAGGGAGGCCATTCAGTGGCACTATGAAGTAAGGGTCTAAAGAGGGAGTAAAACATGATAAAAGAAAGGAAGAAGAAAGTGCAGTACAGTATGTTGGTTTGGGAAGAACTTTAATTTCTTTGAAGAAATTATCCAAATCTGAGATCTCATGACTCAAATCCCTTATCAAAACCACCTTAAGGCCACTGCAAAATTCAAGTTTGATAACTTAGCCGATACATAACCCATACCCTATGTAATATATTCTTGCCTCTTGAAATTAAAAAAAAAAATATCTTTCATTTAGAAACTGTGTTTGAATTACAACCAACAGTACATGAGATTTTGTTAGGCAATACCTCCAGGGTTAACTTGTTTATAAACTAAAATTCTTACAGCTAGATTAGATTGTTCTAAATAAACTCCTTTTTAGTTCATCATGACACTACTTGGTGAGGGAAAATTGTAAATACCAAATTGTGTGACATTAAAAAGTGTCTAGTTGATTTTGGTAGTCCTACAAAAGGACTTCTTCTATTAGCGTTCTTTTTCCCATACAAAAAGACTAAACTTTGGTAAAATTCCAAATATATAAAACTACATCTGGACTTAAAACAGAAACTGACAAGAATTTAAAATATACTTTTGTTATTCATAAACTTTAGGTTGTTAATACAATGTAAAGCTACTCTATTTGCAAAGGGTAATAACACTGCTGTCTATTTACAGAATAATAATCTCTATGGCATAAAAAGTATAAAATACTACTAAACTTTCAAGCTACAAAACTTTGATATATGCACAAAGTATTTATTATCCTTCAAGTAAAGTAACTCTAAGACATATTCTACTTGAATTCAAGAACTACAGAAGTGGAAAATTTTGAAAGCTTACTTTAATGACAGAGGCCTCACCCTGCTTCATTTTCCTTTACAAAGATATTCTTTAACTAGGTTAGATCAGGTACAGTACAAATAAATTACAGGAATAACTGTCAATTTTCAACTCTGCCATGATTATCTTGTTAACCTGGAAACATAATATATGTATAATTATTGTATTTCTCCACAAATTGAGTTCAAATCAGGACATTCAAACATTATTTCTCCAAATTGAGGGACAGGGATGCAACCTAGAGAACACAGAACTATCCTTTCAAAAACCAGCTACATGACTTTGTCTTTTATCTTTATCTCCTCCATTAGGATACCATTCAAACCTGCCAAAATAATTTTAAGTATGAGTGGCCTTGCCAATTAAAGTACTCCCTAATTTCATGTGAGAATGAGTGGTCTAAGCCTCCGTCCGCAGCAAGCAAAGTTCGGTAAAGGTTTTATCACATGATTATCGAAATAACGAGAGTTGTGCTAGTTGGTGGTTAAAGACTGGGAAGAAGTCAATGCCTGACGTACAAATTTATGTTTCTTACCTATGCCAAATATATACCATTTTTTTCAATCCTCTACTTTCAAGTTAAAATATGTCTAAGTTTTATTGGTCCTGAGAGGCAACTTTAAACTTGATATTTGTATAAACAACACCGTTTCAGCTATTGGGATGCGAGGGCCAATGCTTTTCGAGATTGTGATGCAATTTTTTTACGGGGTGCCAATGCAAGAGCCAGTGTTCCAACTTTATGGTGGTGCAATCTACAATGAAGGACATGTTGCAGCAATTTCTAAAATAACTCTGGGCACTAATATTAATAATGTTATTGTAGACGAGGTGAAGCGTAAACTAGCACTTTCCCGAAAATAACACAGATGTGACGGCCGAGAAATGTGGCAAATTAGTAAGTCGAAGAAATCTCTTTTCTTAGGCCTTCATATATTTCTCTGCAAGTTTTGAGTATAATTCTACTCAAACTCTGTGTGGATATCCTTGTTGTAATGTGTATTGAAGTTCTGTATAATTGTATCCTGTTTGGAGATTGTCTGTTCCAGTTTCGAGATATTATAAAACGTATTTGGATCCATTCTCACGTAATTTATGAAATATAGTTCTGATTCACTTTTTAACTCCTATAGTATTATAACATACATGACTTCCCAAATTTTGGCTCCTTTTGGAAACACTCTGGGTACCAAATTTTCTTCCTTTTTTTCTAGCACACACAGCAATAACAATACAGTAGACAAGCGAATTTTCTTTTTTACTGTACTAATGCTCTTTTTTTTGTTACCTGTACAACAATTACTCTTGCTGCTATCACCAAGCTCTCACTGCTCAAATGTCATCGTTTGGACGAAGCCTAAAGACCTTTACTGAACATTGTTCGATAAGAAACAAAGCTCGCCGAACAATGTTCGTTCGTGTGGATGGAGCCTTACTAATCAAAATATTTCAAAACCATGTACCAAATCAATGATTGGCACAATTTTAGTTCAACATGAAAAGAAACCAATTCTTATATAATATATCTAAATACCTGATATTCATTAACCTACATCGTTCTTCACTCCAAGAAAAATATAGGCTAATGAGTATCGGGTAGGTTAATTGGCTTTATGAAACTGAATGTCACACGCTGACTTTTATTCATTTTCACTTTAAAACTATGTCCCCTAGTTCTCCAAGAAATGACACACCCCAGATGCTAATGGCACGAAAAATCAACAAAGTAAATAACAAGAGATGCACTTAAGGTATCCAATGGATGCCAATCCAGTAAAACTAATTTCATCTATAGAGCTAAGTAAAGCACACTATCAATAATCAATATACTTGCCTCAGACTATAATAGCTAATATCAATCGGTAGCCTTTTGAAAGGAAACCCTTCGATTTTCCCGCTCACTTTGTGCCAGAAATATGACGTTACCATACATATGAACTCAACAGATAACTATTATTACAAGATAACCTATAACCCTAGTTAGAAAAACAAGATGCTATAAGCACAAGGGCTCCAACAAGGAAAAATATCCCAGTGAGGAAAGGAAACAAAGAAATAAACTACAAGAGAATAGATATCAAAATAAGATATTTTAAGAACAGTAACAATACTAAATTTGATCTTTCATATATGAACTGAAAAAAAAAAAAAAGAGGAGCATGACGGAGTGTACCCTCAAGCAAGAGAACTCCAACCCCACACAGAGAAAGGCCATGGTACAGAGGCTATGGCACTACCCAAGACTACAGAACAATTGTTTAATTTTGGAGTGTCCTCTTGGAGCTGCTTACCATATCTAAAATAGTCTCTTCTACCCTTACCAAGAGGAGAGTAGCCACTGAACAATTACATTGCAGTAGTTAACCCCTTGAGCGATGAAGACTTGTTTGGTAATCTCAGTGTTGTCAGGTGTAGGAGGACATAGGAAAATATGGAAAGAATAGGTCAGACTGCTGTGTGTGTAGACAGAGACAAAACGAGCTGTAACCAGAGAGAGGGATCCAATGTAATGTAATACTGTCTGGCCAGTCAAAGGACCTAATAACTCTCTGGAAGTAGTATCTCAACAGGTGGCTGGTGCTTAGTTCAACCTACCACCTACCTAGTAGAGTTCCCAGTTATGCAAGAATTTGGTCAATCCACGACCTCGCATCAATGGAAAACTGCCTACTTGAAGACACATAAGAGGAATAATTCTGCTAGGGCACATCAGAGGAATAATTCCCCTAAGGCTCATAAGAGGAATAATTCCACTAAGGCCAAGGCAAACGGCAACTTACCCATTCAAACGTTTTACCACTCATTTTCAATATTAGCCTCAGGGCACGTATCCTTCCGCCTGAGGTTAGCCCTCACAGAAAACGGAAGTAGTTCGAGGTTAGTACTTAGGAAAAATACAAATTACTTAAAATTTGTGATTTGTTCCAACACGGAGTACTTACCTCAAACTACTTTCTTAGGAGACTTATACTTTAGGAGGTGGAAGTTGCTTTCCGGACCGAGAAACCATCTGGAGAAGGGAAAAAATGAACCTAGATAGGAGGCTAGGTTCTGCTGACCCAAAAAGAGAAACAAGAAACTAGGGAAAATTACGCAAAAAACTATCTTAGTGTCTAAGTAACTCACCTCTGTAAGAGTCCTCAGAGACGTATGCATTCACTGAACGTGTACCCCATGGTAGGTGAAGGGATCAAGGGTAATGGAGGGGAAGGGTGATACGGGAGAGAGAGAGAGAGAGAGAGAGAGAGAGAGAGAGAGAGAGAGAGAGAGAGAGAGAGAGAGAGAGGAGGAGGAGGAGGAGGAGGAGGAGGAGGAGGAGGAGGAGGAGGAGGAGGAGGAGGAGGAGGAGGAGGAGGAGGAGGAGGAGGAGGAGGACCTGTGTCTCTTGGACTTACCACCCACGGCTTCCCCAGGGCTACACCTTTAAATCTTCTGGAGCGCAGAAATGACGGGACCAAGAGAGAACCTGTCCAAAGATTTCCTAGAACAGTCCTTTAGGTAGTGAGCCGTAAAGGTGGACTGTCTTGACCAAGTGCCTGCCCTCAGGATCTGGCCCACTGCAATGTTCCTCTCGAAGGCCAACGAAGTACTCATGGGGTCTAGGCTTTCCCGGAAGGGAGACGCCAGATCTGTCGTAGGCTCTCATAATTACCTGCCGTAACCAGATGGAGACCGTGTTCTTGGAGACTGGCTTCTTCACTAGCCCTGAGGAGACGAACAGACTCTTGATCCCAGGCCGAAGCCTGAACATTCTCTTTAGGTACTTACGCACCGCCCTGACTGGGCACAGTAACAAGTCCCTCGGGTTGTCCGAACGCGGGATCCCTGGCACTGAGAACCCCTCAAACCTAGGGTCCCAGTGAGCTGGGTTCTGGGTCTTGGCTACAAAGTTAGGTAAGAATCTGAAAGTTGCTTCCCGCCAACCCTTCGAGTGTGAGACCTCATATGACAGCCCATGGAGCTCACTTACTCTCTTCGCCGACGCAAGGGCTAACAGGAAGACCGTCTTGAGGGTGAACTTTGTCCAGAATATCTTTGAGGGGTTCGAAGGGCGGCTCTGACAGAACTTTCAGCACTCTAGCCACATCCCACTGGGGCACCCTAGAGGCCTGGGGGGAACACGACTGTTCGAAACTCCTGATGAGCATTGAGATATGTCTAGATGCTCCTAGATCAATGCCTTTCAGGAGGAAGACTTGGCCCAGCACTGCTCGGACTCCCTTGATGGCTGGTATGGACGTACCCACGTCGTCTCTCAGATAGACCAGGAAGTCGGCTATCTTGTGAATGGAGGCCTCCAACGGCCTGATGTTCTGTGAGGCGCACCATTTAGTAAAGGTGGCCCACTTCGCCTGATATACCGCGACCGAGGACCGTCTAAGGTACCCCGACATCCTTGTTGCGGTCTTCGACGAGTATCCTTCCCTCTGCAGGAGGCGCTCGATAACCTCCCCGCGTGTAGGCGGAGGGACCGAGGGTTTTTGTGAGACCTTTGGAAGTGTGGTTGCCGGAGGAGGTCTGGCCTGTCTGGAAGGGGCCAAGGAAGAAGGTGCGCCAGTTCCTTTAGGTCCGCGAACCATTCTCTCTCCGGCCACCAGGGCGCTAACAAAGTCATCCATAGGTTGTTCGCCCGCCTCACTCTGTTGAGAACTTGTCTGAGCATCCCGAAGGGCTGGAAGGCATACATGTCGAGATTGTCCCAAGGATGTTGAAAGGCGTCCTTGAACGCTGCTGTTGGGACTGGCACAGGAGAACAAAACACGAGGAGCTGTGCGTTTAGCCTCGTGGTGAAGAGGTCTATCACCGGCGAACCCTACTTCAGGATGACCGTCCGGGCCAAGATCGGGTGTAAGGACCACTCCGACCCTACTACTTGGCCCATCCTGCTGAGGCCGTCGGCTAGGACATTCTTTTTTCCCGGAATGAACCTGGCTGTGACTTCGATCTGTTCCTCCACCGCCCAATCCAAGAACTGCGTTGTGGGACTGCACAGCTCCTTCGACTTCAGTCCTCCTTGCTTCTTCACGTAGGCCATCACTGTGGCGTTGTCGCACAACAGAGCCATGGTGTTTCCCCGGAGTAGATGGACGAATTCTCGGCATGCCCTTTGCACGGCCATCAGCTCTAGCACGTTTATGTGACGGCTCTTCTCCGCGAGGGACCACTTCCCTTTTGCTGACTCGTCGAGAACGTGGGCTCCCCAACCCTCCTTGGATGCGTCCGTGAACAGCAGCATCTCCGGAGGATCGATTGCGACGGGCATTCCTTTGAGGGTGTTTGTCCTGTTGTGCCACCACTTCAGGACTTCCTTCGTCTCTGGGAATACCGGGACTATTTTGTGCGGGGAGTCCCCCTGGTTCCAGAGCTCTTTCAGGTTCCATTGACTACCCTGAGTTTGAGCCTCCCCTGGGGGACCAACTTCTCCAATGACACGAGGTGGCCTACCAATCTCTGCCAGTCCTTGGCTCTCCTGGGCTGGTCCGTTAGGAAGGGAAGAAGTATCTGATCCAGATTGTCTAGCCTCTCCGAGGAGGGGAAGGCTGGCTCTCACTAACTGGGAGTCTAGAACCATCCCCAGGTAGGTCATCCTGGTGAAGGGTGTCAGCTGTGACTTTTCCAGGTTGATGGTGATACCCAATACACCGCAGAACCGTAGAAGCTTCGCGCCTTGCTCCCTCTGAGGCTGAAAGCAATAACCAGTCGTCTAGGTACCGAATCAGGCGGATGCCCTGCTCGTGTGCCCAGGCTGAGACTGTTGCGAAGACCCTCGTGAAAACCTGAAGGGCTGTCGACAGTCCGAAGCAGAGGGTTCTGAATTGCAACGCTTGGGTACCCCATTTTACTCTTAGGAACTTCCTGCTGGAGGGGTGGACAGGGATCTGGAAGTAGGCGTCCTTGAGATCTATGGACATCATGAAGTCCCCCTCTCTCAAGGCTGCCAAGACAGACTTAGGGGTGTCCATCTTGCAAACAAACTTGTTGAGGGCCGACAGATCTATGACCGGCCTCCATCCCCGTCGCTTTCTCCACCAGGAAGAGTCTGCTGTAGAACCCCGGTCCTGGGTTCCTGACTGGTTCTACTACCCCTTTGGCGAGCATGGCCGATACTTCCTCCTGCAATGCTGTTCTTCTCAAGGGGTCCTTGGGCGCCAACCACTCCGCCTGTTGGTCCGGGAACAGAGGGGGCGGTTCCGCTAGGAAGGGGAACCTGTACCCTTCCTTCAGTACTGTTACGGTCCACGGATCCGCTCCGTGGTCCGGCCAAGCTTGCCAAGAATGTTTGAGGCATTCCCCTACCTGAGGCTTTGGCAGGAGTAGGGGGCCTCCCTTCCTATCTCTTTCTAGAGGCGCGGCTGGATCGCCCTCTCCTTTCAGCTCGGTATTGAGTGGGGTGATTGGGGAGGGAAGCTTACCTTGTATGATTCAGGTTCATGTGGCTAGTAAAACTATATACAGTATTACTTGAAAAATTCATATTTGTTTCTATGCATATAAACCTTTTGACCATTAAATAGGGACACATTGCTTGGTAGGTTGGAAGCCCCTGTTGAACTGAACTGGTTGGTTTTGTTCTTCCCGGGAAATGTCTCCCTACCTGGTGCCGTAAGGGAGCAAAGGAGACGACTCCAACTACTTTCTATTTGACTATCATAGGGATGAGCAGACAAATAGGGCCTGGCCTGTCCAGAATGATTATATGTGATGAACTGATATATCCTTTCCTCCAAAAGGGATATTAGTCCAGAATATACTGGAGTATGATGATTAATGGGTTGGTATAAATTTCACCATCTCCCCTCTTGTTAGGGAGGATGGGAAGATACTTCTTTGGATTAAAGAATAAAGATTGAAAGTGTAACTTACCAGCATCAAGTCAAATCCAGCAAGTAACATTTTCGACTGCTTCGCCCCCAAAAGACAGCGTCATTCTACCTTTCATTCCAGATTCACATCTATACGTTACCATAAACAAGATGCTTTCTGCCATGTGTGAGACCTGGACTGTGGACTGGTTACATAACTACTTGAGTAGCTACCACAGAAAGAAGTACAAAGGTGTCAGGGGATTTGTGGGTTCCTGTAGGTAAAAGGCAGTGTAAGTGGTCTGGTGTTGCCAAACTCCAGCCTTTTACATCTGGCCAACTGAAAGGTTCCCCTTAAAGGTTAGGGTGGTGCCTATACCCCTAACTTCATGAGCTCTGGTCCTAGCTGGTACTGTAAATCTCTCCGTAGTCAAGGCACACGCTATACGTATTGTCTCAGGAAGCCAGAAAAAGATCATGTTCCTTGACACCTCTTACTATGTTCTATCAGTGCTAACAAAGTTTCTAGCACTTGGGCCCGAGGTGTAATGTCCTCTTCAGATAGCACCACAGAGGCCTTACAGGATACAAAGGTATCTCTCAATCACCAACCATTGCTTCAGGGAGAGAAGGGATGGAAAAGGTCTTAAACCAGGGGTTATGCACTGATGGATTCTGAATTTTGGCTACAAATCTAAAGACAAAACTATAACCATAACGTAGACGACTGAGTAAGAGAGACCGTGCAACTTACTCTCATTATTGATGATAAGGCTATATAATAATGATAATAATAATAATAAAAAACTAAAACAAGCCTTGAGAGTCGGCTCTCTTTCTGACGACCTCAACAGCATACATGTGAGAGCCTTAAGAATGAGGTCCCAGGATGGGTAACATTGCTCAAAACTTCTCATGAGCATAGAGAACTCACATAGGGAAAAGAGGTTTATGCCCTTTAGTAGCCGAAAGACCATTCTTGAGGCCGAGTGACAACCTTTGACAGCTGCGACTGACTGGCACTTTTCTGCGAAGGGAGACAAGGAAATTTTCATTTTATTTTTACTGTATTATTACTTGATAAACTACAACCCTAGTTTTTGGAAAAGCAGGATGCTATAAGCCCATAGCTCCAACAGGCAAAATAGCCAAGTAAGGGAAGGAAACAAGGAAATATAAAATATTTTAAGAACTGTAACAACATTATAATAAATATTTCCTATATAAACTACAAAAACTTTAACAAAAAAAAAGCGCAAGATAAATAAGAAAGAAGTGTGCTAGAGTGTACCCTCAAGCAAGAGAACTCTAACCCAAGACAGTGGAAGGCCATAGTACAAGAGGCTAGGGCACTACCCAAGACTAGAGAACAATGGTTTAATTTTGGAGTGTCCTCCTAGAAGAGCTGCTTACCATAGCTAGTCTCTCTTCTACCCTTACCAAGAGGAAAGTGGCCACTGAACAATTACAGTGCATAAGTTAACCTCCTGAGAGAAAAAGAATTGGCCAGACTATTCAGTGTATGTGTAGGCAAAGGGAGATGAACTGTAACCAGAGAGAAGGATCCGATGTAGCACAGTACTGTCTGGCCAATCAAAGGACCCCATAACTCTCTAGCAGTTATCTCAGTGAGTGGCTGGTACCCTGGCCAACCTACTACCTAAGCTAGAACTCTTCAAACAAAGAAGTACCCCTTCTAAGACACCAATTGCCGAAGATGGCCCATTTCCTTTGATAGACAGGTGCTTAGGACAGTCGCATACTCACACGGAGACTGAGCCAGGGGCATACGAGGATGATTACAAACAATCATGGCTGCTTGGAGAGAAGCTGATTGCTTGCTTTTGAGGGGAAGACTTACATTTATGACCTCTAAGAGTTAATTGGTCACAATTCTTGTGAGTGCAGATAGGAAAATACCAAGTTCCTTTTAACAAAGCCACTTCTGTACCTGGTAAAAAGTGACTTTGTACCTGGTAAAATAGGCTAATCTGTCACCTCTCGGTGTGGTCTTCACTTGGGCGTACATTTAAGAGATACTTTAACAATTCTCAAAAAGAAGTGTTCTTGTATTGTGGAGGGAAGAACTACCTGATCTATAAAATCTGAAACAAAAATATGATCTTCCCTGTTAATCACACTCATGGGGGGGGGGAGGGGGGAGATGGATACCTGTTAAGGGTCATATAAGCTGGTAATACCAGAGAATTTTGTAAAATCTCTAACTCTGTTTATAAAAGAGCTGAAGACAAAGGATCTATACATCATTGTGTATGATCTATGGTTGACTAATCCCAACAGGTGAAAACACATCAACAAAATCATGCACAAAATGGCTGTCTCCTTTGGGTATCGGATTATCAGGAAATTTAAATACAAATTAATCTGAAAGATAAAGGTCAAGAGTTGGGAAGGAAGATTTCTACTTCTTGCTTTCAGCAATCCCTCTTAGCTTTCTTCTTCCGACTATTCTATTTTTCCCATTGAGAATGCGGCCAAAATTACCTCAACTAAGCGGACAAAGGATGGGGCTCTACCTCCACTAGGCTCATGAAGGTGACACAAGGACTACCTATAAGAATGGAGCATATTCTCATATTCACTAAAGAAATACTCGTAATCACAAATACACTGAGTATAGAAAAAGCACAAAGCAAAGCATAGCTTGGACAGCGGGCGAGCAGCATGTGTAACTGGAACGATGACCAGGAGCAAAGTAATGAGTCACACTTGACTAAGCAGGGTGGGATGTTGGCAACCATACAATGTGAAATAATTCCACAATTTCCTTGAATTTGGTCATAATCAAACAGTAAGAGTAAACCCATTCACATGACGATGATTTGCATCTTGCGTAGGAACAAAGAATTGTAAAGTAATCACAGCAAAATCCGCAGATCGTGAGTCTCCAAAATTTCCTCTAGGCTACCAAAAATCCATATTAGAAGAAAAGGATTCTCTGAAATCCTGTCATTAAAATGGGGTTAATATTCTTTACTTGGTACAGTATTTATCTCGCTTGCAACAGCGCAATAATTTTCCCAGCTACTGACAGTCCCTATAGCAATTACGTTAATTTTGTTTCCCATATTGTGTAAGTGTAAAATTAGATATAATTCTATATTTCCACATGACTTTATTCTTACAAATCTTATTTACATGTTAGAGCCTTAAAATTTACTTGTCATCCCAGTTATTTTGAAATTACATTTAGCTTTTTTCTAAGTCAACTCACTTGAGAACAGATCAGAATGGGTATGTTAATTTACATATTAAAAGGTTGGTAAACTGCCTCACACATTGAGGGACGGCATTGAGTCAGAAAGACAGAGAGCATTGCTGTAATGCAAAAACACATACAAATGACAAATTATGGTGCAAATTCAATGTAAATGTATATATATATATATATATATATATATATATATATATATATATATATATATATATATAAACAAAATCAAAGGATTGTTAGACTGACAAAACAAATTGATTGGTTAAAACAACATAACATTTAAAACAAAAGGTTGTATAAAAACTAATTTTTCTCACTGCAAGTAATGTGTAGAGTAAATAGTGGTAAAGGCAAGAGAAAAGTGTTTCATAAGTACATGGATTGTATGAAAGCAATGTACTAAACCCCATATTCATTAGGCTTATAATTAGCATGGTTCTGAGGAAAAGCTTTATGACATGATGCTCAAAGAAAGAGACAGATTCCCCCAAAAATATTCAACTGTACAGTGAGGAAACGATTGTGCATTTTTCAGAAAACACAACCTCTCAAGGAACCAGGTTTCCCCACTTCAAATATCCATACTCTTTAAACTGTATCGTGCACTTTTCAGTGCATTTTCCTCAGTATATTATGTCTTACTTATGAGCACTCTCACCCTTATAAATAATTCATACATAACTATGAAAATATCACAACAATAAACATCATATCCTAAAACCAGCGACTATTGTCAAGAAATAAACTCAGAATTCAACAATAAATGTCAATACCTACTTAAATGTCAGAAAATCTGTCTACTATGACTGAATTAAAATCCATTTCAAATAATCCAACCAAAAGTTACTAAAATCTAAAAAAGAGATTTAAAGCACTAAAATCCTGCATGAAGACATAACTGAACTCTAACCTCAAACAACCTGACTACACTATAGCACCTTTGGACATGAACAAATTTATGATACTGTAATCATAGGTTCACTCATTCTACATATTAATGGTTTTCTTTAAGAGAGCAACAATTTCCATATACTCTAAAAAACCTAAAACTTTTTATCTTTCCTATACTAGTCACATGCTGTTTGCCACATACCATTTCATATACACAAAAGGCTTTCCCATATGTACAGTACATTTATTCATTCATTCTTTAATTTTTCACCTGATCTGAGACTTCAATATACAATACAGTAACAACAATAATTTTCTGATTCCCAATACCATCATAAAAATATGCAAAGATTTCTATTAGATAAACCAATCAAGGTTCAAAAACAGATTTTCATGCTTCACAAGTTATAGAACATAATTTCCACTTCCATTCCTACGATGCTTGGCACAATCTCTAGTCACAACAGATCCCCTTGATTGAGGGCAGGGAACACCAAAAGAGAAAATATATTTATTTTAATTACTCAATAAAGACCTTATTTGAAGGTCAACAATATTCACAACTGTTATACTAACCCAGACTGAAAACTTTTCAACAATTATATAAACTACAAGGTTCTACGAATGCTTCGATAAAATATTTGCAATTCTTTTTTTCACGGAGGGCATCAGTAGAATATGGTCATCCACACACTGCATTGCACAACCTTCAAACTCTGCTTTGTAAACAGCTACCTGTAGAGAAAGGACAGAAAAACTGGGTGAGAATCAAATTAAAATGACCAATTCATAATTACAATGCCTAACAGCATATATTTCAATAGTGGACCAAAGACACTTTTTTTAAGTAGCATTATAAATTCAGAGAGAAAAAATGCTAAAGTAATCTATATATAATGGAAAAAAAAAAAAGAACCAAAATTGTAGCAATTTTCTCATTCAAGACGTTTATTTTCGCTCCTAAAAAACTGAATCACCTTTCATTAAAATATAACAAATTTGGAAATAATTTGTATTTTTCCTAACATACAAACCTGGAGCTATTTATACGGGCATTACTTTCGGCAACGTTGAAAACCGGCCAAAACAATTTTAGTGAGGGATAATTACCCCATCCGCTAGTTAGCAAGAGGGGGTTGGAGTAGACTGGCTACCCCGCTCGCTCACACCTGACCTGTCGGTTGAGTAACCACTTTTACTTTCTGGCAGGACTTCTAGGGGGACAGGGTGGCAGGCCAATTTGTATAAATAGCTCCAGGTTTGCATATTAGGAAAAATACAAATTATTTCCAAATTTGTTATTTGTTCCGACACAGATACAAACCTTCGCTATTTATAGGGTGACTTACTCTTAGGAGGGAGGAAGTTCTACCAACTAGCCTTGGTCATGACCCGGGGCTCCTTCTAAATGATTTTGATCTAATTAGAAGGAACCCTACCCTCGCTAAAATCAAAGTAGTTACAAGGTAACTCACTGATAGCGGCCTGCAGAAGCTTGTGTGAGAGAGACTCGTGGCTTGTCTTCACGTAGGAACTCGAGGATTCTAAGACATATCCAATACCCTCCCTCAAGAAGTATTGGTGACGTAACAAAGTATTCATTCATACCCAGGATGCATAAGGGAAATGATTCTTACCTGCAGAGGGGTGAGGTCAGCTAAGCTTCGGTTTTGCGGAGCTATTTCCCCAGGGGGGGGAGGAGAAAGAAAGAAGTGAGCCAGACATTCTTTTCATTCACCCTAGACTAACCCCGGTAACCTCAGCCCTCAACCCTCTGCTACTTGTCCATCAAAGGAGCCTGAGGCATTAGATCACTTGTTGTGCGGCCACCACAGGACCAATGGAGAAGGTTTCCATGCTCCTGTGCGTTACGTCTTTCAGGTAGTGGGCTGTGAAGGTCGTCTGACGCTTCCACACGCCCGCTTGCAATACCTGTGCCATAGAAAAATTCTTCTTGAACGCCAGAGACGTTGCAATGCCTCTGACGTAATGAGCTCTGGGTCGGTTGGACAGAAGAGGATCTGGATATAGAGCGTATTCGATTACTTTCCTTATCCAGGAGGAAATAGTATTCCTTGTAACCCTCCTCTTGACCTTCCCCGTGCTGACAAAAAGTGCTCGTACATGGGGGCGAGCTTTTGCTGTTCTTTTTAAGTAACACCTCAGACTCCTCACTGGACATAGTAACAGTTGGTCTAGATCTTCGGTTACAGAACGAAGAATCTCTATCCGAAATGGGCCGAACCTGGGGTCCGGCACACCCGGATTTTGAGTCTTGGCTACAAACTCAGGGACGTAGTTAAGGATTACTTCTCCCCATCTCCAAGAGTGGGAGACATCAGCAGATAGGCCATGAAGTTCACTGACTCTCTTGGCCGAAGCCAGAGCGAGCAGGAACACCGTCTTCCAAGTGAGGTGGCGATCTGAGGCCTGGCGTAGTGGTTTATAGGGGAAGCCCTTCAGAGACCTGAGGACCCAAACAACGTTCCAAGGGAGAGGTCTTAGCTCTGCCTGGGGACAAGTAAGCTCGTAACTGCGTATGAGCAAAGAAAGTTCCTACGAGGAGGAAATATCGACTCCTTTCAGTGTAAAGGTGAGACTCAAGGCTGAGCGGTAGCCTTTGACTGCCTAGACCGAGAGAAGCATTTCTTCCCGAAGGTATACAAGAAATTCCGCTATAGTTGGAACAGAGGCATCGAGGGGAGAGATTCCCCTTCCACGACACCAACCACAGAAAACTGACCACTTCGCCTGGTAAACTGCCTCTGTGGATCTCCTGAGGTGTCCAGCCATTCTTTTAGCAACCGGTTGCAAAAAGCCTCTCTGTGTGAAGAGGTGCTGGATAGTCTCCAGGCGTGAAGTCAAAGCGAGGCTATGGCTCTGTGGAAGATGTTGGCATATGGTTGTTTGAGGAGGTCGTGCTGTGGAGGAAGCTCCCTCGGGATCTCCGTGAGGAGATGCAGAAGGTCCGAGAACCATTCTGCGTGATGCCATAGCGGAGCTATGAGGGTCATTTGCAAGTTATTGCTTGCTTGTACCCGGTTGAGGACTTTCCTCATCAGACAGAACGAGGGACGCGTAAGCGTCCAGGTTTATCCACCATTGTTGAAAAGCATCTTGCCAAAGAGCTTGGGGATCCGGGACTGGGGAGCAGTACAACGGGAGCCTGAAATTCAGGGCCGTTGCGAACAGATCCACAGTCGGGGAACCCGACAAAGTCAGGACTTTGTTGGCTATCAGAGGATTCAAAGACCACTCGGTGCCAACTATCTGAGTCGCTCTGATCAGCTTGTCTGCTAGCACATTCCGATGAAGCGAGCTGATAGTCACCGAGTTGTCCTCTGCCCATCTGAGTATCTATACTGCAAGAACCTGCTACGAAAAGGTACCGCCCTGTTTGCTTAGATAAGCTACTACCGTGGTGTTGTCGCTCATCAGCACCACGGAGTGCCCCGCCAGGACCTGGTGGAACTCTTTGAGGGCCAGAAAGGCTACCCTCATCTCTAAGAGATTTATGTGCTGGTACCTTTCTGATTCGGACCATTGGCCAGAGATGTAATGGTGCAGCACGTGAGCCCCCCACCCTTCTTTTGATGCATCCGAAAAAAGCATCAATTCCGGGGGAGAGATGAGAAGATCGACCCCTTTGCAGAGGTTCGGCTCCGCCAGCCACCACCTGAGGTCCGACTGTTCCTCTAGCCCTATGCGGACTAGGTGATCCCGGGAATCGGGGTGCTGGTTCCACTGGGATTTTAGTCGCCACTGGAGGGATCTCATCCTGAGGCGACTGTTGAGGACCAGTCGGGTCAGGGAAGAGAGGTGACCGAGAAGGCGAAGCCAATACAGCGCCGGGAGCTCTTCCCGACTGAGGAAGACCTGTGCTATCTCTCTCAGTTTCTGGATCCTTTCGTCTGATGGAAACGCTTGCTTAGGGTGTCTAATCGCATGCCTAGGTATACCAGTTCTTGAGAGAGGAGCAGTTGAGACTTCTCGAGATTTACCACGATCCCCAGATCATGGCAAAACCTTAGAAGCTCGTCTCGGTGGCGGAGAAGGGCTGCCTCCGAGTCTGCTAGAATCAGCCCGTCGTCCAAGTATCTTAGGAGACGGATGCCGACTCTGAGTCCAAGATGATACTAGAGAGAATACTCTCGTGAATACCTGGGGTGCTGTGGAAAAACCGAAACACAGTACCCTGAACTGGTAATGCTTCCGATTGAACATGAATCTCAGATACTTCCTGGAAGACGGGTGAATTGGGATCTGAAAGTATGCGTCCTTCAGATTTATAGAGCACATAAAGTCCTGGGGTCTTATCGCTTGTCTGACTGTTTCGGCCGTCTCCACCCTGAAAGGTGTCTGTTCGACAAACCTGTTCAGGGCTGAGAGGTCAATGACTGGTCTGCAGCCTCCAGACGCCTTTTTCACAAGAAAGAGTCGACTGTAGAAGCCTAGGGACCCGTCGAGGACCTCCTGGAGAGCGTCCTTCTCCAACATGGCCTGGACTTCTGCCCTGAGGGGAAACTCCTGTGCGGATCCCTTCGCACAGGAGTTCAATGGCATCGGCACTCGATTCCGTGGAGGGAGAGAGAGCGTGAACGGGATACGATACCCTGAACGAATCACCTTGACCGTCCGGGGTTCGACCCCGTGGTGAAGCCACCTCTGCCAGCAGCTTTGCAGGCATCCCCCCCCCCAGGGTGGGCAAATGGGAGGATTGCCTGTCTTATTGGGACCGTCCTCGGCCAGACCCTTTCTTACCCTTTCCAACACGGAAGGAGTTTTTGCTGTGAAAGGCCTGCTTGCACTCTTTTTACCCTGCTGTTTTGGGTCTCTAGCCCTTTTCGGCGGCGGGTTTTGCTGTGCTTTCTGCTGTGGCTGAGAGGGGTAAGGTCTAGCTGTTAAAACCTTTTGGATGAGGGAGTCCTGACCTCTCTGCCACCCACTCGACATCCTCGGGATGGAACAAGGAATTGCCCTCGAAAGGAGCATTTCTCGACTCGCTACTTCGGCCTGAGGGAGATGTCTATAGAGCTTGCTTATGACGGCATCTCTCCTCTTCAGGATAGTGTTGGCCCAAAGGTTCACTACCTGATGGGAGAGGAACTCGATGGCTCGAGTGCCAGACAATAGGAAAGTCCCCAAAGACTTCCTGGAGGACTCCCGAGACAGGTTTTTAGACCGCATCAGTTGTCCTAAGGATCCTAACCAGAAATCCAGCCACGAAGTAGCCTGCATGGCGTACTTCACCACCTTTTCCTGGTTTAGGATTTCAGAGGCCGAAAAGGAGACAGGAAGTCCCTGGTTTAGGATTTCAGAGGCCGAAAAGGAGACAGGAAGTCCCAAAGTTTCTCGAAGGGGGTGGCCTTCGAGAGTGCCTCTATAGAGTGGTCGAGAGGCAGCGTTGGAAGAGATTCCCCGAGGAACTCGTAGTACCTCCTCTGAAACACATACGGAGGAGGTAAGAGCTTGGAGGACGAGTTGGAGTGGAGAGAAGAGGTGGACCCAGTTGCCTGGGACACAGCCTTCTGTTTGGCACTCTTCAACCCCTTTGACCAGGGCAAAGCTGCACTGTTCTTATGAGGTTTCTGAGTGCCATAGAACTGGTCAAGGACCATTTCTTTTCCATCTAGAGGGGTTGCGGATGGATCTGGAAGACCATTGATGGAATGGATGCAGGCTAGGACATGCCAGAAGGCGTGTTCCGACTCCTTCCTCTCATCCTCTGTAAGCTTAGAGCTAGCGGCTGCTGGCTGAGCGTCGTCCTCGAGATCGCTCTGCCTTTCCACGTCCAAGCTCTCATCCATAGGAGCTCGGCGTTGGTCGAAGTCATCAACTGTATAGACTGGGGATAGGGAGACTACCGGGAAGGTGCTTGCTTCCGGCTGCCTGGGAGGCAGTGAGGATGGAAGCCTGGCCGAGGCTTTGGGGATGGTGAACAAATCCTTCGGTTCCCTCCTAGGAGGCGGGAAGTCCTCTGTTCCCAAGGGCCTAGAGGACTCTGTCGGCTTATGGGTAGAATGTAAGTCCATTGCCGTATGGGGTGAATCCCGTCCGGTTGCAGGTCGTGCCTCCTTAGACGCTATCTCGACGGGTAAAGAACGGAAGGAGTCTCCATAATAAGTAACCCTATCCTCGACTTCCTTCATGGCTTGGCGCATTACACTGAATAAGGTGCTAAGCCACGGGCGGTCACGGGCTCCTGAGGAACTAGGGGGAAGGTCCTTAGGAAAGGACTGCTCCCTAGGTTTAGGGCAGGTTTCCTAACCCTCTTGTCTGATGGAGCCTTCCCTACAGGCAAGATAGGCACAGGCTTACCCTTAGGAATAGGGTCTAGGCTCGGTCGCAAAGGCGACCGTTGTCTCTGTTGAGGCCCAAGGGGCTCGAGAGACTGATTGTGAGTGTCAAGATGGTCGTGTGCTCTTGCGCCGAACTGTTGGTAGGCGGAAGGGAGCTCATGCGCTTGCCTTTCCCGATTGCGCGCACCTTTTTCGCGCTCCTGGAGCGCATGAGGTTGTTCGCACACCTGGCGCGCATAAGGTTGCTCGCGCGCAAGGCGCGCATAAGGTTGCCCGCGCGCAAGGCACGCAGTGTGTTGTTCGCGTGCATGGCGAGCAATACGATGTTCGTGCATATGGCATGCCATAGTCTGAACCCGCGCCATGATCGCCATTTTGTTTGCGCGCGCCAAGACGGTCGTGCGCGCCAAGTCGATCGTGCACGTCGATTCAGTCGTGCGCGCCAAGTCGATCGTGCACGTCGATTCAGTCGTGCGAGCGAGAGCTCTCAGGTTGTTGAGAGAACTCACTGCTACGCTCATCGGAAGGTTCACGATAGCTTGTGTTGTGTGAGCGCGAACGATCGACACAACGAGAGTTTCAAAACTCTCTGTCATAAAAAGAATGACTCTGGTCACGAGAATCCGAAAGTTCAGCATGAACTGTGTTGCGTGAACCCGAAGGATCAACGCAACGAGAAACCGGAGTTTCTCTGTCACAAAACACCGAAGTGTTAGGGCGACTATAGTTACGAGAACCCAAGGGTTCAGCGTAACTCAGGTTACGAGACCCCGAAGGGTCAGCGTAACAAGGAATCGAGGTTCCTCTGTCACAAGATCCCGAAGGATCAACGTGACTGACGGTACGAGAACCCGGAGGTTCAACGTTACCGTCGTTACGAGAGCACGAAGGACTTCTGCTGTCATGAGAACCCGCAGGATCAACATGACGAGAGCCCGAAGGCTCACGACCACGCCAGCCCAAAGGGAGATCACGAGACCCCGAAGGGTCAACGTGAGGAGAACCAGCAGGTTCAAAAAGACGTCTCCTCACAGCCCGAGGAGGAGAACGCCCGGGGTGGAGAAGGGTTACCCACCCCTCCACTCTACGAACTTCCGGAGAGGAACGTTCAACAGACTCCGCCCGAGGGGAGACTGATTAAGATCAACAGATAAATCCTCCGCAGGGAAGGAAACTTCGCCCGAAGGAGAACTACGCTTATAACAAGGTTCTCTTTCCTCCCTTGGAGACGAACCTAAAGCGTAAGGAGATTGCCGATGCACAGAGGCAACCTTCTCTTGCAAACGAGAGATATGTTCCCCCGAAGGGGAAGCTCGCCTTGGAGAGAGCTCTGCCACCGCACCTGGTGGGTTAGCTAACTCCTCGGCGTCGGAACCAGACCTAAGGTCTGGAAAAGAACAGTCGCTCCCTGGGGGAAGAGAAGGAGCCGTTCACTAGGGGAGCCGCCATCATTGTCTATCCCACAGGGTTGACCTGGAGTCACAAGCCCTGCGCTACTGCTTGACCGTACCCTGGAAGGGCCTGGTCGAGGATTAGCTTCGGGCAGAGATTTGGGCGTAGAGGAAGCAGAAGCCAGCGATTTCTTCGATTTCGAGGAAGACCCTGATAGCGAAAACCTCTCCCACTGGGAGGCAGGCCACACCCTAAACTCAGAACAGGTGTTGTCCCGCGAACACTGAGTTCCCCGGCAAGCCGGGCATAAAGGATGTGGGTCTGTCTCCAAGGACGACATGAAGGTGCCGCAGCGGCGGCCCTCAATCCCTAGACATGTCCGCATAGCGGGACAATAACCATACACACACCGACACACAAGAGAAAAAGAAAAAGTAATAAAGTCAAGGCAGTTTGTTTAACGGGAGAGAGAGACGGCACGCCTACACTCTACCGAGCTAAAAGTAAAAGTGGTAACTCAACCGACAGGTGTGAGTGAACGGGGTAGCTAGTCTACCCCAACCCCCTCCCGCTAACTAGCGGATGGGGTAATTATCCCTCACTAAAATTGTCTTGGCTGGTTTTCAGCATTGCCGAAAGTAATACCCCTATAAATAGCGAAGGTTTGTATCTGTGTCGGAACAAACCTACTTTCAGAGGAAGAATTATACAGTAGTGTAAAAATACTATGTTAGTTTAATTCAATTAAATAGAATTCTATTGTCCATATATGTAATTTGCCTTGGTTTTGAGTATTAAACTTTTCATATACTAAAGATAATAGATACATTCAAAATCTTCATGCAGTAAAACCCAATTGGCCCAATTAAACTTCCACTAGCACAAACAAATTATCTTGAACATTTCTTTAATCTGTGACAAATGAGAAAGTACAGCACTTAATATATGACAAATTTGAAAGTAATCTGCATTTTTCCTAAGGATACAAACATTTACCTAATCATAAGGGTATTACTTTAGGCGAAGCTGAAACGACGAGTCACTAAAATTTAACAAGGGTCAACTACCAATCCCGCTAGTTAGTAAGGGGTAAGGGGGTAGCTAGCTACCCCTCTCACTCACACACTTGTGACTGTACTTCACTTTGTTTGGAGGTAGACCTTCAAGGGGGACAGGGTTAGCGGTTAAGTTTGTATAAATAGTTAAAGGTTTGTATCGTTAGGGAAAATACAAATTGCTTCCAAATTTGTCATTTGTTCCGTAACTGGAATACAAACCTACACTATTTATAGAGGTGACTAACCCATTAAGAAGGTAGATGTCCCTGCCAATATGACAAATTCGTAGATAATTTGTATTTTTCCTAACTATACAAACCTTAGCTACTTATTAGGGGTTACACTTTTGGCAGAGCTGAGATGACGAGCCATTAAAATTTAGCGAGGGTTAACTACCCATCCTGCTAGTTAGCGGGGGGTAGGGGGGGGGGAACTTGCTACCACTCCCATTCACACACCTGTGATTTAGTCACTTTGCTTGGAGGTAGGACTTCAAGGGGGATAGGGATGGCGGGCAAGTTTGTATAAATAGCTAAGGTTTATATAGTTAGGAAAGATACAAATTATCCATGCATTTGTCATTTGTTCCGTAACTGGAATACAAACCACGCTATTTATTACGGGTGACTCACCCATTAGGAAGGGTGGCCGTCCCTGCCAATATGGCTTTTAGCTTTGCCTGGGGGCTCCTTATCTGAGTATGTTAGTACTCAAAAATAAGGAGTCCCTGCCCTCGCTAAAACCTTGCTACGCAAGGTCCGCGGCCTACGCAAGCTGTGTGTTGAGACATGAAGAAGTGTGACTGTCTAGGTAAAGTTATTCCGAGTCTATGTTAGAAAAACCTGATGTAACCAAGACTTTCCCAATACCATCTTCCCAGGGTATGGGGACGCAACAGTGTTAGCTTAATACTAGGTATACAAGGTAGCATGGTTTACCTGCAGTGGTTTGAGGTAAGCTTATGCAGAGAACCCAGGATGCTGCTTTCCCCACGATAGGGTAGGATGAAGAAAAAAATAAGAGCCAGTCAAATCTTTTCATTCACGCAGACTAAAACCGGGTAACAGTGCCCTCAACCTTCTGCTACTTGTCCAATAAGGAGCTTGAGGTATACAACCAGCTGTTGTGCAGCCACTACCGGAACGATAGAGATCATATCGAGTTCCTGTGGGTCACGTCTTGCAGGAGAAAGGTTGTGAAAGTCACCTGGAGCATTCACATCACATCTTGTAAAACCTGCGTCATAGAGTAATCTGCTAAGAAGGACCAGAGGCACAGCTATGCCCCTGACACTGTAAGACGTCATGTCAAGATGATGTTTCGGTGATCCTCCTCTAGTCTCTCCTAGTGCTGATGACAAGAGAAGGGACCAGAGTGGGCTGTTGCCGTTTTCTTTCAGTAAAGTCTCATACCTTGCCCTGGGTACAGTAACGGATGATCTGGATCGTCCGTTACCGAGTGGAGACTTGTGTAGGATCCGTCACCTCTGGAGACTGTGTCTGGCGACATACTCAGGGACGAAACTGAACATTGTCTTTCGCCCTTCTCAATAATGGGCGATGTCGAAAGAGAGACCATGAAGTTCCTTGACTCGTATGGTTGCTGTCCGAGTGTGTAGGAACATTGTGTTCTTAAATCAGGAGAAAATTTGTTGCCTGGTGAAGTGGAACATAAGGAGGTCTCTTTAGAGATCAGAGAATTTGGACCATGTTCCGAGAGGAAGTTCTCAATTCCGACTGGAAAAAGTGCGTATGAGTTAGGAAAAGTCTATCGATGAGAGGGTGTCCCTTTCTTTCAGTTTGAAGGTGAAGGATCAAGGTTGAGTGATCATCTTTACCTGTCAAAACTGAATAAGGGGGTCTTTTCCTCTTGTATATACTCGAGGATTCCGCTATTGCTGGAATACAGTAGATGTATCAAGTGAATCGGTGGTCTGTGAGGCGATGGTGAGTAAAGATCAGCAAGCTGATTATGGTCCCCCCTGGTTGGTCAGAGATGAGCAAGCTGAAGATGGGCTGGCCTGAGATCAGCGAGCTGAGTTCAATGATCGAAGAAAGATGAGCTGCCCATCGGTGATCTAGTGATCAGCAAGCTGATGATTGGTTATTGATTAGCAATCGGTGATTGGAACGCTAGCAATCGGAGATCGTTAGTCATTGGAGGGACTAGAGGTCAAAGATCAGCGTTGAGCTAGCAATTGGCGATCAGGTGATCGGCGTCCAAGCAATCAGTAAACCGTGATCTAGCCATCAGCAAATAGTGATCTAGAGATCAGACTGTTGATGCTTTCCAGTTTGCTGATGGTGGTCTGTTTTCCAGTTTGCTGACGGTGGTCTGTCAAGGAAAAAAGAAACTTCAGAAGAGACAGGGACCAAGGATTCCCCATTTCGATTCCCCTTGTAAGATGGAATCTTTGGGATCTTGAATCCTTCTGTGAAGCCTTTTTCCTCTTTTCCCGGTGGTAATGTTATGTGTTTGTGGGGAGGAATGGGGCAATGGTGACTTGTCAAAAAAGTTTTATTCCTTTTTACTGCCTATTGTGCGAGTGTGTAGGAGAGTACTGGAGCGATGGCACACAGGATGATGCTGGTGCTCAATTTCTGCCTGGAGAGCAGGCAAACGCTGGCTCTTAGGCAAGACCTGGCGCATTGGATCTGCGAGCACTGACTCTTTGGCAAGAGCTGGCGCATTCTATCTGAGACCGCAACTGCGCAGGAGGGCACAGGAAAGTTGCATAAGAGCGCTGGCGTGCAGTAAGGCACCGAGTACTACGTGGAGACTGATGGCGTGCGCGCGAGAGACTATTGGCGCGTAAGAGCATTGGCGCGGGCGGGGAAGACCGTCGGCACAGGGAAGACTTCGGCGTGCGCGCATGGGAGACTGTTGGCGTACGCGCGCGAAGATAGCGCTAGTAGGTTGGCAGGTCAGCTGGCAGGACGACCAGAAACTGAGATGAGCCCTTTGGAGGGGGCAAACATCCCTGATGAAGACCGTAAAGGTCCACAAAAGGGTCCACGACCGAAGTCCAAGGTCTAACAGCGGCGTAAGGTTGCGTTGGTAGATCGGTAGGTTAGCTGGTAGGACGATCAGGAACTGGGATGTGCCCTTAGGAAGGGCGAACATCCACTGATGGCAACCGTGAAAGGTCCATAGAAGAAACCAAGACAGAAGTCCACGGACTAAGTTGCAGTGCAAGGTTGCACTGGTAGGTCTGCTGGTAGGAAGATCAGGAACTGATGAAGCCCATGAGGGCCGGTGGACCAGCAAGCTGGCCTTAGGAAGAGTCCAGGACTGAAGTGCACGGACTAAGTTGCAGCGCAAGGTTGCGCTGGTAGGTCTGCTGGTAGGATGATCAGGAACTGATGAGCAGCGTGATCCTCCGAAGAGGTGTCTCTAAGAGTGGCCTCTCTCGCAAACAAGAGAGGTGAACACTTCATAGAAGAGACTTGAAGACGCCCATGATAATGCCCCTGAGGGCCGGTGGATCAGCAAGTTGACCTTTAACAGTAGCGATCCTCCGAAGAGGAGTCTCTATGAGTAGCCTCTCTCGCGAACGAGAGGTAAGCACTTCGTAGAAGAGACTTGCCAAGACCGTGCTCCGCCCCTGAAGGAAGAGAAACTCAGCAAGGGGGGAGAGAAGTCTGGGCGAAGGCAGCAACAGGAGTCGGAGACGATGAATTTACTAAGATGCGGGAAGTTCTTCGTCGGAAAGGAGAAACAACCTCATACCTGGGGAGGAAACTTTCCCTCGGAAGGGAAGTTGTCCAACCCCTGGAGGCGAACCTCTTTTAGCGTTCTAAGATGATCTGAAGTGCTAGTCATGTTGTCACGGGAGTACTTCTAAGAAAAGGGATGACGCCCATGACGACGTCCTCTGAGGGATGGCAGTGACAGCAGATTCCCCCGCCATGAACAGAACAGCTCCGCTTCGTCAGCACTCTTAGTCGAACGAAGAAAAGCTGCATAGTTAACTAGGAAAAAATAAAATTAATTATATAACAGAAATTCCATAGGGAGGAACTCTGAAGAGGAACCCCGAAGGAACAACAAACGTGAGAAGGGGGGAACGGAGTAACTGTAATAAAAACAGAATTACAATTATTTAATTCAGCTAGGAATATTCACTAATAGTGAGAATCACTGATCCTCCGAAGGGATGTGTTCCCCACGGAAAAAAGCTGAAAAGAAAGTTAAAATTACAATTATAATTTCACTAAAAATAATTCAGACAAACAATCGGAAAAGCAACCTAAGCTGCGCACGGGAAAGGAGCTTCCCCAATGAGAAGCCTTGAACTCTTGGGGGGCTTGCTGCGACGTTCCTTCATCTCCGCCGTCTCTCTGGGCTTCCACGAGATCGGCAAAGATGGCGCTCACCTTGTGCGAAATTACCGACTGCGTGAGTGTATCACCAGTGATTTCCTTCTCTTTAATCCATAGAAGAAGGAGTCTCTCCATCTCGTCGTTTATTGAGGTCCTTCCACTGGCAAGGACAGTCAAGCCTTTAGAAGACTTACTTGCTTTAATGGCTTCCTTGTTCTTGATAATTGTACCAATCGTAGACTGGTTACGGCCATACTTACTAGCGAGGGTAACGATGCGCATGCCTTCTTCGTATTTCTTTATTATCTCCAGCTTCGTTTCCATAGTAATCATCTTCTTACTTCTCACTTTAACATCACTAGCAATCTTGGGACCCATGGCTAACGAATTAAAGTTATAATTAAGCACTAAAATGCACAAAAAATACGATATTGCAAGCACTCACACGAGATCAAGTCTTTACGAAACGCACACGAGATTCTGAACTGAGCGTGCGTATAACAAAGAGAGAGAGAGGCAGCATCTCTCTCAGGCATTGTGGGAGGGATTTCGGCCAATAGCGTATCAGCATCTTAGTGACGCCGTGACACCGACCAATAGCAGACCAGCTTCTTAGTGACGTATGCAGTGATGTATGAGCATGGTGGTAGGCTAGTGACTCGCACAGTCATACGCGTAAAAACCGCCAAGTTTGAGTTTTGGAATTCGATGCCGTAAGGTGGCGAAAAATGTTGTAAAGAGGGGACGAAAAAACATCGTATTTCACACCGTAACGTGAAAAAAACGTAAGCAGGGGACGCCGTACCCCGAGGGTCTACTGTATATACATATACATTAAGAATGTTTTCATGCATATACATGTACTGTATAAGAAAAAATAAGTTAAAAGAAAAAAATAAAAGGCAGTCCAGAATAGGCGAGGAGGGAGAGAGGAAACAACCGCTCTCCATCCAAGCCAAAGGTAAAGTGACTAAATCACAGGTGTGTGTGAACAGGAGTGGTAGCAAGCTAACCCCCGCTACCCCAGCTAACTAGCAGTGTGGGTAGTTAAACCTCGCTAAATTTTAATGACTTGTCATTTCAGCTCCGCCAAAAGTATAACCCCTAATAAATATCACAAATTTTAAGTAATTTGTATTTTTCCTAACAGTACTTACCTCGAACCTAGCCTCCTATCTAGGGTCGATCCCTTTTCCAGCCAGTCTCTCGGTCCGAAAGGCCACTCCCACCTCCTAAAGTATAAGTCTCCTAAGAAAGTAGTTCGAGGTAAGTACTCCGTGTTGGAACAAATCACAAATTTTAAGTAATTTGTTTTTTTCCTAACAGTACTTACCTCGAACTACTTTCAGGTTATGGCCCACCCATCCTGCCCCGAGTGCCTTACAGGACTTTTGATACCATATCTATCATAAACTTACTGATGACCGAGACCTGGCCACGCACGCTCACTGACCCGGGTCGCCTCAGGGCGCATATTCATCCGCTACAGAGGGACCCACTATAGAAAACAGAGAAAGGGGAAACTACACAAAATTCTGGTCTGTTGGGAGGAGAATCCACAACTCCTTCGACTTCAGTCCTCCTTGCTTTTTCACGTAGGCCACCACCATGGCGTTGTCGCACATCAGAGCCAGGGTGTTTCCCCGGAGTAGATGGACAAATTCTAGACATACCCTTTGAACGGCCATCAGCTCTAGCACGTTTATGTGACTGCTTCTCTCCTCGAGGGACCCCTTCCCCTTCGCCAACTTGTCGAGAAGTTGGGCTCCCCATTCCTCCTTTGGTGCGTCCGTGAACAACAGCATCTCCGGAAGGTCGATCACGAAGGGCATTCCCTTGAGGGTGTTCGTCCTGTCGTGCCACCACTTCAGGACTTCTTTTGTCTCCAGGGACACTGGAACTACTTTGTGCGGGGACTCGCCCGGGGTCCAGAGCTCCTTTAGGTTCCATTGAACACCTCTCAGTTTGAGTCTCCCCCGGGGGACTAACTTCTCCAACGACACGAGGTGGCCTACCAACCTCTGCCAGTCTTTGACTCTCCTCGGCTGGTCCGCTAGGAAGGGTAGAAGTATCCAATCCAGATTGTCCAACCTCTTCGAGGAGGGGAAGGCCCTCACCAACTGGGTGTCTAGAACCATCCCCAGGTAGGTCATCCTGGTGGAGGGCATCAACTGAGACTTTTCCAGGTTGATGGTGATACCCAAGTCCCTGCAGAACCGTAGAAGCTTCGCGCCTTGCTCCCTCAGTACTCCCTCTGAGGCTGAAAGTAAAAACCAGTCGTCCAGGTAACAAATCAGGCGGATGCCCTGTTCGTGTGCCCAGACTGAGACTGTTGTGAAGACACTCGTGAAGACCTGAGGAGCCCGAAGCATAGAGTTCTGAACTGCAACACTTGGGTACCCCACTTCACCCTTAGGAACTTCCTGCTGGAGGGGTGGACAGGGATCTGAAAGTAGGCGTCCTTGAGGTCTAAGGACATCATGAAGTCCCCTTCCCTCAAGGCTGCCATCACCGACTTCGGGGTGTCCATCTTGAAGTCAGTTTTGCACACAAACTTGTTGAGGGCCGACAGGTCTATGACCGGCCTCCAACCCCCTGTTGTTTTCTCCACCAGGAAGAGTCTGCTGTAGAACCCCGGGTTGGGGTTCCATCGCCCCTTTGGCGAGCATGGCCGACACTTCCTCCAGTAATGCCGCTCTTCTTAAGGGGTTCTTGGGCGCCAACCACTCTGCCTGTTGGTCCGTAATTAGAGGGGGCGGTTCCGTTAGGAAGGGCAGGCTGTACCCGTTCTTCAGTACTGCTACGGTCCACGGATCTGCTCCGTAGTCCTGCCAAGCTTGCCAAGAGTGTTTGAAGTATCCCCCTACCTGAGGCTTTGGCAGGAGTAGGGGGCCTCTCTACCTATCTTCTTCTAGAGGCGCGGCTGGAGCGTCCTCTCCTGGAGTTGAAATAGGAGGGCCTAAAGGAGGCTTGCGGGGTTGAAACTCCCCTACGGAAGGGCTGCGGGGTTTGGTGCCAAGACACCGACTGGGACTCTCTCCTCGGTTGGACTGGTGAAGAATGGGACGAGTGAGGGCCGTCTGAAGCGGGCCACCTGTGAGCTGGGCGTCTTGCAGGCGGGGTCTGGGCTCCCCCGCTTCTTTGAGTTTCCTCACCCTCTCCATCACCTCTTCGACCGTCTTCAGGGGGAAAACGGACTTGCCCCACACCGGCGAGTTCCTCAGTGACCTCGCCTCCCGCTCTGGTAACCTACGTAACAACTTGTTCAAAACTGTGTCCCGTTTCCGTAGGACCCAGTTGGCCGCTTGCGAGAGGGACTGAAAGGAGAGGAATTTCAAGGCTTTACCCCCCAAGCTGATCACCTCCTGTAATAAGGACTTTTTTTCAGGAACGGAGAGGCCATGTGAGGACTGGAACCCCACCAGTCCAACCAAGAAGAAAAGTTGACCAGGTCTTGGGCCATATCCTCCATCATGGAAGCTTCTGCTGGCGAGAAGCACACCGGAGCGGAGGATTCCCCTATCTTCTGCCACTCCTTGATTTAAGATGGCGATAGCTGGCTCGATTGCACGGGGACCTCCTTGGCGACCACCCGGGACATAAAAGCGTTTCTGCGTTCTAAGTCCCGGTAGAAGTTTGGAGGCACCCTGGCTCCTGGGGGCATCCGCTTGGCTGGCTATGAACTTATCAATGTGGTTCATACCCAGCTTCACGTCCGGTGCCAGAGGGAGGGTTAGGGACAGCTTCTGCTGGACGGGGTTGTCCACCAATCTGCTCAGTCCGGAGAACCAGGCCTGCTTTGGCGAAGGCTTACGTTCGTCCAGCCTATGGTGTCGCCTGATGAGGGCCAAAACCTTCCGGTAGGAGGAAACGTCGTCTGAAGAGCACTCTCCTCTTTCTATGAGGCCTTCCGTTACCTGGTCATCCGCATGGGGAGCTTCGTCGATAACGGATGGAGCCGTGTGGGAAGCTCGAACCTTCCTCTCATGTCGAGCCACTGGCGCGGCGACTTGTAGAGCGGGCGGATCCGCTGGGACGGGAGTAGCCGTCATGGGTCTACTCCCTCCCGCGGAGCTCCGCAGAGCAGGGGGCTTCCCCAGATCTGCTGGCTGGTCCTGCTGCTCGGGGAGAGCCGTCGAGGGACCGGGAGCTGGGGCCATACTGCCGGGCCGAAGGAGCGGCTCTTTCCGCTGGGTGGATGGAGCCGGTGCCTTCGCGGACTTATGCTAAGTGAAAGTCACCTGGTGGGTTGACTTCTGGCGACGGTCGGGCCTACAGGAGAAGCCGTGTCGCAAGGGTGAAGAAACGGCTCTAGGGAGCCACCTGGAGGCGCCAGGAGTGGTGGCTGCTTTTAGAAGTTCGCTCCGGGGCATTGTGACTCTCACCCACTTATCCCTTGACAAACGGGTCTTCTTGTATTTCCTCTTGGAGGTTCTAGCGCGTTTCCTGGAGTGGGCAGAGCGCGAGCGGGACCTCTTCCTACGGGACCTCACCCACTTCCTCCTCGAGTCCCTTGGGCCTTCATCTTCCGAGGAGAACGAATCCGATGAAAAGGAGGAGAACGATGACGGGGAGGAAGACGAGCCCGCTGAGTCCACTGATACATCTAATGCTGCTGGGGGATCCTTGTGTCGTTCCACTGCCGAAGGAGGCTGCAAAAAGACGGGCGGGAGCGTTGAAGATGGCGCCGGGGGAGACCGAGGCGTTTTCTTTGGAGCGAACCAGTTGTCGAACTCTTCCTCTAATCTCACGGGCGACCTGAAGGGCGTCCTGGGAGCCGTCCCAGCAATGGAATCCGAATTCGACGACCCTGCTTCTTTGTCGGCTTCTCCCCCGGTCACTGAAGCACCTGAAACACATACCCACGATGCGGGGGATGGGGCCGTAGCAGGCTTCCCCCACATCGGATCTTCGGCCGAGATGGGTCCTGTAGGCACCAGGACCTCGTCCCCCAAACACACTCCCGCCCCCCGGTCAGGCCCCCCCCACATGCCTGAACCGACACAACATCCCCCACATCAGGAATATCAGACTCCTGGGGAAGGGCAATGGGCCGCTTCCCCGCAACGGACTTACCTCGTCCCCTACTCTTGGTAGGGGAAGGCAGTAGGGAACTTCTCTCGGGCGACGCTAATGGGGAGGAGATGCTAGCCTTCTTGGGGGATCTCTTGGCTGCCTTCTTTTTCTTGGTTCCGTAGAGAACCCACTGGATCTCGGGCCAAGCCTCGCACTCTGGACACGTGGCTGAAGGGGAACAAACACTGCCCCTACACGAAGAACACAAAGTGTGAGGGTCGACCTCAGGCTTCGACAGAAACGCATCACAAGATTTACCGGCCATAGGCCCGGGGCAACGACGAGGATGCTCCATAATTGAACACTAAAGCACCAAGCGACACAGCCACACAGAAGAAAGAGGTAGATAAGGTTAGGGTAGAACACGTGGGGACCGCGTGGGAACACAAAGGGTCGCACTGGGTGAAGAGAGCGCGGCGAGATGTTAATCACGTCGCGACCAGAAACTTACTGATGACCGAGACCTGGCCACGCACGCTCATTGACACGGGTCGCCTCAGGGCGCGTAGTCATCTGCTAGTATGGGACCCACTATAGAAAATGGAGATAAGGGAAACTACACAAAATTCTGGTCGGTTGGGAGGAGAATCCCAGATACCCCTAAGAAAGTAGTTCGAGGTAAGTACTCCGTGTTGGAACAACTGGCTTTTTGGCTTTACCGGTCAGTGGTGGTGATGAGCGACTACACCACAGTATAGTCTTACATCAAGAAGCAAGGAGGTACTTTTTCGCAGCCTCTATACGATCTAGCAGTAGAAATACTGACATGAGTCAAAGTCCACTTGATCTCACTATCAGCCCGCTTCATTCCCGGTAAAAGGAATGTGCTTGCCGACAACCTGAGCAGAGCAATTCATATAGTGGTTACTGAATGATCTTTGGATCATCTAGTAGCCAACAAAGTCCTGACTTTGTGGAATTCTCCGACGGTGGATCTGTTTGCAACTGCCCTGAACTTCAGGTTCCCGATGTACTGCTCCCCAGTCCCAGATTCCAAGGCTTTCTGACAAGATGCATTCCAACAACAGTGGGACAACATCGACGTTTATGCCTTTCCCCCTTTCTGTGTGACGAGAAGAGTACTCAGCAAGGCCAGAACATCGGTCAACCTCTCAATGACCCTTACAGCTCAGCTATAGCATCATTGCGTAATGGTTCCTGGACCTTTTGCAGCTCTCGATGTAGCCTCCAAGAGAACTTTCTCCACGACAATCTACTCGGCCACCCACATGTCAACATCTACCACAAAGTCGTAGCTTTGCTACGACTTCACTCCTGGAGACTATCCAGCATCTCACTCTGGGAGGATTTTCGCAACAAGTTGCGAAGAGCATGTCTGGATATCTGTGAAAATCTTCAGCATCAGTCTACCACGCAAAATGAAATGTAGTTGGTGTCGTGGAAGGGGTATCTATCCACTCGACGCCACTATTCCAGCAATAGCGGAGTTCCTTATGTATGTGGGGGAGGAAAATGTGCCTGTCAGTTTCGGAAGTGAAAGGCTATTGCTCAGCCTGGAGCCTCGCCTTTAAACTGAAAGGAATGGACATATCATTGCTAGAACTTTTGTTACTCATACGGGGTTACGAACTTACCTGTCCTCAGTTGAAAGTTAGACCTCCCCCTTGGAACGTGGTTCGAGTTCTTAGGTCTCTAAAGACCTCCCTACGAACCATTACGCCAGACAACAGATCGCCACCTTACTTGGAAGATTGTGTTTCTACTCGCCTTGGTTTCGGCCAAACGAGTCGGTAAACTTTATGAACTCGCTTATCACATCGCCCATTCAAGGGGTTGGGGAGAGGCAACGTTTGGCTTTGTCCCTGAGTTTGTTTCCAAGACTCAGAATCCAGGGGGTATCATATCCTAGATTTGATTCCTTTAAGATAACGAGCATCCGCTCTGTAACCGACGATCCAGATCATCTGTTACTATGCTTAGTGAGGAGTTTGAGGCTCTACCTTCAAGGAACAGTGACAGCTCGTTCCCGGTTGCCTTCGATCCTCGTCAGCACCAGGAGGATCAAGAGGAGCACTAAAAATACAATCTCAGCATGGATTCGCAGAGTCATCGACCATGCTCTGAATCCAGATACTCCTCCAACACGTCGACCAAGAGCACACGATGTCAGGGTTGTGGAAGCGTCAAACAACTTTCACTGCCCATTACAGTACTTGCAAGATGTGACCCATAGGAGACTCAATACGTTCTTTATCACTCCTGTCGGCACACGCGGGTACTGAAGACTGTTGGCGCACGCGCGTGCAAGACTATTGGCGTGCATGCGCAAGAGCATTGGCGCACGCGCGCGAGCAAAGACTAATGGTGCGCGTCCGCGCAAGAGCGTTGGCACGCGCGTGGCAGGTTGGCAGGTCAGCTGGCAGGACGATCCGGAACTGGGATGTGCCCTTTTGAAAGAGCGAACATCCACTGATGGCAACCATGAATGGTCCATAGAAGAGTCCAAGACAGAAGAGCGCGGACTAAGCTGCAGCGCAAGGTTGCGCTGATAGGTCTGCTGGTAGGATGACCAGGAACAGAAGATGACCATGAGGGCCGGTGGACCAGGAAGCTGACCTTAGCAGAGTGATCCTCCGAAAAGGTGTCTCTATGAGTGGCCTCTCTCGCGAACGAGAGAGGTGAACACTTCGTAGGAGAGACTTGCCTGAGACTGTGCTCCACTCCTGAAGGAAGAGAGACTCAGCAAGGGGTGAGAGTAGTTGAGGCGAACACTGCAACGGCAGTGGGAGTCTGTGAAGTGGTAGGATCACCAAGCTGACCTTCAATAGTAGCGATCCTCTGAAAAGGAGTCTCTATTAGTGGCCTCTCTCGCGAACGTAAGAGGTGATCAATCCGTAGAAGAGACTTGATGATGCTCATTAGTTGATAACGCCCATTAGGGCCGGTGGATCATCAAGCTGACCGTCAACAGTAGCAATCCTCCCTACAGGAGTCTCTATGAGTGGCCTCTCTCATGAACGAGAGAGGTGAACACTTCGTAAAAGACACTTGACGACGCCCATTAGGGCCGGTGGATCAGCAAGCTGACCTTCAACAGTAGCGATCCTCCGAAGAGGAGTCTCTATGAGTGGCCTCTCTCGCAAACGAAAGAGGTGAACACTTCGTAGAAGCGACTTGATGACCCCCATTACGGCCGGTGGATCAGCAAGCTGACCTTCAACAGTGGCGATCCTCCGAAAAGGAGTCTCTATGAGTGGTCTCTCTCGCGAACGAGAGGTGAACACTTCATAGAGGAGACTAAGACTGTGCTCCACCCCTGAAGGAACAGAGACTCAGCAAGGGGGGAGAGAAGTCTGGGCGAAGGCAGCAACAGCAGTCGGAGATGAAGAATTTATCAAGATGTGGGAAGTTCTACCTTGGAAGGGAGAAACCACCTCACACCTGGGGAGGAAACTTTCCCTCGGAAGGGAAGTTGTCCAACCCCTGGAGTCGATCCTCCTGGTTAGTGTTCTAAGATGATCTGAAGTGCTGGCCATGTTGTCACGGGAGTACTTCTAAGAGAAGGGATGACGCCCATGACAACGTCCTCTGGGGGACGGCAGTGACAGCAGATTCCCCAGGCATGAACGGAACAGCTCTGCTTCGTTGGCACTCTTAGTTGAACGAAGAAAAAACTGCATAGTTAACTGGAAAAAAAAAAGTTAATCATTTAACAGAAAATTCCCTAGGGAGGAACTCCGAAGAGGAACCTCGAGGGAACAACATAAAATAAGTATTGCGCCCTTCATTCCCCAGTCGACATCCACGGGAGAAGGGGGGAGCAGAGTAACTGTAATAAAAACAGAATTACAATTATTTAAATCAGCTAAGAATATTCACTAATAGTGAGAACCACTGATCCTCCGAAAGGAAGTGTTCCCCACGAAGAAAACCTGAAAAGTTAAAATTACAATTAAAATTTCACTCAAAATAATTGAGACAAACAATCGGAAGCGCAACCTAACCCGTGAACGGGAAAGGAGCTCTTCCCAATAGTACACTGTTGTTGAAAGGTGAACGACCTTGGGAAGAGAAAGACTAGTCAATCTCTAAGAGGCCACATTCCCTTCACTCAGTAATCCATGTTTCCCGTAGGAAAAGGGAAAAGTCGAAGACAATAGTTGAATGAAGAAGGTCCAGGAGATGATGATTCCCCTGCGGCGGCCGAGTCAATGGTTATATGCCGACGGGAAGACAGATGGACCAGAGAGGGAGAGGTCGTTCCCCACGAAGTGGAAATGTGCTGGCCTTGTTCCAGTGCTAATGTACACAAGTGTCGTTGTCGTATATGTATCACAAGCACAGCACAAACACTGAAAAGGAAACTTATCACATTTCTATACACATATATATACATAAACATTAAAAATGTTTTCATATATATATATACATGTATAAGAAAAAAGTAAGTTAAAAGACAAAAATTAATGGCAGTCCAGAATAGGCGAGGAGGAAGAGCGGAAACAATCGCTCTCCATCTGAGCCAAAAGTAAAATGACTAAGTCACAGGTGTGTAAACAGGAGTGGTAGCAAGCTACCACCCCCACTACCCCCGCTAACTAGCGGTGTGGGTAGTTAACCCTCGCTAAATTTTAATGGCTCATCATTTCAGTTCCACCGAAAGTATAACCCCTAATAAATAGCGCGGTTTGTATTCCAGTTACGGAACAACTTAATATTGTCCTCAATCTTGCAAATGACTATGACAACGGTTACACCAAGGGCTACAGGACTTATGCCATATACTCCATTCTATAGGCAACCATAAAAAGTAGAGTAAGAGCAGATGATGGCCATAGCATCAACCCCTGTTCACGACAGGAAAAGTGCACATTTGCATTAGGCAATAATGATTGTACAAAACTAGCTAAATCCCCTATTTCTTTCTTTGAATGTTTTTAAAGGCACTTTCTCAGCTGTACCTTTATCAGAAAAGGTTTCAAACTATCACCTTTCACCAGGAATATTGTAACTCCCCTTTCCGCAGGATGGTTTCAATCCATTTACAGGTTTCAAACTTACTCCTGCCCTAGGAAGGTTTTCAGCTCTTTCCTTTTTCCTAGGTTAATTTCAACAAAATCCCATCATAGAAAATTTGGAGTACTGTACTACCATTTATCTAGGAGTTTCAACCTGACATTTTTTGTGCTTTGCATGATCACAGAAGATACTTTTACAATTAAAACTATCAAAAATTAGCTTGCATGGTCCAGATTAAAAATGACTTACCATCATGTTACATAGAGTACTAACAATGAAAATAAGTTAAAAGTATACTGCATATATGATTTCATGTGGCTTTTCAATAGTAGAACTTGGCCTTTACTCTTAAGCACATTTTGTTGTGGAAAAAGTAAGTATCTCCTATTAAGCTACATTCCATGGTTAGCCCTTATAGGGTTAAAAAAATATCAATACACACACTTTAGAAGCAAGAGCAAATTTAATGACTCAGTAGTAAACATGCATCTGTGGGCAATCCATATCACTCCACAATTATATTAGAGACTAAAGAAAATTACTTAAGGATTTTTGTGATGCCCTGAAATTTCTCATAAAATCAGAATTTGTTTACTTAAACTAAGGGGAAAAACTGTTTATATGACAAACATTAGGGGCAAAACAGCAGTTTATATGAAAAACAATCATAAGCCAAATATATGATAGCATTTTCCTCACAAATATTAATATTATACATGTTATAAAAACATAAAATTACAAACACTTGTAAATCTATTCAAAAGTTGAAGATAAAAATATAGTGAAAAAAAAAAAACTTGAAATATTAATATAAACCAACTATGTGACTTGAAGGCGTTATTTAATAATTATCCCCCTAAACAAGGAAATTATGATGCATCA
>NC_090746.1:56457398-56527398 GCF_036898095.1 Palaemon carinicauda
GGGGGATGCCCCACCCACATCCCTATCACAGAATAACCTCTTTTGTCAACAGGCCAAGAACTGAGGGGTTGTTGAGATGGGAAATCTGTTATAAAAAAAAAACATCATGTTTGTATGGCTATCAAAGTACAAATCACTTTTAAAACTTATATAATCCTAAGAGTATAAAACCCCTTCATCCTTTAAAAAGGGCAGAACACACTCACTGCTGGGAAGAAGTCCCCTGGAATCAAACTAGAAGTTTTTTTTTCTTCCTTGAAACTGTCATTCTTCCTGGTCCCATATGGGAGTGAGGAAGCTAACTCCAAAAACCACCTAACAAGCTAATCATAAGGATGTAAAAGCTGTTAAGGCCTCAGAGTACCTACTTATAAAAATTAAGCAAATACTAGGACCCTCAAAACCTATCTCTCAACTGGGAGATGGCATCAGCAGTCAAACCTAGGCACACCAAGAGAAATGTTTGGCAAGACAATGCCCCAGTTTTCTCCTTGTTAGGAGGATGAAGGAGTTGCTTTTTGGAAGGCATGGTCTGCAAAATAGGTGCTTCATCATATAACCAACTACCATCAGATATTTGAGTAGGGAATAACGGTTGTGTCTACTACCTCCTCTTGGGAGGGGAATGAACACGAAAGAGGAAGAAAAGCCAGCCATCCTGCCTGTCCTCCAGTACTACGTGACTAAAGAGCAGCCACCTCAATTCTCCAGGGGAGGGGTCTGGGAGTCTATGGTAAACATCTGTAGGGTGTAGAGGGTAAGGTGGTATGATACTGTTAGAGCCACCCTTAACTTAAAGTAGGCCTACAGGTAAATCAGATGGCTATTAACAAGACTAAGCTTGTGAGTTCTTGCTTGAGATGGCAGAGTTAGGCACTAGCCTAAATTGCATCTGCAAACAAACAGATTCACTCATCCTGGAGGAACAAGGTCTCGACAATTCATCAAAACGTGCTGTTTATCGTTGCGGCTGAGAATCAAAATGTTGACGTAAACAACACAGGATAATTATTCTCTGAGGATGTCATCCATAAAGCGTTGAAAGGTGGCACCTACATTACAAAGGCTGAAACAGCTGTGACTAAAAGTATATATCCCAAAAGGGATGTTGATTGCTGCCAAAATTTTCTACATCCTCGTTACCTACTGGGACCTGATAATACCAGTTCAGGAGATCCATTTTCACGAATACTCTTGCTCCATCAAATTAGTCTGTTATTTCCAAGATGTAAAGTACTCTTTGAACGTAAAGTCGCTGGTAGTTCCAGCAGGGCCGCCATGTGCCATCTCCATTAGACACCTTATGGAGGATATATGGATATGGCCTGGAGCCTTTTTGGAAAATTCCTGCCTGTTCCATATTCCAGAATAATTGCTTTGCATGGGCTAGTTTGTTTGGAACCAGCCTTCTGCAAAGTGCATGCAATGGTGGCCCCCCTGTGACGATAAGATTTTGATATGGTGTTTTGTAGGCATGTGAGCTCATCTTTGAGTAATTTGAGAAGTTCCTGAAGTAGGCGAAAGGATTTTGGTTCTGGCATGGAGCTTGTTGCTGCCCTTGGAGTGATGAGGGATATAAGGGCATCTCTCTAATTGAGTTACTATCTGGAAACATCTACCAGCATGCAGAGTGCCTTCAAGAAATCTGCTAAAGTGCAAAAATGGAGTCTGCAGTGATGAATGTCCAATTATATGGTTTGCTAGCTAATGCTTTCATATTTCTGGTTCCATATATCTTACGCAAAGCACGGTTTGCAGTAGACACATGGAGAGTGTTGGGGCTGAATTCAATTTGTTCGTTTCGGGTGGCTGGGACGAAAAATTTGCATGAGCCCGGATTGACAAGGAACTCCATGTCAGATATCTCATCAATGATAATACAAAAATACGAGAGACATACTCGTTTACCTGCATGAGACAAACAGTCTGGCCATCGCTGACACTTAGATGATTGAGCTGGTGCTGAGGCCCTACTGCATTGTTTTTGACAGCACTTCCAAGCTTCACTCTCAAATCTACAGTTGAAGAAACAGAAGCCTTTTGGTTTGTTGAACTACATTCTCTGAGCACTATACAGGAGCAACTGGGGAATCAGGCTCACTATCTGTCCCTTCATCACTTGGAGGTTGTGAGTGTGTGGTGGCCACTGCTCGGGGTAAATGAGTGGGTTTTACCGACATCTGGGCCAGGTGAACCTCATCTACTATTTGAAAAAAATCCTTGAGGGACATGGTGGATGATTAGAAATTTCTGAAACTAGTTTTTAGTAATAACTTTATCAGGAGGTCCTCACATACTAATTCCAGTAATCTCTTGTTGGGGATGAGTGACAGGTATTGCAATTACTCAGTTTCTTATAGACAAGTGAAGGCCATTAACTTTCTATTGACATTCCTACATTGTTGACAAATTTTCTGACTCACAAGGGATGGAGGCCTTCAGAATTTCATATAACAGGTATTTGGCTTGGCCAACCACTGCTATTTGTTCAAAGACATCGCTGGGTAGGAATAAAAGTTCGACATCAGCTTTTCGTGATGACTATAAAGATCTTATTTTACCTGAAAATATTTTCTGCCCTAAAAAATCAGGCCACTGGGTTGTATGTTATGAAAGGAGGTGGGTGAACGGAGGAAGCAGCAGTGATTTCTTCAGGAGATTTGGCAGCGTTGGGGCTCATCGGTCACTCCAGGGGTCACCAATTTGCTAGTCAGGGTTTGGACAGAAATGCTGGCTAGTATCCACTAATTTATTTACCCAGAATTCTGACATAAAGCCAGTCCTTGCAAGCAGAAATGCAGAAAGAAATATTTACATCAAAAGAGGTAAACAATTATAATCGAGCTGTTTCTGCACACCAGGTAAATGCTTAAAATAATTTTATTTACAGGAACAAAATCCTTTAAATCATCTGAATTGAAAGCTTACAATATTCATTATTAAAAGTTAGTTTTGGTTTTAAAGATAAAGTGCTATCATTTCTGGAATAAAAATAAATATCTTCGACATCGTCTTGTGTTTGTTGTAACTCTGTTTTCATGCTGTCCATAGAAGGTTGTGGCTTTGCAACCAGAACATCACTTTGAGACATTGAGTAATGATACTTACAACCAGCTAATGAGTGAGCTTTGAATCAGCATGGAGGTACTGTAGTGAGAACGACACCCTTATCTGCCTACTGTACTGCTGGAAATCAGTTCTACCTTTACCTGCAATTGAACTGATAAAACAGCAGTGTCTGTAATAATAGATTCACGATCACTAACCGACCCTGAAGATAAAAGTTAGTGGAAGCTATACAGCACTAAAAACAAGATAGATAAGGGAATCCACTCCTATCCTTCCCTGGGCTATGGAGCGTTTGGTAAGAGTAGGACTGGTCATTTGCTCAACGTGAAACAGCAGTAACTGTAGCACCAATGCGCCCTTGCTTGAATAAGAGTGACCACTGTAAATCCTAAGGCACTTTCAGCAAAAGGCCTTAACAAGCGACTATCATCTTAGTCGTCTTCTCAAGGAAGAAATGTCTGATGATGGGAAAGGAGGGATAAGAGAGTTGCTGAAAAGGAGGAGAGAGGGTTTACTTTCCTTCCCCTTGTTAAACATTCTTCCTTCATAGAAGTAATGGTCTGGACCATAGTTGCCATTTCAGCGCGTTTCTCGAAAATCTAGCGCGATTTTACTATTTAGCGCTTTTTCAGCAGATTATATAAATGATAAACTAATTGCATTTCACAATCTTTTGACTTACTATAATGAAACATTTTTCACTTTATCATTGTTATATCAATATAGAAGACAGCAATTTTTCTTTTTCCCAAACTATGCTGTAGAGTCGTACAGTAAAATCAAAATACTGCTTCTGTTAACGAGGGTACAAATTCTATAAAGATGCCAGTGGGAGGAGATAGTAGGGAACTTAACTCAGTAAGAGGAGTAAGTCCTCAGCTTAACCATGGCCCCGAAGTCCTCTTAACTATAACACCTATGTCCTTCAGTCTGCTATTAATTTCATTTAAGTTAATCAATTGCTCTCATTTTATTGTCAATGACTTTGTCCATTAAAAGAAGCATTTAATATATGTATACAGTATTTTATTTTTTTTCTAAATTTTTAGAAAAAAAAAATTAGAAACTAAAGTTTGATATTCTAGAATTTAGTGAACTCAAATTGATAAACCAGAACATATTCCTATTCACTCAATATAGCAATGTGATTGAATTACAGCCATAATTTCATCTTACTGATTTATTAATTTAAGAAAATTTTTCATCTGAATCTTATATTTATAAAGAATTTACTTTGGCATTTCAAAATAACTTGTAACGTCTGTCAAATTTCCTACATCATAGTACATTATATCTTCTCACCCCATAATATTCTTGTCATCTCCTTTGGGTATCAACCACCTATTGAAAGACTATCTTCCTCTGAAGGCCACAGCCAAAATGCTTGCTTGGATTTGTATTGATCATATTGTCTGTTATATGCACACAGCCATTATTTTTCTAAAGTTAATTGGTAGATTGTAAAATAATAACAAAAATAATAATACTGTAGTAATAATAATAATAATAATAATAATAATAAAAGCTCAACCCATGGATTCGTCTCTTACAATGGTAATTTTATTATTTTTTGTTTTGTTTTCAAAATGTATTTTCTTTTAAGCCTACCATTATAGTCTTTCTTTAATTCTTTTTCCTTACCGGGTTTCCTTTTCCTATTGCCATGGGTTCCTATCAGTATCCCCTACGAGGCACCCAGTCAGCAGGGGTTACTTCACTGGCGAAATCCGATTAGTGAATTACCATCGCTGACCGGAGAAATGATTTCGGAAAAGGGGCAAAGTTTATGGCATGTTTCTTTTCCATTGAAGTTTTACATTAAAAGTAATCGTTTTCATTTTAACAAGTAAATGGAATCTTTCTTTCTTTTCGAAATACAAAGTAGGAAGCATCGTGTGTTTTTCCTTAAGTACACTACGACCAATTTCATAAATTTGATAAAACATAGTGCCTTCTACAGCGCTTTTGAGAAAGGATTTAGCGCGTTTTGGAAGCTCCTGTAGCGTGTTTTCAAAATTAGAAATGGCAACCCTGGTCTGGACAACAAGTAATGAAAATGTTCCCTATGAGAAGAAGCTTACTCTGCTACAACACAAACTGGGGAGCACTAAGAACACTCAATGACAATGCATCACCAGTGATTAATTTTCACTATTGGGCATGCAAGTAAGGGCAATATTCTGAATCTGGTAACTTCTTCTTAAGGCAGAGAAACTACCATGAAGTGAGCCGAGTTGCGCTCTGAATTCATCAACTTCCTAATCAGAACAGCATGAACATACTCCGAAGGTGGAGCCTTCATAAAGTTAATCTTTCACAAAAGTACACTTCACATGGGGCTTCAAAGGTTTGTATCTTCATAGGAACAAAATTAAATTTTTGCTTAGCTTTCGGTGAGCTTCCACTTGCAAGTGAGCGAACTCACCAAAAAACAATAAAAAGAAATAGATAAATAAATAGCCCACACTTATCACAAACAAATGCAGGAAGATCCAACATTAGACACGTGTCTGTACATGTCGCAGTGTAAATCTAAAGTGGTAATTCTGAGACACAAGTATGGGGAGGACTTGCCCCTCATTCTGTTATTACCCAAGTAACTTGTTAATGATTCAATATTCAATGGCCAATCCATTGCTGCTGTAAACATATCCCTATTTTAAGGGATGAAAGGTTTGTACTGTATACATGTAGGAACAAACAACGCAATATACATATTCAATATAAGTCTTCAGTAACATGTTATGACATCTGAACAAAAACTATAGAAATCATCATAACAACACCCTAAAACGCATGCTTATGATTAATGGAAATTTCACATACTGTATTGCACATATACAATGAACCTAAACCAAAAGTTTAAGAAAAACCATTATGTATTCTTCCATGTCTAATTAAAAATAATTTCAAGCAGGACCAATTTTCTAGTGCAATATCTATGAAAAATGACCTTGCTAAAAATTTACTTTTTATGCAAAATACAGTAACCCAATATAGTTACATACCAAACAGCTTAACAATATTATTATATTTTATGCATCTAAGATATCTGACATGTTGCTATACAAAACACAATTAAACCCTTGAAAAACAAGACAACCAATAGCTAAAGCACCACATTTTAATAATTAAATGCCTTTAAAATGACACAAATTAGGAATTCTGACACCATGTGATCTACTGTACTTCTCTGAAAAATAAATTCTTAGAAATTTTATGTTGAAAGCATCACTTATGATCGAATGCTAATAACACAGAATATACATTTCACAGTGAATTCACTATGAGTTTCTACAATTATGTGAAAAAAAATGCTCAATACTCCACCCTATAACCTGAAAGAAACTTGACAACTTACCCAAAACTAAATATAGAAGTTTAAGAGGATTCAGTATTTAAATTAATAGCCACTACACTACCCACAAAACACCAAGCTTAGTCCATCCCCAAAAGCATTATTAACACTCAAGAACTAAAAACTACTCATACCCCTCCAACCCCAAGAGCTGCTTGACGCATTACACTTCCTGCACTGTTGGCAAGAGATAATGTGCCCTTGCGTTGGCCAGATTCCTGCCAAGAACATTTCTTTCAATTACAAAGTAACACTAAAACAACACAATACAAAAAACTAATTCTAAGGATGAATTTTACTTCAACTATGCTTTAATTGTATACAGTACCTTGAAACTTGAGACCAATCATAACATACAAATGCAACAAATCGAGCAAAACATGAGACTTTCAGAAATAAGGTTGGCATCATTTCATAATTTGTGAAAACTAGATTGGAAAAAGAAGGGAGTGAGCAAATCGTACAGCACTAAAGATAAGTAACAACATTCACATGATGCAAAATTTCCAGGGAGTATCAAAAGAGTTTAAGTTACTAAATTTGAACAAACTTAACAATTCATTTTACCACACAGCCTCTTATACAATTTTTAATTAATTGAATTATGATCTTTGTGATCTTGGAGAGAAACCATTTACACACATCGCAAGGTTATATTTGAGGAAAAAAAAAAACACATGACTTCATGTATGAATACAAAGATCTGTGAGCCATCAAAGAGTACTAAGTTCCTTAAAATAAGATGCTTTTTATCTATTCCTATTTTTCTAACCCACAAATTAACAATTTAAATATCTAGAAGTCAGATAATGGATGGTCGGATAATTTTTTTTTAATTTACTTCAATGAAGTGAAAATATAAAAAAAGATGTTAAAATAAAAAAAAAAAAAATAGTGATTTGAGATGCTCTCATGCAATGCACCAAAAATCTAATTAAAGATTATCATGCAAACCCTTCTCTTAAGGTGACACCTTATATGTAAAAAAAAAAAATGTCCTTGATAAAATAAACCAACTTCAAATAAATGCCCAACATGTGTCTGCATACCGCAAATACACAGGTTCTGGTTCAGTGGTTTGCAGATGGTGTAATATGGTATAGTCTGGGAAGATGTAATTGCAAATGATGGTTATAATTATGAAAAATCTTGCACTGCATGTAAAATAAGCAAACTGAACAACAGTGCCAAAGATTTCCATCAAGCTCAAGGATAGTTTTTTGTCCGAACTAATAATTCAAATTTTTTTTTAATTTAATCTGTATTTTTCCAATCTATGCAAACCCGAGTCCTTTAAATAGGGATATATTCTTAGCACAAGAGGAGACTGCCGTTGAATTACATAATGAGGTAGTGAAAAAAAAAAAGATCTGACTGGCTGCAAAATTACAGTTGTCATGAAGATATATAGTATGCTCATTCTTAAGAGACTACAGAGAAAGATTGATGAAAAGCTGAGATGAACAAGCAGGATTTAGAAAACATAGAAGTTGTATTGACAAAATGTTATTTTCATTAGTAAAATAAATTTTTGAATATACTTACCCGATAATCATGTAGCTGTCAACTCCGTTGCCCGACAGAATTCTACGGAAGGGATACGCCAGCGATCACTATACAAGAAGGGGGTGTACTCACCAGCGCCACCTGTGGCCAGGTACTGCAGTACTTCTTGTTGACACCACCTCAATTTTTCCTCGGTCCACTGGTTCTCTATGGGGAGGAAGGGTGGGTCAATTAAATCATGATTATCGGGTAAGTATATTCAAAAATTTATTTTACTAATGAAAATAACATTTTTCAATATTAATCTTACCCGATAATCATGTAGCTGATTCACACCCAGGGAGGTGGGTGAAAACCAGTGTACATGTATATCAAGAAGCTAAGTATCCCGTATTTCATATTATCAGTTATTCAAAATAACAATGAAATTATAAGTACCTGGTAAGGAAGTCGACTTGAACCATTACTCTGCCTTTAATAAGTTCGTCTTCCTTACTGAGCGCAGCGTTCCTCTTAGGAGGCTGAACAACCCTAAGGTGCTGAAGTATAAAGGGCTGCAACCCATACTAAAGGACCTCTACACAACCTCTAACCTAGGCGCTTCTCAAGAACGAATTGACCACCCGCCAAATCAACTAGGATGCGGAAGGCTTCTAGCCTACCGTAACAACCCAAAAAACAACAATAAAAGCATTCAAGAGAAAGGTTAAAAAAGGTTATGGGATTAAGGGAATGTAGTGGCTGAGCCCTCACCTACTACTGCACTCGCTGCTACGAATGGTCCCAGGGTGTAGCAGTTCTCGTAAAGAGACTGGACATCTTTGAGATAAAATGATGCAAACACTGACTTGCTCCTCCAAAAAGTTGCATCCATAATACTCTGCAGAGAACGGTTCTGTTTAAAGGCCATCGAAGTGGCTACAGCTCTCACTTCGTGGGTCCTTACCTTCAGCAAAGCAAGGTCTTCATCCTTCATGTGAGAATGAGCTTCTCTAATCAGAAGCCTTATATAATACGAAACTGCGTTTTTGGACATAGGCATCGAAGGTTTCTTGATGGCACACCATAAGGCCTCTGATTGTCCTCGTATAGGTTTTGACCTTTTAAGATAGTATTTTAGAGCTCTGACAGGGCAAAGAACTCTCTCTAGCTCGTTACCCACCATGTTGGAAAGGCTAGGAATTTCGAACGATCTAGGCCAAGGACGTGAAGGAAGTTCATTTTTTGCTAAAAATCCGAGCTGTAAGGAACATGTTGCTGATTCGGATGTGAATCCTATGTTCCTGCTGAAGGCGTGAACCTCACTAACTCTTTTGGCTGTTGCAAGGCAGACGAGGAAAAGAGTTTTGAGAGTAAGGTCTTTGAAAGAAGCTGACTGGAGAGGTTCAAACCTAGGAGACATAAGGAACCTTAAGACTACGTCTAGATTCCAGCCTGGAGTGGATAATCGACGTTCTTTAGAAGTCTCGAAAGATTTAAGGATGTCTTGTAGATCCTTGTTGGAGGAAAGATCCAAACCTCTGTGGCGGAGAACTGAAGCCAACATACTTCTGTACCCTTTGATCGTAGGAGCCGAAAGAGATCTAACATTCCTAAGATGTAACAGGAAGTCAGCAACTTGGGTTACAGAGGTATTGGTAGAGGAAACTGCATTGGCTCTGCACCAGCTTCGGAAGACTTCCCACTTGGATTGATAGACTCTACGAGTGGATATCCTCCTTGCTCTGGCAATCGCTCTGGCTGCCTCCTTCGAAAAGCCTCTAGCTCTAGCGAGTCTTTCGACAGTCTGAAGGCAGTCAGACGAAGAGCGTGGAGGTTTGGGTGTACCTTCTTTACGTGAGGTTGACGTAGAAGGTCCACTCTTAGAGGGAGAGTCCTGGGAACGTCGACCAGCCATTGTAGTACCTCTGTGAACCATTCTCTTGCAGGCCAAAGGGGAGCAACCAGCGTCAGCCGTGTCCCTTCGTGAGAGACGAACTTCTGAATGACTCTGTTGATGATCTTGAACGGCGGGAATGCATATAGCTCGAGATGGGACCAATCCAGCAGAAAAGCATCCACGTGAACTGCTGCTGGGTCTGGAACTGGGGAACAGTACAAAGGGAGCCTCTTGGTCATGGAGGTGGCGAACAGATCTATCGTTGGCTGACCCCACAAGGTCCAAAGTCTGTTGCACACGCTCTTGTGAAGGGTCCATTCCGTGGGGATGACTTGATCTTTCCTGCTGAGGCGATCTGCCGAGACGTTCATATTGCCCTGAATGAACCTCGTTACCAGTGAGAGGTTTAGACTTCTTGACCAAATGAGGAGGTCCCTTGCTATCTCGTACAGCTTCCTCGAATGGGTCCCTCCCTGCTTGGAGATGTATGCCAAGGCTGTGGTGTTGTCGGAGTTCACCTCCACCACCTTGTTTAGCAGGAGGGACTTGAAGTTCATTAAAGCCAGATGAACTGCCAGCAACTCCTTGCAGTTGATGTGAAGCGTTTCCTGTTCCCTGTTCCATGTTCCCGAGCATTCCTGTCCGTCCAAGGTCGCGCCCCAGCCCGAGTCTGATGCGTCCGAATAGAGATGAAGATTGGGGGTCTGAACCGCTAACGATAGACCCTCCTTGAGAAGGATGTTGGTCTTCCACCACATGAGAGTAGTCTTCATCTCTTTGGTAACAGGAATAGAGACCGCTTCGAGCGTCATATTCTTGTCCCAGTGAGCTGCTAGATGGAATTGAAGGGGGCGGAGGTGGAGTCTCCCTAACTCGGTGAACAGGGCTAACGATGACAGGGTCCCTGTTAGACTCATCCACTGTCTCACCGAGCATCTGTTCCTCTTCAGCATGCTCAGAATGCACTCTAGGGCTTGGCTGATTCTTGGGGCCGACGGAAAAGCCCGAAAAGCTTGACTCCGAATCTCCATTCCCAGGTAAACGATGGTTTGGGAAGGAATAAGCTGGGACTTTTCTAAGTTGACCAAAAGACCCAGTTCCTTGATCAAGTCCAAAGTCCAGTTGAGACTCTCCAAACAGCGACGACTTGTGGGGGCTCTTAACAGCCAGTCGTCTAAATAAAGGGAGGCTCTGATGTCCGCCAAGTGGAGGAATTTCGCAATATTCCTCATCAGTCGCGTAAACACCATAGGCGCCGTGCTTAGGCCAAAACACAGGGCTTGGAATTGGTACACAACCTTTCCAAAAACGAATCTCAGGAAAGGTTGGGAGTCTGGATGAATAGGAACGTGAAAGTAAGCGTCTTTCAGATCCAACGAGACCATCCAGTCCTCCTGCCTGACCGCTGCTAGGACCGACTTCGTCGTCTCCATAGTGAACGTCTGCTTGGTGACATAAGCATTGAGCGCACTGACGTCCAGCACCGGTCTCCAACCTCCTGTCTTCTTGGCCACCAGAAAGAGACGGTTGTAGAAGCCCGGGGATTGATGGTCCCGGACTATCACCACTGCCTCCTTCTGTAACAGGAGCGACACCTCTTGGTGTAACGCTAGCCTCTTGTCCTTTTCCTTGTAGTTGGGAGAGAGGTTGATGGGAGAAGTGGTCAGAGGGGGATTGCGGCAGAATGGTATCCTGTAACCCTCCCTTAGCCACTTGACAGACTGGGCGTCTGCACCTCTTCTTTCCCAAGCTTGCCAGAAGATCTTGAGTCTGGCTCCTACTGCTGCCTGGAGAGGAGGAGAGTCAATGTTTGCCTTTCGAAGGCTTGGGACCTTTCTTGGACCTGCCCCTGAAACCGTCTGGACGGGTACTTCCTCGGCTGGGGGCTCTGCCACGAAAGGGCGGAATAAATCTTGTAGCAGGAGTATCGGCCACTGGGGTGCGGTAAGTTCTAGGAACCGAAGGAGCAACCTTAGCCTTACGTGCTGAAGAGGCCACAAGGTCATGAGTGTCCTTCTGAATAAGAGCCGCAGACAATTCCTTGATAAGGTCCTCAGGAAACAGGAACTTAGAAAGCGGAGCAAAAAGTAACTGAGACCTTTGACAAGAGGTGATACCAGTGGAAAGGAAGGTGCAAAGTTGTTCCCTTTTCTTGAGTACTCCCGAAACAAACATGGAGGCAAGTTCGCCGGAACCATCGAGAATTGCTTTATCCATACAGGACATTATAAGCATGGCCGAGTCCTTGTCAGATGGGGCAGTCTTCTTGCTCAAGGCCCCCAGGCACCAGTCGAGAAAATTAAAAATCTCAAAGGCGCGAAAGACTCCCTTTAAGAAGTGGTCTAAGTCAGAAAAGGTCCAGCAGACCTTAGAGCGCCTCATAGCCGACCTTCGTGGAGAGTCAACCAAACTTGAGAAGTCAGCCTGGGCAGAGGCAGGGATTCCCAAGCCTGGTTCCTCTCCTGTGGCATACCATACGCCCGCCTTAGAAGTCAGCTTAGTAGGTGGAAACATGAATGACGTCTTCCCTAGTTGCTGCTTGGACTGCAACCAATCCCCTAACATTCTCAAAGCTCTCTTAGAAGATCTAGCGAAGACGAGCTTAGTGTAGGCAGACTTAACAGGTTGCATGCCTAGAGAAAACTCTGATGGAGGAGAGCGAGGGGTAGCAGAAACAAAGTGATCCGGGTAAACTTCTCTGAAAAGAGCCAGGACCTTGCGAAAGTCAATGGAGGGTGGTAACGACTTGGGTTCCTCTACGTCAGAAGAGGGATCATCCAGGTGCGCAGCTTCCTCCTCAGAAACCTCATCACCTGAGGGTTGAGAAGCGAGAGGTAAAGTTACAGCGGTATGCTGAACGGCAGAATCCTGACAAGCGGGTGCATATACACTTGCGGATTCATCCTCAAGTCTCTGTTGAAGAGGATGAGGGCTGGTAATGACAAAGTCATGAGGCTGGGAAGAAGGAGGCTCTGCGGGAGTCTGGGGAGCAAGCGTGGTGAGAGGCGACTGTAGTAAAACCTGAGGTTCAGGCTGCAAAGACTGCTCAAGCTGAGGAGAAAGAGGTAGATGCATGCGTTGAGGTGGCTGACTCATTGCATGAGGTTCATGTCTCAAGAGTTGCGCTTGCTTCAAGGGTTGAGGTGGCTGCGCAGTAAGAGGTTCCTGTCTCACGAGTAGAGGTTCTTGAGGTGGGTGCTGCGAGAGTTGAGGTGGCGGCTGCGCAGAAAGAGGCTCCTGTCTCACGAGTTGAGGTTCTTGAGGTGCTTGCCTCGAGAGTTGAGGTTCTCGCCTCGAGGAAAGTGGAGGTATCAGCTGCGAGAGCTGAGGTGGCTGCCTCAAGGATGGCAGAGGTTGTCGTACCTCAAGAGGTTGCTGCCTCGAGGGTGGTCTTACTGCAAGAAACTCTTGCCTCAAAGGTAGAGGAGGTTGTAAGGCATAAGACTCCTGTCCCCATTGTTGAGGAGGTTGCCGCGTGGTAAGAGGTTCCTGCCTCAAGGAAGGTGGAGGTTGCTGCACAACGCTGGTATCTGGCAACTCCCAACGCGGTAGCTCACGCATGGAGGTAGCTTGAGGAACCTCAACTTCGTACGTCTGGCAGACTGGACTGCGTAGAGGAGGAGGAGCGCTCGCAGGAGGAGGTGTAACCTTCTCTGCCTGAAACTCACGCATCAATACCGCAAGCTGCGACTGCATAGACTGCAGCAAAGCCATCTTGGGATCAACAGACGTTGAGGTCTGTTGAGGCAGAGCCTTAACAGAAGTTGAGGTCTGTTGAGGCATCGCCTTACCTCTCTTAGGAGGCGTGCAGTCACCTGATGACTGCGGCGAGTCAGAGCTAGCCCAATGACTACATCCGGGCTGTAGAACTCGTGCGGTCTGGACTTTACGCTTAAGAGGTCTTGAGACCTGAGTCCAGCGTTTTCTCCCCGAAAATTCTTCTGCAGACGAGGAAAATAAGGGCTCAATCGTCTGAGAGTGGAAGTGACGATCTCTGTAAGATACGCCCGCAACCACCGAGGATACTGCTGTGCGCCGATCAAGGCCTGCCGAACCCTTTTGCCCTTCGACATTGCTTCTCCCCTGGGCTTGGGAGCTTGCAAGAGGTCCCGGACTGGGAGGACGACTGGCACGCACAGAAGTACCCTCACGCACAACACTGACACTGACACTAGCACTCGGCACAGCACTGGCACTACCACTTCCCACTGCACTTTTCACTTTAAGTTCCTTGACGTCTGCCAAGAGGAACTTGTGGTCACTCACTACCGACTCCACTTTATCACCTAAAGCCTGAATGGCACGTAAAACATCAGACATATCAGGCTGAGCACAAATAGTAGGATCGGGGGTAGCCACTACAGGGGGAGGAAAAGGTTGAGGATCATGGGGTGAGGAATAAAGCGAAGAGCGAGCCGAACTCCTCCTAACTCTCTCTCTCTCTAACTTAGTGGTATACTTGAGGAATCGAACAAAATCAAGTTCCGAAAGTCCGGCGCATTCCTCACATCGATCTTCCAACTGACAGGATTTTCCCCTACAGTCGGAACAAACGGTGTGAGGATCAACCGAGGCCTTCGGAATACGCCTAATACAAGTCCTACATCGTCTTTGGGGAGGAGCTTGAGAAAGGTCGGACATCTTGAATCAAAGAACAGTCAAGGGGGAATTCCAATTAAAGCAAAAAATCGTTAACCATTAATCAAATCAATCTAAAAGCTATCTAAGCTAAGAGACAAGTTTCCTGTATAGCGAAAGCTGAAATCTTAGAGCAATACTTCACCAAAAACCGTGAACAAGACTCCAAAATTATAAGCGTATCCATGTAGGTCTTGCCGGAAGCACGACAGAGGAAAAATTGAGGTGGTGTCAACAAGAAGTACTGCAGTACCTGGCCACAGGTGGCGCTGGTGAGTACACCCCCTTCTTGTATAGTGATCGCTGGCGTATCCCTTCCGTAGAATTCTGTCGGGCAACGGAGTTGACAGCTACATGATTATCGGGTAAGATTAATATTGAAAAATTTTAATTTTAAGACATGTGGTACAGCAATGAGTAGAATATAGATATTCACTTTTGATGACATTTGTGAACTATGAAAAAGCCTTTCATGGTGTGCACCGGCCAATTTTGTGGAGTCCTACGTTATTATGGAGTTCCTCTTAAATATGTAAATTTGAATGCCTGTTTATGAGCATAACAAGTGCAAAGTTAATGTTAGTGGAGTCCTGTCAAGTGAATTACCAGTGAAGAGTGGAGTACTCCAAGGGAATGTACTGCCAGCCATGATGGAGAAGGATTGGACTGGATTGGAAACAGGAAATTAGCTGATGATCCTGCCCTCATTAGCAGAACACCAAAGGACTTGCAAAACCAGCTTACCAGAATACATGAAATATCACATGAGGTTGGGCTCAAGATAAATATAAAAGAGACATGATGATAACGGAGTATGCATTGGAAGATGAAATATCATTGGAAGGAGAAAGCATTAATGAGGTGGAATCATTTAAATATTCAGGAACTATGATCTCTAATACAGGACCTTTAGTATTTGAATTTAATGAAAGATTGAAAAAAGAAAATTAGTCAATGGTTAGTTTAAAGTAAAATTTGTAAATAAAATTGCATGAAATTACATTTAAAAACCAGACTATATATCACTTTAGTGAGATTGGTGTTACTTTAAGGATACGAGTCTTGGTATGACAATGAAACAATATCCAACAGATTTTGTAGATATGAGAACAGATCCCTAAGAATAATATTGGGAGTTAACTTGTATGACAGGATTAGAAATGAAACTATAGGAGATTACTTGAGTGCCCTATATGGATGAGATCATGGTGAGGGGTAGACGGAGATGGTTTAGAAAAGCTCTTAGCACTCACCAAGTGAGATTAGTTCACCAAACTTTCAACTGGGCTAGACAAGGCTCTGAAAGAGTTGGAAGACCCAGTCTTACAAGGCTGAGGACTATGAAATGTGAAGTAGGAGATGATGAATGGAGAAGTATTGATTTGAAAGCTCAAGATAGAGACGACTGGCAAAAATTAACAGACCTTTTACGTTAATAGGTGTAGATAATGATGATGATGACGCATGAGGGTGAGTAATCATGTTCCACCACCTGTTGGAAGGACCTCACTTTGACCTTTCAGCTCAGGACCCAGATGGTTGGTTGAGGAGGAAGGTTCAACTTGAAAAAAGAACAAAGGTTTGTAAAGCTAGGAAAAATACAAATTTCTTGAAAAATTTGTGAGTTTATCCTACGCAAATACAAACCTTCATCCTTTAAATTGGGAGACTTACTGCTTGGTGGGATGGAAGTCCGCATAGAACCAAACTGGTTGGTTCTTTTTCTTTCTTGGAAATGTCAGTTTGCCTAGTCCCATAATGGAGCAATAGATGACTCCACCAACCATTCTACCTGATAAGAACGAGAAGACTGATAGGGCCTGGCCTACATAGGACGAACTGCAAATGGTTAACTGAAGAAACCGTTTCCCCAAAAGGGAAAATTAATCCAGAATAATCTACATGGTGTATGATCATGGTTGGTATAAATTCCACCATCCTTCAACTCATCAAGGAGAATGAGGAAGATAATTCTTAAGGATTAAAAGATGAAGGTCAGAAGTTTAACTTATCAGCATTGTCAAATCCAGCCTGTAATGTTTTGACTGTTTCGTCCAGTCATCCTACCATTCATTCCAGACTTCCCTTTACATGTTACAACAGATAAGATACTTCCTGGCTACACAAACACTTGAGCAGTCTCCACAGGACCTAGCACAAAGGTGCCAAGGGAGTTATGGGTATACTCCTGTATGTAAAAAGCCATGAAGGTTGTTTCGTGCTTCCAAACCACAGCCTTAAATACCTGACCAACTGATAAGTTTCTCATGAAGGCTAAGGTGGGGAGGGGCCATACCCCTGACTTCGTGAGCTCTTGTTCTAGCTGGTATCTTCACTCTCTCAGCAGTCGAGGAGTATGCTGTACGGATCGTCTTATGAAGTCAGAAAGAGATTACAGTATGTTCCTTGATACCTATTTCTTGGTCCTGCCAATGCTAACGAAAAAGCGCAGACACTCGGGCCTGAAGCATCGTTTCCTCTTCAGACAGCACCGCAGAACCGTCACGGGACATAAGTCTCTCCTCTCAATCACTAAATGACGCTTCACTTAGAGAGGGGATGGAGGAGGTCTCACACAAACTTGAAGGCCTCCTTCCAGCCCTCATTGTGAGTGACTAAGTGAGAAACTGCATCTCACCTACTCTCTTTGCCAATGCTACTGCTAGCAAAAAGATAGTCTTGAGTCAGATGACCTACTAAAAGTCTCATACAGGGGCACGTTCCACTCAGGGATGCCATGAGATCCTTGGGTGGGCAAGGCTGCTCAAAGCTGTTCATGGGCTTAGGGAACTCTCAAAAGGAGGAGAGGTCTATACTTTACAGTCGATGGACCATGCCAAAAGCTGAGAGGTAGCCTTTATGAGTCACGACTGAGAGGCGCTTCTCACGACAAAGGAAGACAATGAAATCTGGATCTGCGCTAGATGCTCGATCGCAGAAGATGGTCCACTTCCCCTAGCAGAGCTGCAAAGGATCTCCGCAGGTACCCAGACATCTGTGCAATGCTTGTGAAAAGTCTTTCACTTGGAGATGCTATATAGAATTCAACTGTGAAATTCAAACGACTTCAAGGATTCATGGTACATCTGAAGGTACGGCTGACAGAGGAGCCTGGACCGCTGGGTTAGTTCTCTCAGGACCATGACTAGAAGTGCTAAAAAATCAGGATACTACTCAACACGGGGCCATCTGAGTCCTGGCGTAATCAACATGGAGGAAAGGCATATGCATCAAGGTGATTCAATGAGTACTGTACTGGAAGGCATTTTCAAACACAGCCAATGGGTCTGGAACAGGGTAGCTTCCTGTTTACCATTGGTTATTATCATTATTAATAAAGGGGGATATTAACCAGCTCAATGAGTTAAACTTGATTCTTAAAGCGCTGGCCCGATTAACATCGGGAAGAAAATTGTTTTTCAAATTTATGTTAAATGTTTATGAAGTGTAATAGATGAAATCCCTGAGATATGAAAATTGAGATTGATGACTTCAATGCTAATGAAAATGGGGCACATTTTACAAGTTTTTGTTCAACAAACAATCTTGTTATTGGAGGTACTCTTTTCCAGCACTAGGACTTCACCATGTGGCAATTACAAAAATATAAAAGATCACATAGCCATTAATAAAGAGGAGGAGGACCCTGAGAAATGTAAGAAGCTATAGAGGTGATCACTAAAACTGAATGACCCCATCAGAAATGTAGATAATACCGAGGTTTAATACAAATAAGCTTCAAAAAGATGAGCACAGAGAAACCTTTGCTATTAAATGTAGGAATCAATTTGCAGTCTGAGAGACTTCAAGAGGCAAAGAGCAGACAATTAATGAAGAATGGTGTAATATCAATAACATATATCGGTGAGTTGGTAGTGAAGTTTTGGGACATGCAGTTACGAAAAGAAAACCAAGGATATCAAATGATACTTGGGATATTATAAAACGGAGACAGAGACAGAAATTGATTGCTGAAAGTTTTCGAGGAAGTAATAAAAATTACAAGATTGAGCATGCTAAGTATTCCAGTATTGATAGTGAAGTCAAAAGAAAAGTCAGGAATGAATGGAGAGAATATTTAGACAGGAAAGCAGATGAGGTTGACAAAGCTATGAATTCAGGTAGTGGTTATAGTGTAAGAATTGCTACTAGAATTATCAATAAAATCTCTACTGGGGCAAAGAAGAAGCATATACCCATCAAAAAGAGAGATGGATCTGATGCAATAACAGAAGATGAAGAAAGGAAGCGTTAGATGGAACACTTTAATGAGGTCATGAATAGGTAATCAGAAGAGAATAATTTGACTGATAAACCTGAAAATGAGAAGATTTTGATGTGCTCTTGAATGAATTCAGTGTGTTTGAAGTCGAATCTATCATTAAAAAAACTATAGAGATGGAAAGCCCTTAAACACGATGCAATTACCGCTGAGATGATATTGGCCGAAAATGAAGTGACTCCCAGAATATTTACAAAACTATTTTGTAGAATGTGACGTGAAGAGGCAAAACCTGATGAATGGGAGCTGGGAGTGTTGGTAAAAATGGCAAAAAAAAAAAGAACTGACCGATTACAATAATTATGGAGGCATCACACTTACGTCAGCTGTTATGAAATTGTATACTGTAGTATGCTCATTCTAGAGACTAGAGAGAAAGGTTGATGAAAATCTGAGAGATGAACAAGCAGGATACAGAAAAGGTAGACGCTGTACTGACCAAATATGACAAATTCATAGATAATTTGTATTTTTCCCAACTATACAAACCTTAGCTATTTAATAGGGGTATTACTTTCGGCGTAGCTGAAATGACGAGCCATTAATTTTTAATGAGGGTTTACTACCCACACCGCTAGTTAGCGGGGGTAGGGGAGGGTAGCTTGCTAAACCCCCCCCCCCCCACACACACACACACAAACCTTTGCTTGAGCTCACTTTGCTTGGAGGTAGGACTTTAAGGGGGATAGGGCTGGCAGGCAAGTTTGATTAAATAGCTAAGGTTTGTATAGTTAGGAAAAATACAAATTATCTACGAATTTGTCCTTTGTTCCATAACTGGAATACAAACCACACTATTTAATAGGGGTGACTCACCCATTAGGAAGGGTGGACGTCCCTGCCAGTCTGGCTTTTTGGCTTTGCCCGGGGGCTTGTTATTTGAGTGTGTAAGCACCCAAGAAATAAGGAGTCCCTCCACCTCGCTAAAACCTTGCTACGCAAGGACTGCGGCCTACGCAAGCTGTGTGTGAAGGTATGAAGAAGTGTGACTCGTCCTAGGAAGTTGTTCTTAAGTTCTATAGATGGAAACTTGTAGCCTAGGACTTTCCAAATACCACCTCGTCAGGGTATGGGGACGTAACAGTATTAGACTTAATACTAGGAACACAAGGAAGCATGGTTTACCCGCAGTGGTTTGAGGTCAGCTATGCAGAGAACCCAGGATGCTGCTTTCCCCACGAGAGGGTAGGATGAAGAAAAGAATAAGAGCCAGTCAAATCTTTTCATTCACGCAGACTAAAACCAGGTAACAGTGCCCTCAACCTTCTGCTACTTGTCTAATAAGGAGCTTGAGGTATACAACCAGCTGTTGTGCAGCCACCACTGGACCGATAGAGATCGTATCGAGTTCCTGTGGGTCACGTCTTGCAGGAGAGGTTGTGAAAGTCACCTGGAGCATTCACATCACATCTTGTAAAACCTGCATCACAGAGTAATCTGCTAAGAAGGACCAGGGGCATAATTATGCCCCTGACACTGTGAGTCGTCATGTCGAGATGATGTTTAGGTGATCCTCCTCTAGTCTCTCTCGGTGCTGACAAGAGGAGGGACCCGGACAGGCTATTGCCGTTTTCTTTAGGTAAAGTCTCATACCTTACCCTGGGTACAGTAACGGATGATCTGGATCGTCCGTTACCTAGTTGAGACTTGTGTAGGATCCGTCACCTCTGGAGACCGTGTCTGGTGACATACTCAGGGACGAAACTGAACCTTGTCTTTCGCCCTTCTCAATAATGGGCGATGTCGAAAGAGAGACCATGAAGTTCCTTAACTCGTATGGTTGCTGTCCGAGTGTGTAAGAACATTGTGTTCTTAAATCAGGAGGAAATTTGTTGCCTGGTGAAGTGGAACACAAGGAGGTCCCTTTAGGGATCGGAGATTGAACTATGTTCTGAGAGGAAGGTCTCAATTCCGACTGGGGAAAGGCAAATAGTAAGTCCGTATGAGTTAGGAAAAGTCTATTGATGAGAAGGTATCCCTTTCTTTCAGTATGAAGGTGAAAGATCAAGGTTGAGTGATCATCTTTACCTGTCGAAACTGAATAGGGGATCTTTTCCTCTTGCATATACTCGAGGATTCCGCCATTGCTGGAATCGAGGTATCGAGAGAAGAGACACTTTCCCATGACGCCAACCACACAAGACGTGACACTGCCTCGTAGACTGCTGCTGAGGAACTCCTCAGGTATCTAGACAACCTCTTCGCAGAGAGATATTGGGTAGTCTTCAGGCGTACACTCATACCAAAGCTATAGCTTGTGGTAGGTGTCGAAGTGGGTTGTCTGATATGCGGAGAGGGTTCCCTTGGAGGCTCTATCAGGAGCTGCAAAAGGTTTGGAAACCTTTCTGCATAATGCCATAGCGGAGCTAGGAGAGTCCTGGAGAGGTTGACCGATGTTCTAACCTTGTTGAGTGCCCTTCTTCAGATAAAACAGGGACTAGACGTAAACGTCATTGTTGTACCCACCGTTGTTGCCAGAGAGCCTTGGGGTCTAGGGCTGGTGAGCAACGGTAGCCTGAGGTTCAGGAGCATTGTGAACAGACCCCCTAGTTGGAGGATCTCGTAAAGTCGGGACTTTGTTGGCTATATGGCGATCCAAAGTCCATTCGGTACAGTGAGCCCTCGCTACTACGCGGTTCGACTATCGCGGATTCACCACTTCGCGGATTTTTTTCATAACGCATGTATATACATATATCGCGGATTTTCTGGAAATTTCGAAAATACCGCGATATATGAAGACCCCAAATACGTATTTCGTTGATTCCATTAATACTGTAATTAGTAATATCTGCTCTTACTGATGGTTCATTGCATTACATATGACATATAATTCAGTACAGAAAGAAATAAAACACGAAAAGAGAATGTGATCATACGTCTGAAGACGTAAAATACTATCATTGGCTGCACAGTAGAAGACATCATCAGCTTCATCATCATCATTTCTACTGTGCAGCAAATTCATCGCCATCATCATTCAAGTTTTTCTTCAACTTCTTTCGTGGTGAGTACAGTAACAATCTTTATTTTTTTTATACATGTTTTACTTTAATATTCTAACATTTTAATATTTGTGCCTGTTTTAGTTTAGTATGCATTAAGTTAAAGGGAAGGTTTTAAAAGTCTGAATATACATGTTATAACCTATCATATTTTTTTGTTTAAAATTTACATTTACGTACGTAAAACAACTCTCTCTCTCTCTCTCTCTCTCTCTCGTAAATTGTTTTCCTGCTTTGCTACGTATGTACTGTATGATTTTATATAGATACGGTAAATAATATTTGTAATAACATATTTTCTAAAAGCTTTTACTGTAATATCATTATTTATCACTTTCATCATGCGCGTTAAATGCCTTCGTTTGTTTATTACGATCGAAGATGGAGCGTACTTTATGACGCCGCCGTTTCAGGCGGCGTCATAAAGAAAAACATTTCATTTGGAAGTCCTAAGAAAAATTAAGTAAAACATTGGTAATAACAAAATCAACATACAGTATAATCAATACACTCGATGCAAAAACTAACCTATACACAGATGTGTAAATGCGTTTGTTTCTTCATTATGATCAGAGATAAACGTAGACAAAACACTGGTTGCCATTTTTTATCGTGCTTTTTGGCGTGTTTAGGAAACGCATGATATAAAATCGCCTTTAATATTTGTGCCTGTTTTAGTTTAGGGTACTGTAGTACTGTACATGCATTAAGTGTTCTGTACATTAAAGGGTAGTTTGTTAACAGTACTACGTACAAGGGAAGGTTTTAAAAGTCTGAATATACATGTTAAATAAATACGTAAATATGGTGTCCCTACTTCGCGGATTTTCACCTATCGCGGTCGGGTCTGGAACCTATCTACCGCGATAAACGAGGGCTCACTGTATACCTATCTGAGATGCTGTGCACAGATTGTCGGCGAGCCTGTTCTTCCAGTCTGGAATGAAGCGGGCTGAAAGTGGTACCGAACGGACTTTGGCCCATCATAAGTGTTTAAACTATTAGATAGGAAGATTCTACAAGCAAGTTCCTACTTGTTTGTCGATGAGTCTCTATGAGGTATACGGTGTGTCGTCCATCACATCACTGAGTGGTCTGTTAGGAACCGATGAGGCTGTTGAAGGACTGGAAAGTTGGCCTTCATCTCTTAAGAGATCTAAGTGAAGGTACCTTCGGGCTCTGTCCAGAGGGCTGAGGTCGCGTGGTGCAGCACTATGGTCCCTCCTTTCTTCTTTTCCGGCTCCAGTCTCCTGGAATGGAAGTCGTTCTCGTTTCGAGAAAGTTTTTATGGAGATTGGTGTTTAGAATCGTTCCCAGATACACCAGTCTCCTGGGAGGGAAGTAGGGAAGATTCCGTAGGTTTACCCTGATCCCTGGATCTTTTTTAAAAGACTTCAGAAGTTCCAGTGTTACAGCAAGGTTGCCACTGAGTCTGCTAAGGTCAGTCAGTCGTCCCGAGAGAGCAGACACGGAAGCCAATCCTGTGAGACCAGGATGGGTGTAATGGAAAGACCGAAGCACAGTGCCTTGAACTGGTGTTTCTTGTTTGTCTAGACCAAATCTTCCAACCTTCCTAGATGGATGGTTTGGACCTGGGAGTAAGTGTCCTTTAGGTCCAGTGTGCAAATGAAGACCTGAGACCTTTACCTTCGATCGAACTCCAACATGGAGTGGACATCTACCCAAAGGGACAGCTCCTTGGTGATCCTTTGCATGGAAGATTGTCGACGCTGGAGTCTTGACTCGTGTCGTAAGGGAACAGGAGCGATAACCAGTGTAAGGATTCTTCTCTGAGAGAGAATTTCTTTAGAAGGAAGGCCACGCTTAGCCTTACCACGCGCCCTGATGGGATTGATGCTATTTCTTAGAATAAAATTAATCTGGCGAATGTTAATCAATGGTTAACCGTTGGGTATCGTGGATACTGTGCAGTTGGAGAGTGCTCGCAAGTAGTTCCCTGTTGGCAAGCCGATGATGATTGTTGTCGAACGTTTACCGATCACTTTAGCGTGATGGCAAACGGCCAGTAGCGAGAAGTATCTTGTATAAATTCTGATCTAGGAACTACAGGAAGCGATTGACTAGTAAGTTCGAGTCACGAACTGCTGGCAAATAACCGATGACCAATGAATCGGTGGTCTGTGCGCCGATGGCGAGTTCAATATCAGGCAGCTAATTATGATCCCCCCTGTTTGGTCAGAGATGAGCAAGCTGAAGATGGGCTGGTCAGAGATCAGCGAGCTGAGTTCAATGATCGAAGAAAGATGAGCTGCCCATCGGTGATCTAGTGATCAGCAAGCTGATGACTGGTTATTGACTAGCAATCGATGATTGTAAATGCTAGCAATTGGAGATCGTTAGTCATTGGAGGGACTAGAAGTTACAGATCAGCATTGAGCTAGCAATTGGCGATCTGGTGATCGGAGACCTAGCGATCAGTAAACTGTGAACTAGCCATCAGCAAACCGTGATCTAGGGATCAGTCTGTTGATGCTTTCCTGTTTGCTGCTGCTGGTCTATCAAGGAAAAAAGAAACTTCAGAAGAGACAGGGACCAAGGATTCCCTGATTCGATTCCCTTGTAGGATGGAATCTTCAGGATCTAGAATCCTTCTGAGGAGCCTTATTAATCTTTTCCCGGTGGCAATGTTTATATGCTTGCGGGGAGAAATGGGGCAATGGTGACCTGTTCAAAAAAGTTTTACTCCTTTTTACTGACAATTGTGCGAGTGTGTAGGGGAGTCTGGAGCGATGGCACACAGGATGATGCTGGTGCTTAATATCTGCCTGGAGAACAAGACAGCGCTGGTTCTTAGACAAGAGCTGGTGCATTGGATCTGCGAGCCTTGATTCTTGGCAAGAGCTGGCGTATGAATCCGGGGACCGTAACTGTGTAGGAGGGTGCAGGAAAGTGAGGAAGATCGCTGGCGCACCGTAAGGCACTGTGTAGTTTTGTGCATTCTCCCGAGAATGCACCGAAGCGTGTGACTGGTTGCGCAAGAGTGGGAGCATTGGCGCGTGCGTGAGAGTACTACGTGGAGATTGTTGGCGGGTGCGTGCGGAAGACCATCGGCATCCGCACGTAGAAAACCGTTGAAGAGCACGGAAGTCTGTGTGCGTGCATTCAAGATTATTGGAGCGTGCACACGCGTAGGAAAAGAGGAAAAGGCGAAGACAATAATTGAATGAAGAGGGTCCAGGTGATGACGAATCCCCTGCGGCGGCCGAGTTACTGGATATATGCCGACAGGAAGATCAATGGACCAGAGAGGGAGAGGCCGTTCCCCAAGAAGTTGAACTGTGCTGGCCTTGCTACACGCAAGTGTCGTTGTCGTATATCAAAACACAGCACAAACACTGAAAAGGAAACCTACTGTATTTCTATACATAAACATTAAGAATGTTTACTGTATATACAGTAAACATTCTTAATGTTTATGTATAGAAATATAGTAGGTTTCCTTTTCAGTGTTTGCGCTGTGTGTGTCTTTTAACTTACTTACTTTTTCTTATACTTGTAAATATATATATATATATATATATATTTACAAGTATAAGAAAAAGTAAGTTAAAAGACAAAAATTAATGGCAGTCCAAAATAGACCTGGAGAGAGAGGAAACAACCGTTCTCGCTCCGGGCCAAAAGTAGAGTGAGCTCAAGCACAGGTGTGTGTGAGGGGGGGGGGGGGGGGGGAAATAGCAAGCTACCCTCCCCTAACCTCGCTAACTAGCGGTGTGGGTAGTAAACCCTCGTTAAATTTTAATGGCTCGTCATTTCAGCTACGCCGAAAGTAATACCCCTATTAAATAGTGTGGTTTATATTCCAGTTACGGAACAATTTCATTTTAAGATTTGTGGTACAGCAATGTGTAGAATATAGAAATCCACTTTTGACGGCATTTGTGGACTATGAAAAAACCTTTGATAGTGTGCACCGGCCAATTTTATGGAGAATCCTGTGTTATTATAAAGTTCCTCTTAAGTATGTAAATTTGATTAAGTCTGTTCATGAGCATAGCAAGTGCACAGTTAATGTTAATGGAGTCCTATCAAATGAATTTCCAGTGAACAGTGGAATACTCCAAGAAAATGTATTGTCACCTATGTTGTTTATTCTCCTCATGAATTTTGTAAGGTTTTGAACATTGGGATGGTGGAGCGGGATTGGACTGGATTGGTAACAGGAAATTAGCTGACCTAAAGTATGCTGATGACTCTAGTCCTTATTATCAGAATACCGCTAGACTTGCATGACCTGCTTACCAAAATGCATGAAATATCACATGAGGATGGGCTAAAGATAAATAGAAGAAAGAGCTGATGAGAACGGAATATGCAATGGAAGATGAAATATCATTGGAAGGAGAAAGCATTAATGAGGTGGAATCATTTAAATATTTAGGAACTATGATCTCTAATACAGGATCTTTAGAATTTGAGTTTAATGAAAGATTGAAAAAAGCAAATCAGACAAGGGCTAGGTTGAGTAAATTAAAAAATCAAATCGCTTGAAATAACATACAGTATTAAAATCCGGCTATAAATCAGTTTAGTCAGATCGGTGTTACAGCATGGACATGAGTTGTGGTATGACAATGAAACAACATCCAAAAAATTTAGTAGATTTAAGAACAAAGCCCTCAGAAGAATGTTGGGAGTTAAATGTCAGGATTAGAAATGAACCTATAAGAGATTAATCGAGTGCCATATGTGGATGAGATAATGGTGAGGGGTAGATGGAGATGTTTTGGGCAAGCTCTTCGCACTCCCCATGAGAGATTAGTTCACCAAACTTTCAACTAGGCTCAACAAGGCACTATAAGAGCTGGAAGACCCTGGTTTAAATGGCTGAGGACTACGAAGCGTAAAGTGGGAGATGATGAATTTGAGAAGTATTGATTTAAAAGCTCAAGATAGTCACTACTGGAAAAAAAAAAAAAGCGAGGCTCTTTGCATCCATAGGCATAGGAGGAGGAGATGATGAGGATGATGTTAAATAAACGAATGAAATAAAATATATATTTTATATAATGGATAAAAATATATTAAATACAATGGACAAATATAAATAAATTATGAGGTAAAATCTGTGATAAATAGAAAACTAAATATTGCCTAGAAAACCTGTTTTTTAATAAAAAAAAATTAAAATCCTAAAAACGGAAATTCTAAGTCTCATAAGAGGGTAATAAAACTTTTCTCACCAAAACATGTCTCTTTTTCTTTTAAAACTTTACAATTGATGAAAATATGTTCTATGGTTAAAATACAGTCACACTTATTGCAACTACGTACTGCTTCATGAAGTATGGACATCAAATACCAAAGTTTTGTGACCTACGCGCAATCTGTTTACCCCTAGAGAACTCCACAGGGCAAGAAGCTTCTCCACTAAGCAAGAATTTAGGGAGCACTGAGAACCTACAACATATCCCTGGCAATCGAGTACAAGTGTTTTCTAGTACATTCCATCTCGGTTACAACTGTACAACGTGTTACATCCTTCAGATATGCAGCTGCTTCATCAACTCGCATAGAGCATGTAAGCCACTACTGTGGTGTTGTCGAACATAAACACTAGCGAGTATGTCCTCAAACATTCTTGGAATGCTTACAGCACTAGGAAGGCTACTTTTTAATAAGCAAATGCATTTATCGCGGCCAAACACCCGAGATGACTAGGTCGTTCAGATGTTCTGCCTTCGACGCATCTGACAACAGTTGCATATCCGGAGAGTTGAGTAGACTCCAGGGCCCAAACTGTTTCTAAGGTGAACACCCGAGTGAATACCAAAGGAGCAGTAAACACTCAGAAGGAAAGTGTCTTGATCTGCTATACCGTACCATAGAGGGAGAACAGAAGTACTTTTGAGAGGATTGATGCACGGGTACTTGAAAGTATGAAGTCTCCCTCTCTGATGTAACTCAGCACAGAACATACAGTTTCCAGCCTGAACTTCATTTGATGAAAAAATTTAGTGGAAAAAGGTCAATGACCAGTCTCCAGCTCCACTTGACTTCACTACCTAGAAAAGTAGACTAAAAGCCTGGAGACTCGTCTCAGAAGACTTGAAGTGTATTCTTCTCCAGTATCTTTCTACAGTGGTACCTCTTGATATGAACGTTTCTGCATATGAAATTTTCAAGATGCGAAGATTTTTCTGTCTAATATTGCAAAAAAAAATTTCATAATACGAAGCAAGGTTCACCCAGCCACCGAGGCTAATTTCAAAATTCGTGCACTGCCAACCTGTAAACTTGTCACCATCCTCCTCCGCTCCCATTGGTTATCTCACTACTCTCATGCTAGTTACCACTCTATGATCCTGCTCTCCTAATGGTCAGCATCTACTGCATCCTATCATGCATCTACGCATTGGCGTTCCTCGGAAATTTCGTTTTGACAGCGCTATCGTACACATTTATTTCATGTTTGTGATTTCGCTTTCATGACTATTGAACTGTATCATAATGCAATATTACGTTACTGTATTTACCATGGGTCCCAAGATTGTTAATAATGTGCAGGGAAAGAAGAATATGCTTTCGATGGAGACGAAGCTTGAGATAGTGAAGTTAGAGGCTGGCATGTAGTAAGTGTGATCGCTAAAAAGTATGGCCAAAATCCGTTGACGATTGACATAATCCTAAAGCAGAAGGAAGCCATCAAAGCAGGAACAACTTCTAAGGGCATAACAGTTTTCTCCATCAAGAGGAGCCACGTCCATGATGATATGGAGAGACTGCTTCTGATCTGGATTAAGGACAAGGAGATCGATGGTGACACAATCACCAAGACGACAATCCGCTACAAGGCCAGCTCCCTTTTCAGTGATCTGAGGGTGCGGAGACGGCATCAGGCCACAGCTTCTTCCACGAAGAGTTCAAGGTGCGCCTTGAAACCTCCCGCCAAGCTTTAACGTTGTGTCTGAGGCATATCCCAATATCAAAAAAATTCTTGCAAAATTCACGCAGGGTTGGGTTTGTGCTATCAGTGATTTCAAAACATTTCTTGAAGAGATATTCCATGCAGAGCTTCTAAAAGTTTGAAATCAGTTGCTGGTCCATGGGCTGGAGATCTTCCTCTAGGCCAGAAGGATGAGCAGGGGCATTGTCCAACACCAGCAGGCATTTCTCTTCCAAATATTTTTTCACAGTCGGGCCAAAACAAATGTTTAACCTCTCGGTGAACAAGCTTCTTGTTGCCCCGGCTTTTGCAATTGCCCTCCACAACACTGGAAATTTTTCCTTAATCAATTTGTGGGCACTGAAAGCTCGAAGAGTGTCTGAGTGATACACTAGCAGGGGCTTTACCTTACAATCCCGACTGGCATTTGCACAGAGTGCTAAGGTCAGCCTGTCCTTCATAGGTTTATACCCGGGTAGCTTCTTTTATTCTGCCGTGATGTACGTCCGACGTGGCATTTTCTTCCAGAAAAGCAAAGTTTCGTCACATTTGAAAACTTGCTGTGGACTCTGGCCTTCCTGAAGAGTCAACTCGTTTAACGTCTTAACAAAGGCTTCAGCTGCTTTTGTGTCCAAGCTAGCAGCCTCCCCATGACGCACCACCGAATGAACACTAGACCGTCTTAAATTTTTCAAACCAGCCCCAAGAAGCTTTGAACTTTGGGAGTGCCTGCTTCGATGTCTCTACTGTGTAGTCTTTGGCTTGAACATGCACGAGATCACCGAAAATGGCGCTGGCCTTCTGGCAAATTATTGTTTCGGTGATCATGTCTCCAGGGATTTCCTTGTCCTTAATCAAAATAATCAGCAATCACTCTATCTCATCATGGACATATGGACATGGCTCCTCTTGCTGGCAAAAACAGTCACGCCCTCAGAAGGTGTTGCTGCTTTGATGGCTTCCTTCTATTTTAGGATGGTTCCTATCGTAGCTTGATTTCGGCCATATTCCTTAGCGATCACGCTTAACCACAGGCCAGTCTCGTACTTCTTTATTATCTCAAGTTTTGTCTCCATAGAAAGCATCCTCTTCTTTCCCTGCACATCAGCAACTTTTTTGGGACCCACGGCTAATAACGTACGAGTTGAGTATCATAGAATGATACAGTTCAGTAAATAAAAGCACAAAAGCAAAATGATAAACACGAATTCAATCTGAGCAATAGTACTGCCGAAACGAAATGAGCGAGACGCCGCTATGTAGATGCATGATGGGATATATGCCGACCAATAGGAGAGCAGGATCATATGGCGGTAACTAGCATCCGAGTAGGGAGATAACCAATAGGAGTGTGGGAGGATGGTGGCGAGTTTACGGCTGGCAGCGGGCGAATTTTAAAATCAGTCTCGGAGGCAGCCGGGCTCTTGTACCGTACCTCGTTTTATAGTAGCATGAAACCCTTTTTGAAATGCGAATCTGAATAATCTAGCATCTCGTTTTGCAGCATGAAAATTTTGTTAGCAGATATTTTCTTATTGAGAGGTATCACTGTAAATGATATTTGCCTGACTCACTTCAGGAACATTTCAGAAGCAAGAAGAAACATACTTCCTTGCATAGTTATTTTCTAAAGAAGTGATGATGAAAATGATTAATGTATGTAGTGTAAATTCAGAAAATACAAAATGTTAGGTAAAAAAAGATAAAAAATTGAAAAACAAAAAACAGAATTTAATAAGTTTTCCGTATAGTTGTGTTAATGTTTTCTGCCATTTGTTAATGTATTTGGTCAAGTTAGGTACTCACGTTTTCTACCGTTTGTCATACTCAACCGCCCCGCCACTATCACTTATGGGCATCGCCTCACCCCAAGGTAAGGTTCCACTTTTTTGTTACTGTACTTTCCAATTACAAATTACATTGCAAAAGAGGTAGCCTGAAGATCTCTGATGTGGGGCAAAATTAAAGAAGTTATGGAAATACAGACAAAGCAAGGGGAACATGTCTTATTTTCAACATAAAGAGATAAGTTAAAGACAATAAAGGCATAATAAAATTAGGTTAAGTTGCAGCGATAGGAAAGACTTCGGTTTGTATTAAGGAAACTTGCAAATACCTTTCAAGATTTTTAATTTATTCCTGCAAGCTTAGAAGCCCTCCTCATTAATATGAAGACCCATTCCTTATATGGAAGGTACAGTATTGCCAATGAGGAGAACAATATGTTCATCAATACCTGAAGAAATAAGTTTCTCATTCGTGTACATGAAAAGGAGAAGGTTGACACCTATAATCATTTGTATGGTTTGGCAAATGGGATGCTAAGATAACAGAGCCTTATGCTTGAGCATGGTGAATAGTCCAAGATGTTCAATGCATACATATACCTTTCACTGTAAATATCAGCCCCAATGGCATCTAATACAGAATGCAACCTTTGAGAATGTATAGCCACTAGAAATTCATTTATATATGTTAATCTGACACCGCTGGTCAATTACCTCATATTGCAGGCTGCATAAGATCTTTCATTTTGTTAACCATCTTTAGTATTCAGATTTTCGCCAATTATACCAGCCACCACCTAGTAATAGGTAAGCAGTTAATTTCAAGTCTTGCACACTCTTTCATATGGATTGATACTGTACTATTCCGTATTCTATGTCTTATTTAGGATGTGACCAAATTGTGAAATGATCATCCAACTAACAAGGAATCAGTGGAACTTCATAAATTCAAACAGGAGATCAGGTTGACATAAGTCTTATTTCATTGTTTTAATATATTCTATTTTTATCTTTTATAAATATATTCTTTTATTTGTTTTCTATAGTATATTAAAGTCAATTTTTTATTTGGATACTTTACCTATTTAGGTCCTTGGCTTTGTAGCACCTTGTATTTCCAACTGGATACCGATTCAATAGACTGAAGACTGAGATCTATGAAGGGTCTCCAATCATATACAGTACTTAGGGTTGCAGCTTGTTATTGTAACAATAACATTACTGTACATTATGTTTATCAGGTTACTGTATACAGTAATCAGGAATTTATTTACTTTCATCTAGTAATAAAACGTTTGGGGGAATTCAAAACCATCAGTGCATATTTTCAGTTTGTGATCTAAGTTCTTGAATGTCACAAGACAAAAAATATTTATAGTTAAATGGGTATTGAGTAAATCAGTTCAACCTAAAATGTTATTTTCATTAGTAAAATAAATTTTTGAATATACTTACCCGATGATCATGTAGCTGTCAACTCCGTTGCCCGACAGAAATCTACGGACGGGATACGCCAGCGATCGCTATACAAGAGGGGGGTGTACTCACCAGCGCCATCTGTGGTCAGGTACTCCAGTACTTCTTGTCAACACCACCTCAATTTTTCCCTCGGTCCACTGGTTCTCTATGGGGAGGAAGGGTGGGTCAATTAAATCATGATCATCGGGTAAGTATATTCAAAAATTTATTTTACTAATGAAAATAACATTTTTCAATATTAATCTTACCCGATGATCATGTAGCTGATTCACACCCAGGGAGGTGGGTGAAAACCAGTATACATGTTAATCAAGAAGCTAAGTATCCCGTATTTCATTTTTATCAGTTATTCAAAATAACAAATAAAACGATAAGTACCTGGTAAGGAAGTCGACTTGAACCATTACTCTGCCTTTAATAAGTACGTCTTCCTTACTGAGCGCAGCGGTCCTCTTAGGAGGCTGAACGACTCTTAGGTGCTGAAGTATAAAGGGCTGCAACCCATACTAAAGGACCTCATCACAACCTCTAACCTAGGCGCTTCTCAAGAAAGAATTGACCACCCGCCAAATCAACTAGGATGCGGAAGGCTTCTTAGCCTACCGTACAACCCAAAACAACAATAAAAGCATTCAAGAGAAAGGTTAAAAAGGTTATGGGATTATGGGAATGTAGTGGCTGAGCCCTCACCTACTACTGCACTCGCTGCTACGAATGGTCCCAGGGTGTAGCAGTTCTCGTAAAGAGACTGGACATCTTTGAGATAGAATGATGCAAACACTGACTTGCTCCTCCAATAGGTTGCATCCATAACACTCTGCAGAGAACGGTTCTGTTTGAAGGCCACTGAAGTAGCCACAGCTCTCACTTCATGTGTCCTTACCTTCAGCAAAGCAAGGTCTTCTTCCTTCATATGAGAATGAGCTTCTCTAATCAGAAGCCTTATGTAGTAAGAAACTGCATTCTTAGACATAGGCAGTGAAGGTTTCTTAATAGCACACCATAAGGCCTCCGATTGTCCTCGCAAGGGTTTTGACCTTTTAAGATAGTACTTAAGAGCTCTGACAGGGCAAAGTACTCTCTCCCGTTCGTTACCCACCATGTTGGAAAGGCTAGGTATTTCGAACGATTTAGGCCAAGGACGTGAAGGAAGCTCGTTTTTAGCCAAAAAACCGAGCTGTAAGGAACATGTAGCCGTTTCAGATGTGAAACCTATGTTCCTGCTGAAGGCGTGAATCTCACTTACTCTTTTGGCTGTTGCAAGGCAGACGAGGAAAAGAGTTTTTAGAGTGAGGTCCTTGAAAGAGGCTGACTGGAGAGGTTCAAATCTTGATGACATAAGGAACCTTAGGACTACGTCTAGATTCCAGCCTGGAGTGGACAACCGACGTTCTTTAGAGGTCTCAAAAGACCTAAGGATGTCCTGCAGATCTTTGTTGGTGGAAAGATCCAAGCCTCTGTGGCGGAAAACCGCTGCCAACATACTTCTGTACCCCTTGATCGTAGGAGCTGATAGAGATCTAACATTCCTAAGATGCAACAGGAAGTCAGCAACTTGGGTTACAGTGGTACTGGTAGAGGAAACTGCATTGGCTCTGCACCAGCTTCGGAAGACTTCCCACTTAGATTGATAGACTCTGCGAGTGGATATCCTCCTTGCTCTGGCAATCGCTCTGGCTGCCTCCTTCGAAAAGCCTCTAGCTCTTGAGAGTCTTTCGATAGTCTGAAGGCAGTCAGACGAAGAGCGTGGAGGCTTGGGTGTACCTTCTTTACGTGAGGTTGACGCAGAAGGTCCACTCTTAGAGGGAGAGTCCTGGGAACGTCGACCAGCCATTGCAGCACCTCTGTGAACCATTCTCTTGCAGGCCAAAGGGGAGCAACCAACGTCAGCCGTGTCCCTTCGTGAGAGACAAACTTCTGAAGAACCCTGTTGATGATCTTGAACGGCGGGAATGCATACAGGTCGAGGTGGGACCAGTCCAGCAGAAAGGCATCCACGTGAACTGCTGCCGGGTCTGGAATCGGGGAACAGTACAATGGGAGCCTCTTGGTCATCGAGGTAGCGAACAGATCTATAGTTGGCTGACCCCACAGGGTCCAAAGTCTGTTGCACACTTTCTTGTGAAGGGTCCACTCTGTGGGGATGACTTGACCCTTCCGGCTGAGGCGATCTGCCGTAACATTCATATCGCCCTGAATGAACCTCGTTACCAGCGTGAGCTTTCGACTTTTTGACCAAATGAGGAGGTCCCTTGCGATCTCGAACAGCTTCCTCGAATGAGTCCCTCCCTGCTTGGAGATGTACGCCAAGGCTGTGGTGTTGTCGGAGTTCACCTCCACCACCTTGTTTAGCAGGAGGGACTTGAAGTTCATTAAGGCCAGATGAACTGCCAACAACTCCTTGCAATTGATGTGAAGCGTTTCCTGTTCCTTGTTCCATGTCCCCGAGCATTCCTGTCCGTCCAATGTCGCGCCCCAGCCCGAGTCTGATGCGTCCGAGTAGAGATGAAGGTCGGGGGTCTGAACAGCTAACGAGAGACCCTCCTTGAGAAGAATGCTGTTCTTCCACCACGTTAGAGTAGCCCTCATCTCTTTGGAAACAGGAATAGAGACCGTCTCGAGCGTCATATCCTTGTTCCAGTGAGCTGCCAGATGGTACTGAAGGGGGCGGAGGTGGAGTCTCCCTAACTCGATGAACAGGGCTAGCGATGAAAGAGTCCCTGTTAGACTCATCCACTGCCTCACCGAGCATCGGTTCCTCCTCAGCATGCTCAGGATGCACTCCAGGGCTTGGTTGATTCTTGGGGCCGACGGAAAAGCCCGAAAAGCTCGACTCTGAATCTCCATCCCCAGGTAAACGATGGTTTGGGAAGGAATAAGCTGGGACTTCTCTAAATTGACCAGGAGGCCCAGTTCCTTGGTCAAATCCAAAGTCCATCTGAGACTCTCCAGACAGCGACGACTTGTGGGAGCTCTTAAAAGCCAGTCGTCTAAATAAAGGGAGGCTCTGATGTCTGCCAAGTGAAGGAATTTCGCAATATTCCTCATCAGTCGCGTAAACACAAGAGGTGCCGTGGTCAGGCCAAAGCACAGGGCTTGGAACTGGTACACAACCTCTCCAAAGACGAATCTCAGAAAAGGTTGGGAGTCTGGATGGATGGGAACGTGAAAGTAGGCGTCTTTCAGATCTAACGAGACCATCCAGTCCTCCTGCCTGACCGCTGCTAGGACCGACTTCGTCGTCTCCATTGTGAACGTCTGCTTGGTGACATAAGCATTGAGCGCACTGACGTCCAGCACCGGTCTCCAACCTCCTGTCTTCTTGGCCACCAGGAAGAGACGGTTGTAAAAGCCCGGGGATTGATGGTCCCGGACTATCACCACTGCCTCCTTCTGTAACAGGAGCGACACCTCTTGATGTAACGCTAGCCTCTTGTCCTTCTCCTTGTAGTTGGGAGATGTGGTCAGAGGGGGATTGCGGCAGAACGGAATTCTGTAACCCTCCCTTAGCCACTTGACAGACTGAGCGTCTGCACCTCTGCTCTCCCAGGCTTGCCAGAAGGTCTTGAGTCTGGCTCCTACAGCTGTCTGGAGAGGAAGGAAGTCAAAGCTTGCTTTTCGTGGACTTGGCACCTTTCTTGGACTTGCCCCGGTGACTGTCTGCACGGGTACTTCCTCTACTGGGGGCTCTGCCACGAAAGGGCGGAATGAATCTGGTAGCAGGTGTATCAGCCACAGGGGTGCGGTAAGATCTCGGCACGGAAGGTAAGGTTTTAGCCTTACGTGCTGAAGAGGCCATGAGGTCATGCGTATCTTTCTGGATAAGAGCCGCAGCCATCTCCTTGATTAACTCCTCCGGAAACAGGAACTTGGAGAGAGGAGCAAACAGCAACTGTGACCTCTGGCAAGGGGTGATACCAGTCGATAAGAAGGAGCATACAAGTTCCCTTTTCTTGAGGACTCCTGAGACAAAAACAGACGCAAGTTCGCCAGAACCATCGCGAATTGCTTTGTCCATACAGGACATGATCAGCATGGCCGAGTCTTTGTCAGAAGGGGCAGTCTTCCTGCTTAAGGCCCCCAGGCACCAATCAAGGAAGTTAAAAATTTCGAAGGCGCGAAAGACTCCCTTCATCAAGTGGTCCAGATCAGAAAAAGTCCAGCAGACCTTCGAGCGTCTCATAGCCGACCTGCGGGGAGAGTCAACCAAACTTGAGAAGTCGGCCTGGGCAGAGGCAGGAACCCCCAAGCCAGGTTCCTCTCCCGTGGCATACCAGACGCCCGACTTAGAAGCCAGCTTAGGAGGAGGAAACACAAAAGAGGTCCTTCCCAGTTGCTGCTTGGACTGCAACCAATCCCCTAAAATCCTCAAAGCTCTCCTTGATGATCTGGCGAGGACAAGCTTGGTGTAGGCAGACGTAATAGGCTGCATGCCTAGAGAAAATTCGGATGGAGGAGAACGAGGGGTTGCAGATACGAAGTGTTCAGGGTATAACTCTCTGAACAGAGCCAGGACCTTACGAAAGTCTAAGGAAGGCGGCGAAGACTTGTGTCCCTCCACATCAGAAGTAGGATCATCCAGGTGAGCAGCTTCATCCTCAGAAACCTCATCGCCTGAGAGTTGAGTAGCAAGAGGTAACGGTAGAGCGGTATGCTGAATGGCTGAATCCTGCAGAACGGGTGCATGCGCACTTGCGGATCCATCATCATGCCTCTGCTGAAGAGACTGAGGGCTGGCAATGACAAAGTCATGAGGCTGGGGTGAGGGAGGTTCTGCGGTGGTCTGAGGAGCAAGCGTGGTCAGAAGCGAATGCTGTAAGGCATGAAGCTCATGCTGCATGGTATGCGGCTCATGCTGTATGGGAAGAGGCTCATGCTGCGAAGAATGCGGCTGCTGAATGGTAAGAGGCTCGTGCTGCATGCGTTGAGGAGGCTGCCTCATAGCATGAGGCTCCTACCTCAAGGGTTGCGCCTGCCTCAAGGGTTGAGGAGGTTGCTGCGCAGAGTGAGGCTCCTGCCTCAAGGGTTGAGGAGGTTGCCGCATAGCATGAGGCTGCTGCCTCATGGGTAGAGGAGGTTGCCGCATAGCATGAGGCTCCTGCCTCATGGGTAGAGGAGGTTGCCGCATAGCATGAGGCTCCTGCCTCAAGGGTTGAGGAGGTTGCCGCATAGCAAGAGGTTCCTGCCTCAAGGGTAGAGGAGGTTGCTGCATAGCGCTGGAACCTGGCAACTCCCAATGCGGCAGCTCACGCATGGAAGCAGGAGGAGCCTCAAGAACATACGTCTGGCAGGGAGGACTGCGCAGAGGTGGAGGAGCGCTCGCAGGAGGAGGTGTGCTAACCTTCTCTGCCTGATACTCCTGCATCAAAGCCGCAAGCTGAGACTGCATAGTCTGCAGCATAGACAACTTGGGGTCCACAGAAGTTGGAGCAGAGGCCTGTTGAGGCACCGCTTTACCTCTCTTAGGAGGTGTGCAGTCATCAGATGACTGCGGCGAGTCCGAACTGGCCCAGTGGCTACACCTGGGCCGTTGGACTAGCTCGGACGGGACCTTACGTTTGAGAGGTCGAGAGACCTGGGTCCACCGTTTCCTCCTGGAAACTTCTTCCGCAGACGAGGAATTTAAGGGCTCAATCGTCTGGGAGTGGAAGTGACGATCTCTATCAGATACGCCCGCAACCACTGAGGATACAACTGTGCGCCGATCAAGGCCTGCCGAACCCTTTTGCCCTTCGATTTTGCTTCTCCCCTGGGCTTGGGAGCTTGCAAGAGGTCCCGGACTGGGAGGACGACTGGCACGCACAGAAGTATCCTCATGCGCAACACTGACACTGACACTAGGCACAGCACTGGCACTAACACTTCCCACTGCACTTTTCACTTTAAGTTCCTTGACATCTGCCAAGAGAAGATTGTGGTCACTAACTAAAGACTCCACCTTATCACCAAGAGCCTGAATGGCACGCAACATATCCGTCATATCAGGCTGAGCACTCGTAGCAGGTTCGGGGGTCACCACCACAGGGGAAGGAAAAGGTTGAGGGTCATGGGGGGAGGAATAAACCAAAGAGCGAGAAGAACTCCTCCTAACTCTCTCCCTCTCTAACCTAGTCGTATACTTGAGGAATTCATTAAAATCGAATTCCGAAAGCCCAGCACATTCCCCACATCGATCTTCCAACTGACAGGATTTTCCCCTACAGTCGGAACAAACGGTGTGAGGATCAACAGAGGCCTTCGGAAGACGCCTATTACAAGTCCTAACACTACATCGCCTAATTTTAGGAGCTTGAGAGTGGTCGGACATCTTGAATTTAGAGAACAGTCAAGGGGGAATTCCAAAGTAAAGCAAAGATCGTTAACCAATAAATCAATTTAATTCCAAAAGCTATCTAAGCTAAGGGAAAAGCTTCCTGTACAGCGAAGGCTAAATTTTAGAGCAAATACTTCACCAAAACCGTGAACAAAGACTCCAAAATCAACAGCGTATCCATGTAGGTCTTGCCGGCGGCACGACAGAGGAAAAATTGAGGTGGTGTTGACAAGAAGTACTGGAGTACCTGACCACAGATGGCGCTGGTGAGTACACCCCCCTCTTGTATAGCGATCGCTGGCGTATCCCGTCCGTAGATTTCTGTCGGGCAACGGAGTTGACAGCTACATGATCATCGGGTAAGATTAATATTGAAAATTATGTCACAAACCACCAGGGCTGGAGAAAGAGTTGCACTATTAATGTGGACTGTACACTGTCGTCATTCTTTTACTTCCCAGCTCAAAGCATGAGGGAGGTCGGACAAAAGCTGGGGGCTTTGAGGTGCGGCAACCTAGATGGCAGCTGTTACGTAAGAAAAGGATTACCGCCTATCTCCTAGCGGAAGTGCCTGACCCCCATAGATACAGGTGCCATAAAAACTCACCCTTGGAAGGAGAGTGAGAAGTCGGGCACGAGAGACGGGCACGTGCCTTCGTCGCCACTGGGCGATCATTACACCCAAACAACACTCCACTAGGTTGCGATCGTAATAGTAACAGTTATCTTAGACTTATAACGTGAGACAAGTATTATGTGTGTGTGCTCCTCCCTCTAGCTTGACTTGGATAGAAATTAAGACCGTAATGTTTAGTTAATAAGGTAGATTTGAGACTAAATAAAATTGCTATTCTAATGATGGAAGATTAATAGTAACTTCTTCCAAGTCGATTCTCCCTGTGTGTGTGAATATTATTTACAAGTTAATTACCATTGTATTGAACTGATCAAATCCTTTGAAAGTCAGCGAGAAACCTGTATTTCTTCTGTTATGTAATCCCAAGATTTAAAGTTCTAATTTTCCTCACTTTGAAGACTATTTATGCTCATTTTTGTTGTGAAAATAAGTTAGACAATACATCCTCTTACGATGTAAAAATTGTCTAATTCACCTCCTCTCATCGTTCATTATTATTTAATTACCCATGCCATGTGACATGACCACTAAATCATATCCTGACCCATACACTGCATTCACAGTATTTTACTTCCAATGTCAATAGATATGAAAAGTGTTGATCTACAGCATCAAAAGTTACATGAAATACTAATAGTTTCTAACTAGACTTGCAAATATCTACACTACACGTTTCTGAAAAACACACTATGTCCAGATGGAAATAGTTCACAATACAACCCTAGTAAGTATGACAAATATTCTTTCTATTCTAACCTACCAGCCAAACCACGAGGAAAAATTATATTGTTAATATCTTTATGGAGGCGAGGATTCATACATTGATTATAGTCAAGTTCCTGGCTACTCCTAAATCCATACCAAAACATCATCCAAATTCTACCTTTTGTTTTCAGGTGTTTTTATTTTCTATTTTTATCTATGTAAAAATATGAATAGCTTCCTAAGTCATTCTCACATTTAGCATATAAGTCCATTCCCTTGAACCAATACACCCAATTATTACCCTAAATAATCATACACCAGTTTATCATTTAAATGAGACTGCTGTGCAAGTAAAAGCCAACCAAACCACAACAGGCATAATGTCAAGCGATAGATTTATTTCTAATATTTTGAAGTACAGTAAGTGTATATTTCAATGAAAAATTTATAACTATTTACCACAGACAGCTGCATGATGAATATTTCATGAAAAATATTGCTATCAACCATTTAATTTACACAAAATAAAGTTTTTAGAAATAATCCCAGGATGGCAGTTCATGTCATATCAAATTTTGGCAACCTGAATAACAAAACCAACCTGAGATTCTGAGGTATCTGCATTGACCTGGTCACGAACCCGATCTTGACAAACCATAACACATCTCTGGAGACGTTCCTAGAAATAAAAAATATTGTTTTCAATATTCAAAATCAAAGTAACGTTACTAAACATGAAAGAATATGTTTCAAGATTACAGTAACTTTTTTTACTTGAAAAAGATCTTGATATTTGAACAAAAATATTAAAATATTTAACATTCTCCAATAATAGAAAAGCTACTAACAAAATGATACAACAACTAACATCTTGAAAAAAATCAGTTCAGTCCACCAAGAAAATAAAAGAGACAATCCTACAATCATTGTGAATCTTTATCTACTGTACCGAGTACTAACTTGAAAAACAACAAAATATTCTCATAATTTCATGTAATTCTAAGCTATGATTTTATTGTTTTAAAGGTAAAAAATGAAAATTTGCAAGCTGTTACATATCAAACATTCTGGAGATCTTTTCCATGAGTTTTAAAATTTTCCGCCTTAAAAAAGGGACTTTTTCTACCTACTGTACCTGCTGACAAAAATTTTTCATCCCTATAAATGAGAAAAACATTAATACAATTGCATACTCAGGAACAATTACCTATAAGATGTATTCTTCAACAGCTGATTAAACATTTGGATAAAAACATGACAAATTTAAAATAATTTGTTTATTCCTAATGATAAAAACCTTGAAGTATTTATTAGGGAATATACTGTCGGCAAAGCCGAAGACAAGCCATAAGACTTTTAGCAAGATGTAACTACCACATTGCTGTTAGCAGGGAGGGGGGGGGGGGAGTACCGGCTACCCTGCTCACACACAACTGTGTTCTATCATCACTTTTGCTTGCGAACAGGACTTACTGGGGTATAGGTGATGGCTGGCCAAACTTGTATAAAGAGCTCAAGGTTTGTATCGATAGGAAAATTACAAATTACTTTAGATTTGGCATTTGTTCAGACACTAAATACAAACCCTTCTGCTCTTTATTAGGGAAGACTCACCCTTCAAGTGGGTGGAAGTCCTAACCAACCAGCTCGCTTTTGACCCGGGGTTTTCCCTGTGCGTGCTCCGCACGTGTGAGAGAAAACCAACATCTCGCTAAACTCTGTGCAATAACACGCTTTAACGGCCTGAGCAATCTGTGTGAAAGTGTGATACTAGCAGTGTGATTAGTCTAAATAAGAATTCTCAGAAAAATAGGAATCTCTGAACCCACCATAAATGTTTCCCAACTCCACCTCGCTAGGGCGTACGGGGATGCAACAGGTATATATCTACATAAAAGCTTGCGCAAGAGTAATGGTTTTACCTGTAGAGTACCGTAGGTGCTGTTCCCCCAGAGAGAAGAAGATGAAAGAAAGAGCCAGTCATTCTAATCCTGGGTAACTTCTGCCCTCCGCCATCTGCTACTTGTCCTCCAAAGAGCCTGAGGTGTTTAAACCATTTGTTGTGTAGCCACTACAGGGCCAAAGAAGAACATCTCCATGTTCCTGTGAGTCACGTCTTGCAGGTAGTTGGCGGTGAAGGTATTTTGACACTTCCACACACTAACTTGAGGAAACCCTATGCATGGTCTGCGGCCTACTCAAGCTACAGTATGTGTTGAGAAACTAGCAATGTGACTGTCAAGACAAAATCTCCTCTGAGTTATAGGATTCATCCGAGGTCACCAAGACATAACCAATACCATCTCGCCAGGGTATGGAAATGCAACAGTATTGACACAATACTAGGTTACATAAGGGAACAAAGATTTACTAGGAGAGGTTAAGGTCAGCTGTGCAGAGGACCCTGGATGCTAATTTCCCCAAGAGGGAAGGATGAAGAAAAGAAGGAACCAGTCATTCTTTTTCATTAACTCAGACTAAAACCAGGTAACCAATGCCCTCAACCTCCTACTAATTGTCCATAAAGGAGCTTGAGGTATTAAACCAGTTGTTGTGCAGCCACCCCAGGACCGATAGAAAGTATCGAGTCTCCTGTGGGTTACATCTTGCAGATAGTGGGCGGTGAAGGACATTTGACGCTTCCACATGCCCATTTGTATGACCTGCGTCACAGAGTAGTTACAATTGAACGCCAAGGACGTAGCAATGCCCAACGTTGAATGCTCTGGTTAATGTGTCGGAGGAGGACTTGGATTCAGTGCAAGGCCTATGACCTTGCGAATCGAGGCAGAGATGGTGCTTTTCGTGATCCTCCTCTTGACCTTCCCCGTGCTGATGAAAAGTGATGACACTCGAGGTAAGCTCTCGCGGTTTCCTTGAGGAAGGACCTCTGGTTTCTCTTTGGCATAGTAACCGTTGATCTAGATCATTGGTCATGCTGCGAAGGATTCCCAGACTGAAGGGTTTGGATTCTGGGATCTGAGCTGCCAGAAACGAGGTCGAGCATTTCTTGATTCATCGTCGTGAATGAGATATGTTAAGGACAACCCATGGAGTTTGCCAACTCTCTTGGCCAAAGCCAACACAAGTGTAAGACCTGTCATCAAGGTCAGGAGACCTCTGCTGCTTGGAATCCTGGAACAAGGTCTCCTTTCCGACCAAGGGTCCGTAGGCTCGAAGCTCCGTATGAGGAGCAATACAGCCGTGGAAGAAAGGTTAATTCCTGCTGGGGTGAAGGTGAGTCTCAAGGAACAGCGGCAGCCTTTCATTGCCGAGAAAAGTTCAAGCAGAGAGGAAATGTCTACCCCTCTCAGTTTAAAGGCGGGACTCAGGGTTGAGCGAGAGCCTTTTACTGCCGAAACCGAGAGGAGCATTCCCTCCCGCAGAACTCTGCTATTCCTGGAATAGTGGCATAGAGTGGAGAGATACTCATTTCATGACACCAACCATGGAAAACATTCAACTTTGCCAAATAGACTGAAGCCGACAATCTTCGCAGGTGTCCAGACATCCTCTTCGCAACTTCTTGCAAAAATCCTCTCTGAGTTAGGAGATGCTGGATAGTCTCCAGGCGTGAAGTCATAGCGAAGCTACGGCTTTGTGGAAGATGTTGCTGTGTGGTTATCTAAGTAGATCGTGGCGTGGAGAAAGTTCTCTTGGAAGCTCTGTCAGGAGTTGCAGAAGGTCTGGGAACCGTTCTTCGTGATGCCATAGCGGAGCTATGAGGGTCATTGAGAGATTGACCAATGTTCTGGTCTTGTTGAGCACTCTTCTTGTCAGACAGAACGGGGGAAACGAATAAACGTCGATGTTGTCCCATCATTAGTGGAATGCATCTTGCCAGAAAGCCTCGGGGTCTGGGAGTAGGGAGCAGTACAACAGAAACCTGAAGTTTAGGGCCGTTGCGAACAGATCCACCTTCGGAGAACCCCACAGAGTCAGGATTTTGCTGGCTACTGGATGATTCAAAGACCATTCAGAACCCCCTATCTGAGTTGCTCTGCTCAGCTTTTCAGTGAGCACATTCCTTTTGCCGGGAATGAGGTAAGCTTATAGTGCTGCCAAATGGACTTATGCCCATCTCAACATTTCTACTGCAAGATGGGATAGGGGCTGCGAAAAAGTACCGTCTTGTTTGTTGACGTAAGCCACAACTGTGGTGATGTCGCTCATCATCACCACCACTGAGTGGGCTGCCAGGAACTGATGGAACTGTTGAAGGGCCAGGAAGGCAGCCCTCATCTCCAAGATATTTATGTGCTGGGACTTTTTGAACTCAGACCATAGGCCTGAGGACGTGTGGTGCAGCATGTGGGGTCCCCAACCTTCTTTTGATGCATCTGTGAAAAAAGACAAGTCCGGGAGGAGGACGAAAAGGTCGACGCTCTTCGCAGATTCTCGTCTGCCTCCTACCACTTGAAGTCCGTCTGTTCTTCTGGTCTTTTGAGGATCAGAATGTCTCGGGAATGGAAGGCCTGATTCTAGTTGGACTTTAGCCGTGATCTAGATGGGACAGAGATGATAGGTAGGTGCCCGAGGAGACGTAGCAACCTCTGTACTGGGAGTTCTTTTCCTCTGAGGAATGGTCTTGCGACCTTCCTCAAACTCACTACCATGTCATCTGATGGGAAGGCTTTGTGAAAGTTGTTCAGAATGAATTTCAAATACTTCCTTGAAGATGGAAGGATTGGGATCTGAAATTATATGTCCCTTAGATCCAGGATGCACAAGGTTCTGTGGTTTTGCCACTTGTCTGACCTTCTCCAACATGGTCTGGACTTTGGCCCGAAGGGCCAGCTCCTTTGCGGATACTGGGGTCTTGATCAGCGGAGGGAGAGATTGAGTGAACGGGAGGTGATACCCTGAACCTCCGCCTACTCTAGGATGTTTCCCTTCCTGGAAGGACTTGGAGCCATTCTTGCCCTTGGCTGGAAAGAGCTTTTAAGACACTTTGTTGTCCATCACTGCAATCCTGTCTGTTGTTCTCGAAGAGGCCAAAGGAAGACTGCTTGATCCCATCTGCGGGTCTTGTAATCCTCGACGAGGACTTCGGCAAAGTTTTAGAGTCCTTAGATTCTTTCCTCGGAAGAAAGGTCTCTAGCACAGGTTTAGGTGTTACAACCTTCTGTTGGTTACGTAAAGGATGGAATGCTCCACAGGTTCTAAACTACTCTGCGATCTCGCGGGGCTTCCTCAATGAGCGAAGGCCGGAAAGATTCGGATAAGGGCTCTTCTCTGCGAGAGAACTCAGTCTGAACTCATGAGTGGAGCATGAGGGCGAGAAGTGGGCATGGCAGCACTTGACCTTCCCTTGGACGTCCTGACGGGGGTGATGTCGTTCCTTAGAACGGCGCAGTTTTGGCAAGTTGATGATGGTCAAGGACTGGTTTTCGTGGCTGCTGTGCAGTCGGAGAGTGCTTGTGAGTAGTCACCTTTTGACAAGCTGCTGATGGCGACTGCCGTTCGCCTGCCGATCACTTAAGGAATCGGCGCGATGGCAAACTGCGAGAAGGGGCTGGTGTAGTTTGCCTTCCAATCTCTTTGGAGAACGCCGAGCAGAGGGTAACTGGCGAGCAGTTAAAGGCTGCTGGTAGGCTGCTGAGTGGCGAGCTGTCAGCGATCAGCAATTGGTGAACCGAAAATGAGCAGCGAACTACAGGTGAGCGGAAAACGGCTAACAGTAGGCGAGTGATAAACGGCTAACTAATAGCCAGCGGCAAATAGGTAACAGTTGGTGAATGACGAACAGAGGGTGACTGATGAGCGGTCGAAGGCTTTCTAGTCAGTTAGCAGCAGCAAGCTGCCATCAATTGACGAGTTGGCGATAGAAGCAGCAAGCTGCCATTAATTGACGAGTTGGCGATCGTAGAGCCGAAGGTGAATGGTGAACCACTAGAGAAGACCGCAGCGGGAAACCGTTGCCAAATGGCAAACGGCTGCATGCGGATTGATTAATTGATTGATATAAAGTTTTCAGGCATGCTACATGCGGATGAGTCAGCAAGGTATGAGTGACCGGATAGCTGGAACCAGCTGGAGAGTCATGAACTGGGGTTCATCGACAAGCAAAGTTGGTATGACAAGCGACGAGACCGTGGTTACAGGCAAAAGGTGATCAACAACAAGATGACTATTGGCAATCGGTCATCGGCGCGCTGGAGCTCAACAATCGGTGATCGGCGATCGGCAAAAGGACAAGCAGACAGTCGGCGAGGCGATCACTAAGCTTTTGATTGGCGATCGTTGAGTTTGCAAGGTAAGCTGACGATTGATGAGCTGGCAATCAGAGAGCTGCAAAATAGGTGAGCTCTGAGGAATAGTAGATTAGATCGACGATCGGTGAGTTGGCGAACGGAGATCGGTAGGCTGGCGGGCTGGAGATTGGTAATCTGCAACACAGGAGGTCAACGATTGGAGAAAGATAAGATAGAAATCGGCAAGCTGATGATTGGTAATCGGCGACCTCATATTGTCAATCGGCGAGCTAGTAATCAGCGACAGTGAGCCACGAGCCACCGTTCGATGGCGAGAGACTGGAGATCAGTGTTGGACAACCGAACGCCGTAAGGCTGGCAAAAGGCGAATCCGAGGAGAGCCCGGTGAGACAGGCGAGAGTCGATAACCAGCAAGAAAACTGCGAAACTGACGAGACTCGTCGATATCACAAGGTCCTTGAACGATCCTAAGGGGATTGTTTGGCAGAGGTCGACGACGAGTCAAGCAGACGACTCTTTGCCAATGGCGAAAGTGTGTGTCTGAGGCAACAAGGAGGACCAGGAACTCGGTGAGCTCGCCGATGACGATACCCCGCAGGAAAGACTGCTCAGCAGGAAGATCTCTGGAAGAACTCCGAAGAGGTGTCTCTATGGGTGGTCTCCTTCGTGATGAGAGAGGTGATCACCTACAAGAGAGACAACAGAGATGATGATGGGAAGTTCTCCCTCGGAAGGGAGTAAAACTCTCCCTCAGATGGGGACGTAGGCCAACCCCTGAAGGAGGATCTCCGTGATGCGATCTTTGCTTCCCTTCAACAAGCAATGTTCAAGATCAAGGTCTGCATTGAGCGCTACCTGAGAAAACATAACCGGAGCTAGTTCCTCGAGGTCAGCGTGCTGATCAGAAGCAACCACAAGTAAAAGGAAATAAAAAAGAAATGGCGCAGGGACAGCAGAATCCACAGGAATGAACGGCATTCCTTGGAAGGGAAAGGTGTCCTCCGAGAGAACAGAACCAACTTAGGGACTGCACACTCACTTCGCCGGCCGACACCGACGGGAGAAGGAGAGCAGCAGCATAAAACTGTAACAAAACAAAAAGTTATTAATTCAACTTAATAAAGAAAACCATTCAGGAGCACAACCAAATGCCGAGAGCAGAGAGAAAGAGCAAGACATAAGTAAAGCTCTGTGAAGGCCGCAGGCAGTTACCTCCAAGAATACATAGGGGAGATGATGTAAACATCCAAAGAAATAGTATTCAATGATGAAGAATCCCTGCAGCGGAGGCCGTGTCAATCGGAAGGACATCCGCCTGGGAAAGATTGTAAGGGAAGAATCTGTCCTAGAGAACCTGCTGCACAACGTTGATACACAAAAGGCAACACACACTGAGAACAAAGCTTAAAATATATATGAAAACCTTAAGAATGTTTTCATATATATAAAAGATTATTAATAGCAGTCCAAAAGGTGAGGAGGAAGACCAGTAACAACCGTTCTCCCTCCGAGCCAAAAGTAAAGTGAAGCAGTCACAGGTGTGTGAGTGAGAGGGATAGCTAGCTACCCGCCTTGCCCCCCGCTAACTAGCGGGATAGGTAGTTAACCCTCGCTAAATCTTAATGTCTTGTCCTTTCAACTTCACCGAAAGTAATACCCTTATAAATAGCGTAGGTTTGTATTCCAGTTACGGAACAAAAAGACTGGGAGCAGAGGAAGCAACTGATTGCTAACACCTACAGCATATCAGCCAACCAGTAGTAGTAGTGGTTATAGTGGTCCGATGAATATTTTCGAGTGTTGAACGTTCGTGAACACTGACGAGAGCATTAGAACTGATGAAGAAGCTTGCACATCTGCATGCGCGGACCCTTTCAACATCTTCATGACCTCTTATTGTGCGTTAACATCTGCATGACTGCATGTTGTGTCGAGAGCTGAAGCTCATGTGAAGTTCTAAAAAGATGTATGCATCAAGAATCCATTCCCGAGAGCTGAAGCTCATGTGAAGTTCTAAAAAGTTGTATGCATCAAGAATCCATTCCCACTGTACTTGTGTGAAAACAACAAATTCTGAGTGCCGAGTGAGGTATTAAGCACCAAGGCTAACAAGTGCGCTGTACCCCTCCCACCGCTGATGAGTGCTGCGTTAGGCTCCAAGAAGAGTGTGATAAAATCTTTCGACTGCATGTAGGCATAGAATGAAGTTCTGTGTGGTGCTACCGGCGAGACCACATCGAAATACAGCACACCTGTGTGCTAATGCAGATGTGAAAGCTAGCACTAATGAGGCCATACTAGCTCTTGCTCTGGAAAGAGTCAAGCATGCATCATCTAAATGAGGAGACTTGCTAAGCAATCGTTGAGGCATACTTGAATGATGAGAGGACAAGCAGAAGTCTCGCTGGGAAGGGCAACGTGCTCGCTTCCAGTGAGGGTCGTAGCCAGTAGTGCTCTACAATCTTTGCCACAGAAACTCTCCGTTAAACGAAGTTGGTAATGACCATCCCTAGAGTCAAGGCTTCCAAGACATGTCGTTGGTTATAAGCGATTCTACCAGCAAGCGGGGAGACTGCTAATTGTCAAAAGCGGGGGCCAACTTTACTTCAGAAGGGAAAGTAGCGAGCTGAGAAGTGCTGTAACACTGAAGTGTTGCTATATAGGAGTAATCATGAGCTGGTCTATGGTCTCATCATTAATAATGAAATGAGGTAGAGAACCGAGGGGCGATCATGAGAAGAGGAATCATCAGGTGCTGAAACTCTACAACCTGGAGGCGAGTTGATGGGCGATCGCAAGCTGAAAGACAATTGCGAGCAGACAGGCAATCACGAACGCAAGCTGATGGACGATTGCGAGCTGCAGCAGGGCTGCGATCAGGTAGCCTGTGTCTTGAAGAACCAAGAGACGCATAGCCAAGGGATGGCAAGGAGTCAAGTGCTGACGCGCTCATGAACAGGGGGTTGGTCTCGTTCTGGAAGACGATGGTGCCTGAGTGCACTGGAATCCGCTGGCGAGCAGGAGACTGCCTGCTCACTGATGTGTGGCAGTGAGTTGCGCGATCTACGCTCTGACAACAATTGTCTGGATTCCCTGGAGGGGAATGGCGAACACACTTGGACTCGGCAACAGGATGAGGCGAGGCTGGAGTGCATCCAACTCACAAGGGGTGAGTAACTTCATGCCTCGATGGGCCACACACCGAGGGATTAGAGAAAGGCATGGACGAGTCTATATCCCTCTCTTAATCCAGTGTGGCAAAGAATAATTAGGGAAGGACTGAATCCACGTACAGGAAAGATGTACCCATGAGTAGCAGGAACAAACTACGGACTTTGGCCCTCCTCCCCTGGCTCAGCAAGTTCAGAACGAAGGATAGCCGTCGTCAGCATGATGACCAGGAACTGTAGCAGGCGCAGACTACGAAGGGGGTGACGGGGGAGGAGCAGGAACATAATTCCAACTTTGCCCTCATTATGCCTGCTTCATTAAGCAAACAATGGAGTGTGCCATCATTACAGCTGAAGAAAACCAATCGGGAGAAAAAGAGAGGCGTAAGAACATGCTTCAGACTTTGCACAACCTCCGTCGGCTGCCATCGCAGAACGAGGGAGTGTGGCATCGTCAGAGCTGAAGAAAACCATTCGGGTGAAAACCTTACCCACAAACAGGAAAGGTGACCCCCGAAGAATGCAGGAACATGCTTCCAACTTACTCCTCACCGGCTTCATTAGCCAAACGGAGTGCCAAGTCGTTAGCAATGAAGAAAACCACTCAGGAGAAAAAGTAACCTGCAAACGGGAAGAGCGTCCCCCAAGAGGAACAGGAACATGCTTCAAAATTTACATTCCCCTGCAGGCTGCCATCTAGGAACGAGGGCATGCATTGTCATCAGTGTAGAGGAGCAAGACCAAAGTCGAGCTCGGGGGCACTCGCAAGTGGCCTTTCCGTCGTCAAACTCGCAGGGTGCAAGCAACATCTACTTCAACCAGTAAAGGAGGGTCCACACGGAGAACGACTCCTCTGCGGAGGACCTAGCCACTGCACTAGGGGATAGTGGCTGAGCCCTACAGCCTATGGGTTGTCCAGTGTCAAAGGGAAAGAGATCATAAGCAAAGGTTTCTCTGCCCTCCAGGAGAACCCGGCACTAGCCGTCTCCGAAACAGCAACACTCACACTTGCAAAAAATAAACAAAAACTAGAACAAATTAGTCAAAGGCCAATAAAAAAAGGTTGGGCGGTGGAGAGACAAACGTCCTCTCTTCACAGAGCCAAAAGTAAAAGTGACAATAGTGTGTGTGAGCAGGGTAGCCAGTACTACCCCACCGCTAGAGTTATTGGGTCCTTCCATTGAGATACTACCGTTAGAGTTATTGAGTCCTTCCGTTGAGATACAGTGATACCTCGGTAGTCGAACGACTCTATACTCGAACAATTCGGAGTTCGACCAAAATTTTCGAGAAATTTTTGCTGCGGTGCTCGACCAAAAATTCGGTACTCGACCAGCCGAACACGTGACGACCGCATGGGCTTTGTGATGATCGCGCCATCTCGGCCACTCTCGCTTGTTCGGGAAGCATCAGTTCTCTCGAGAGCGTCACTCAGACAACGCGCGATCAGCATTCGTTGTGATTTAGTGATTTTCAGTGCTTTTAATTGCTTTTTTAGCTTTCATAATGAGTCCCAAGAAAGTAATGAGTGTTAAGGGGAAGGAGAAGAGGAAAACAGTGCGAACAACGATCGAGTTGAAGAAGGAAATTATAGCGAAATATGAGAATGGTGTACGAGTGTCCGATTTAGCGGTAGAATACGGAATGGCGAAGTCGACCATTTCTACGTTTTTAAAGCATAAAGAAATGATTAAGAAGGCGAATGTTGCAACGGGAGTTACGGCGGTAACTAAGCAAAGGCCACAAGTGATTGAGGAGATGGAAAAGTTGCTTTTAATATTTATTAAAGAAAAACAGTTGGCCGGGGAAAGTGTTAGTGAAGCGTTCATTTGTGAAAAAGCGTTGCATATCTATGAAGAATTAGTGAAGAAAAGTCCGAGTACCAGTGAAAGTGATTCATTTACATTTAAAGCGAGCAGGGGTTGGTTTGAAAAGTTTCGTAATAGAACAGGTATTCATCGTGTTACTAGGCATGGGGAGGCAGCTAGTTCGGATCAAATTGCAGCCGATAAATACGTGGGGGAATTCGATCGGTACATAAATGAACAAAATTTGATCGCACAACAAGTCTTTAATTGTGATGAGACTGGGTTATTTTGGAAGAAAATGCCAGCCAATACGTACATTACCAAGGACGAGACGAAGATGCCAGGTCACAAGCCAATGAAAGATAGGCTAACACTGTTGCTGTGTGCAAATGCAAGTGGCGATTGCAAGATCAAACCCTTGTTAGTGTACCACTCGGACAACCCCCGGGTGTTCAAACGAAATAATATTTGTAAAAGTGCACTACCAGTTATGTGGCGCTCGAACACTAAATCTTGGGTCACAAGACAATTCTTTACTGAGTGGATAAACGAAGTGTTTGCCCCCCAGGTTAAGGCTTACCTCATTGAAAAGAGCTTGCCAATGAAATGTCTTCTGGTTATGGAGAATGCTCCTGCACATCCTCCAGGTCTCGAGGATGACTTGAAAGAAGAATACAGCTTTATCAAAATCAAATTCTTGCCCCCCAATACTACTCCCATACTCCAGCCCATGGACCAACAGGTCATTTCAAACTTCAAAAAACTCTATACCAAGGCCCTTTTCAGAAAGTGTTTTGAAGTGACCAGTGACACGAAGTTGACCCTAAAGGAATTCTGGAAGGAACACTTCAGCATCCTCAACTCTGTTAACATGATTGACCAAGCTTGGCGAGGTGTGACCTATAGGACATTGAACTCTGCCTGGCGTAAGCTGTGGCCATCATGTGTCACAGAGAGGGAGTTTGAAGGTTTCCAACCAGAGGCGGGTCCAAGCACTGCTACCCCTGTAATTTCTGATGACACTGATGTCGTTGAGGAAATTGTTGTCATGGGCAGGAGTTTGGGGCTTGAGGTCGACAAGGATGATATTGATGAGCTTGTAGAAAGCCATTCTACCGAGTTGACTGTGGAGGAATTGTTGCACCTGCAACAACAACAGCAGCAGGATCTGATTGTGGAGCAGGAATCTTCAGAAGAGGATGAGGTAAGGGAGGATGTTCCAAGTTCTCTCATCAATGAAATTTGTTCCAAGTGGGCAGATGTGCAGGCTTTTGCTGAAAAATACCACCCAGAAATTGCAGTAGCAAACCGGGCAGTGCATATGTTTAATGATAGTGTCATGTATCATTTTCGAAGAATACTGCAGAGGAGGAAGAAACAATTAACAATAGACCAGTTTTTCACAAAAGAAAAGAAAGCTGCTACATCAAAGCCTGTTTCTCCTCCAAAGAAGAGACAAAGAAGAGAAGAAACCCCTGAAATAGATCTGCCCACCCTTTCATTGGAGAGAGAAACAACTCCTGAAGGAGAACTACCCCGCCACATCATGGAAGGGGACTCTCCTTCCAAGCAGTAACCTCCCCCTTCCATCCTCTCCACATCCATCCCTGTATGCCATCGAACCGCTGCTCAAAGGTATGTTCACTACAGTACAGAAAATGGTTTAAAATTGTTTTATTTTAGTACAGTAAATGGTTTAAAATTGTTTTATAGGATTTTCTGACCAATTTCATACACATTTAGATAATTATTGTTGTTTAGGTACACGTTTTATTAATATTTTGGGCCTGTTCGAGTGCTTGGGAACGGAATAGAATATATACCATTATTTCTTATGGGGAAAAAAAATTCGGTACTCGAACAAATCGGAGGTCGAACACGGATCTCGAACGGATTATGGTCGAGTACCGAGGTATCACTGTACTACCACTAGAATTATTGGATCCTATGACTGGCCAGACTACTACAATTGGATTTCTTTCTCTGGTTACAGTTCCTTTTATCTTTGCCTACACATCACCAAAGTCTAGTGTATTTTTTCGACATTCTCTTCTGTCCTCATACACCTGACAACACTTGAAATTACCAAACAATTCTCCTTTGCTCAAGGGGTTAAGTACTGTACTGCGTTGCAATTGTTCAGTGGCTACTTTACCTGGGTATATGTAGGAGAGACTCTTTAGCTACGGTAAGTAGCTCCTCTAGGATGACACTTAGTGCCATAGCCTCTGTACCATGGCCTTCCACTGTTTTGGATTAGAGTTCTCTTGCTTGAGACAGTACACTTGGGCACACTATTCTATCTCATTTCTCTTCTTGTTTTTTTAAATTTTTACTTTATGCAGTACATATATGGGTAATCTAATTTAATGTTGTTACTATTCTTAAAAACATTCTATTTCGATTGTTGATTACTTCTCTTGTAGTTTACTTATTTCTTTGTTTCCCTTCCTCACTAGTCTATTTTTCCCCGTTGGATCCCTTGTGCTTATAGCATATTGGTTTTCTAACTAGGGTTATAGCTTAGCTTGTATATTCCCTAATAAAGAGCAAAAGTGTTTGTATTTAGTGTTGGAACGGAAAAATTCAATTTGATTACTAAGAACTAATTAAAATATAATAAAACAGGTTCCTACCTGAAACTGCGAGAGTTCATTTTGTACAAAGCTTTGTGCTTGAGTTAGAGGGGTTGAGCAGCTTTCAATACATCGATGAACTTGATCAACAGAGCTTTCTTTTCTATCACAGCAATCTGCTGAACATAGATGCATGGATCTCTGAAATGTAAAACTTTTGTAAACCAGAGAAATTGAATACAGTACTGTATACTGTTAAGGGCAACAATGAAATATGACAAATTTATCAAATAATTTGTATTATTCTAACCATGCAAACCTGGAGTTATTTATAGGGTTATCACTTTTGGCGAAGCTGAAAGACGTGCCATGATAATTTTAGTGAGGGGTAACTACTCAAACCACTAATTAGCGCGTGGGGGTCCCCGCTCCCTCGCACACATGGGCTGAGCAACCACTTTAGTTTTCTGGCAGGACTTCTTGGGGGACAGGGTGGAGGGCCAATTGATAGACATAGCTCCAGGTTTGTATGCTAGGAAAAATGGTATTTTCATTATAAAATAAATTTTTGAACATACTGTACTTACCCGGTAGTTATATATATAGCTTACGTCCCTGACGTCACGGCAGAAAATTCAAAACCCGCGCCAATCGCCGATTGGATAGCCAGGTGTACCCCCCCCCTGCGCCCTAGCGAGGTACCTAGGAACCATTCCAGTACCCTTATATATTCCATGCCTCTAGTCTCTTAGAGGGTGGGGATTTAATTATACAGTGGAACCTCTACATACGAACGTATCTACATCCGAATTTTCCAACATCCGAAGTAAAATTTGAGCAATTTTTCGACTCTACACCCGAATTTTATTTCGACAAACGAAGTAAGCAATTTTCGTCGTACCAGTTGTATCCGAATTTTTCGACACGCGAAGTACAATTCGAACACGTTCCTACTCTACATGCGAATTTTTTTTCGACACCCGAAGTAAACAATACCCGTACACGTAGATGGTACACATAGCGCCGGATGTATTTTTTATTTCCGCCTATAGAAGGCAGCACTTCGACCTCAGAGGGACCCTCAATTAGCGTGGCTTGGGTCCTTCCTCTGTTCTCGTCGGCTTCGTGTGGTTGTGCCCTATGCGTTCTGCTATTAACTGAGTTTTAATCGTGATTTTATACGTTCATCCCTTTACGGTATTTTACGTAAATCATGGGTCCTAAAAAGCTTAGTTTCACAAGTGGTAGTGGTAGTGGTGAGAAAAGGAAGAAGGAAATGCTTTCTTTAGAAGTAAAGCAAGGAATTATTGAAAAACATGAGCGTGAGTGAACTTGCAAAAGAATATGGCCGAAACATGTCGACGATCTCGACAATCTTGAAACAGAAAGAGAGTGAAAGTGATTAAAATTAATCATCAAAAAGAAAAAAAGAAAATGTAAAAAAAAATATAAAATATAAAAATAAAAAAAAAAATAAATAAGCTAAGTTAGGTTAAAGTTCACTTAGTGTAAGTTAGAATAAGTTACAGTAGTGTACGTAGTCACCCTCTCTACCTCCTCGCCGCCCGTCCGTCTCCTCTCTGCGTAGCAAGACAGACACCTGCGCTGGACTTTTAAGGTAAAGTGACGCTAAAAACCCGTTTCTTATTTATTATTTCTTTATAAATATTCTTTTTTACATGTCTATTATCTAATTTAGTGTGCATTATTGTCATGTGTAATTATGTGTAGTAATTTATTTAGGAGGTATCATAGGTTTTTGGGGTCAACCACGGATTAATCCTATTTCAATGTACAGTATTCTTATGGGAAAATTCGTTTCGACAACCGAACCTTTTCGACACCCGAAGTCGGTTGTGGAACGGATTAAATTCGTATGTAGAGGTACCACTGTATATAACTACCGGGTATGTTAAAAAATTTATCTTATAATGAAAATACCATTTTTAAACATAAGACTTACCCAGTAGTTATATATATAGCTGATTAACACCTTTGGTGCAGGGTTAGAGACAGCCAATATAGTTGGAATTCACCTTTGAGAGTTAATCAAAACAAACTTAAGGGTTCGTACCTGATAAGGAAGCTGACTTCAGTGACCCTCTGCCTCATTATGTCTGCTAGCCTTATGAGATCCAGCAATCCTCCCAGGGGGCTGAAGATCTCTTAGGGACTGTCAAACTGGTGTATATACCTCATTGTGACACAACCTCCTCCAATAACTCGTTCCGGGTGCTCTTCAAGGAACAAAATTGACCACCTGACTAAAATTATTGATTGTGGAAGACTGACACAATCTCGAAAACAACCATAAAAATAAATAAAAGTTCCAAGAGAAGAAAAGGTTATTGGGATTATGGGAACGTAGTGGTGGATCCTTCACCCACTACTGCACTCGCTGCTACGAATGGACCCAGAGTGTAGCAGTCCTCGTAACGAGTCTGAACACTTTTCAGATAATGTGAAGCGAACACAGATTTGCTCCTCCAAAAGGTTGTGTCCATTATGCTTTGCAATGATCTATTCTGTCTGAATGCTGCTGACATTGCTACGGCTCTGACTTCGTGAGTCTTAACCTTTAGAAGCCCAAGGTCTGATTCATTACAATGTGCATGAGGTTCTTTAATCAAGAGCCTGATAAAAAATGACAAGGCATTTTTTGACATCTGCAACGTGGGCTTTTTGACTGAGCACCATAGAGCTTCCTAATTGCCTAGTAAGTCTTTTGTTTGGTCCAGGTAGAACCTCAGAGCTCTTACTGGGCATAGGACTCTATCCAACTCCTCGCCAACTAAATCCGAAAGATTCGGAATTTCAAAAGCTTTGGGCCAAGGTTGAGAAGGGCGTTCATTTTTGGCGAGAAAGCCTAACTGTAAGGAACAGACAGCCTTACCATCTCGAAAACCAATGTTTTTGCTAAACGCATGGATTTCACTAACTCTCTTGGCTGTTGCGAGACTAACCAAAAACAGAGTCTTCATAGTAAGGTCCTTCAAGGAAATTGAATTTAAGGGCTCAAATCTGTCACTCATAAAAAACTTTAAAACAATATCTAGATTCCAAGCTGGTGAATCTTGGTGCCGTTGCTTTGTAGTATCAAAAGATTTAAGAAGTTCTTACAGATCCTTATTGTTTGAAAGGTCCAGGTTTCTGTGCCTGAATACAGTCGCTAACATACTCCTGTATCCCTTAATTGTCAAGAAAGAAAAGTTGCGCTTCCTTCGAAGGTGGAGCAGGAAGTCCGCAATTTGAGTTACAGAGGTACTGGATGAGGAAAGAGTGTTGACTTTACACCACTCTCTAAAAACCTCCCACTTGGATTGATAAACCTTGATAGTTGATGTTCTTCTTGCTCTTGCAATGGCTTGAGCTGCCTCCTTCGAAAAACCTCTAGCTCTAGTGAGTTGTTCGATAGTCTGAAGGCAGTCAGCTGAAGACTTTGGAGATTTTGATGGAATCTTTCCAAGTGAGGTTGTTTGAGTAAATCTACTCTTAATGGAAGGCTTCTTGGAGTGTCTACCAACCATTCCAGTACCTCTGTGAACCATTCTCTTGAGGGCCAAAAGGGGGCCACTAGGGTCATTCTGGTCCCTTCGGTTGCTACAAACTTTTGTACCACTTTGTACAGGATCTTGCATGGTGGAAAAGCGTATGTGTCTAGATTGGTCCAATCCAACAGAAACACATCTATGTGGACTGCTTCTAGATCCAGTACTGGAAAGCAATACGCCTCTAACCTCTCTGTTTTTGATGTTGCGAAGAGGTCTATGCATGGTCGACCCCAAAGTCGCCACAAACTCTTGCATACTTGTTGATGGAGCGTCTACTCTGTGGACAGGATCTGACCTCTTCTGCAGAGGCTGTCTGCCATTACGTTCTTCTCTCCTTGGATGAACCTTGTCATCAGGACCACATTCCTCTCCTTTGCCCATAGGAGATTCTTCGTAGTTTCGTAAAGAGATATCGAGTGAGTTCCCCCTTGTTTGGTAATGTAAGCCAATGCCGTCGTGTTGTCGGCATTGACTTGTACCACTTTGTTTAGAACTGACCCTTCGAAACTTTTGAGGGCTAACAGGACTGCCAACAATTCTTTCTGATTGATATGGAAATTCTTCTGGGTCTCTGACCACAGCCCCGAAGCTTCCAACTTGTCCAGAGTTGCTCCCCACACTGAGTCCAAGGCGTCGGAACATAACACAAGGTCTGGGTTCTTTCGAGTTAAACCGAGACCTTCTTGGAACTTGCCTGGTTCGTCCCACCACCGAAGGCAGTTTTTGATGGATTCCGTAATTGGAATGCTCATTATCTCTATGTCCTCCTTGTTTCAATGGTGATTGAGGTGGAATTGGAGAGGACGAAGGTTCAGTCTTCCTAGGGGAACAAATTGTTCTAAGGAGGAGAGGGTTCCTACTAGACTCCTCCACTTCCTCGCTGAACACATGCTTTTCCTTAGAAGAGATCGGAGTTTCAAACTGCCTTGCTCCATCCTTAAATGAGACGGAAAAGCCCGAAAAATCCGACTCCGAATCGTCATTCCCAAATAAAGAATCTCTTGTGATGGAATCAAGAGAGACTTTTCCTTGTTGACAAGAAGACCCAGTTCTTTCGTAAGGCTCAAAGTTGTCTGGAGATCCTTCAGGCAGTGATCGTATGAGTGAGCTCTGAGAAGCCAATCGTCGAGATACAGGGAGGCTCTGATGCCCCTTGAGTGGAGGATCTTTGCTACGTTGAGCATGAATTTCGTAAATATTTGTGGGACTGTGCTGAGGCCGAAACATAGGGCTCGAAATTGAAAAACTTCCCCTTTGAATACAAATCTTAAATAATGCATGAAGCTCGGATGAATTGGGATGTGAAAATAGGCGTCCTGGAGGTCTAATGAGACCATCCAGTCGCCTTTCCTTACTGCAGCAAGAACTGATTTCGAAGTCTCCATTGAGAACTTCGTCTTTGGACGAACTTGTTCAATGCACTTACGTCCAGGACTGGACGCCATACCCCGAGTTCTTGGGTACTTGGGTACCAGGAACAGGTGGTTGTAAAAGCCTGGAGAACGTATGTCCTGTACTCTTTCTATGGCCTCCTTCTCCAACATTAGAGACACTTGAATAAATACAGTAATGCTTGTCTCTTTGTCTCCTCTCTCTATCTGGGAGAGAAATCCACTGGAGCTAAGACCAAAGGAGGATTCCCTATAAAGGGGATTTTTTAACCCTCCTTCAAGATCTGTATTGATCATCGGTCTGCTCCTCTCTTCTCCCACGCTTGCCAGAAGTTGAGTAGTCTGGCTCCTACTGCCTGAAGGCGAAAGCAGTCAAACTCTGCTTCGCCCTGATCTGTAGCTTCTCCTCTTATTTCTTCTTGCATCGGGTCTGGAGCTACCCCTGCGGGAAGATCTCCCTCGAAAGGGCTGGGAGAACTTAGGAAAAGTTGTTTCTTCCTTAGGTTTGCAGCTGGAAAAAAAGGTGGGAGGACCTTTCTGGCTGTCTTAGAGACCAGGTCTTGAGTGGCCTTTTGCGTTAAAGCAGACGATATTTCCTTTATGAGCTCTTGAGGGAACAGCAAGGGAGAAAGAGGAGCATATAACTCAGATTTCTGGAAGGGAGTAACCCCCAGTGACAGAAATGAGCACATCTGAGCCCTTTTCTTGAGAATCCCTGTAAAAAAGAGTGCTGCCAACTCATTGGATCCGTCCCGCAATGCCTTATCCATACAGGACATTAAGTGGACTAAGTTAGAGGTATCACCTTCTTTAAAAGCAGCAACTTTTTTACCCAAGGCTCCTAACGTCCAGTCAAGGAAGTTAAAAACTTCGAAGGCTCTAAATATGCCCTTAAGCAGATGATCCAGCTATGAGGTAGACCAGAAAATCTTGGTCTTCCTCATGGCCGACCGACGAGGAGCGTCTACAAGACTCGAGAAATCTCCCTGGGCAGAGGCCCCAAGCCGAGAACTTCTCCTGTCTCGTACCAGATACTAGACCTAGATGCTACTCTAGCTGGAGGAAATGCGAAAGCCGCTTTCCCTAGGTTTTCTTGGACTGCATCCAGTCACCCATCAGTCTTAGAGCCCTCTTAGAAGACCGTGACTAGACCATCTTGGTAAACTGAGACTTCTTTGAAGCCTTCCCAAGAGTAAATTCGGAAGGTGGAGAACGTGGAGCCACAGGTACAAAAAAGTCTGAGAATTCCTCAGTGAAAACTTTCATAAGTTTTTTCAGATCTATTGAAGGACGAAATGAGATAGTCTTCATCTTCTGAAACCTCCTCAAACTCAACAGGAGAAAGCTGACCCTCAATGTCCTTCTCTGGTAAAGCTCCAACGAGAGCAACAGTGTTGAGAACCGTGTCCTTCACATGAAGATCCTGACTTTCGACAGCAAGAGAAACTGGATCATCACGTCTGTCGCCAAGCGAACGTGTGGCTTGACGCTCATCCAAATGCTCGCGATCAACGCGATCGGAACTAACGTGATCCTGAATCTGATCTCTGTTAAAATCAGTGTCATCCTGAAGAGCGTAGGACTCATCCTCATAATCAAGACTCACTTCTAAATCACCAGGTCGCTCAGGGTCGCGTTCTGAAAACCGCTTGACATCGCTTCCTGACTGGCGCTCAGCGCCGCGTACCGCTTGCCGCTCGACGACCTGTTTGGCTGCTTGTCGCTCGGCGACATGTCCTGGAGGACGTTCAATATTGAGTCTTGAAGGGCGGTTGACGTCCTGCGAACTACGACGTTCGATGACTTGTTTAGCAGGACGTTCGACGTCTCGTTTTGCAGGACGTTCGAGCTCACGTCCTGAATGTAGTTCACCTTTGCGCTTAAGAGGACGTTCGGCACCTCGGATTGAAGAGCGATCAACGTTAGGGCTGGCTGAGAACTCAACTTCATTCGTAGTTGTTCGCTCAGGATCACGTCCTAAAGGACGTTCGATGCTATAGCTAGCAGGAAGCTCGGCGCCTCGCATAGAAGGACGTTCGAGATCATGAACCACTGCACGCTTAACCACACGTTCGGGAACACGTCCTACAGGACGTTTCACGTCGCGTTGAGCAGACCGCTCGCTGTCTCAAGCCTGACAAAAACTGTCACGTCTGTCTGCTTGACGCTTGTCGCTACGATGGTATGCTTGACGTTTGTGCACACGAACAAGTTCAATTTCTTTGAGAGGAACAGTGTTACGACCTTTCAAGGGAGAGACGAAAATGAAATCGTCATTCAGAGCCTATTGACTGATAGGCTTACGCCGCCTGGCGTCCAGAAGAGAGGCTTCCTGAAGTTCAGGATCCAGGACTGCTACTCTCTTACTGATCGGGGCTTGGTAATTTTGCATGAAAGAAGATAGCCTTTGTTCCATCTCTTGTATCATGTTCAAATTAGGATCCATTCATTGTGATATCGGTGACAACACCACTACGTTCTCCTCACCACTCATAAGGCGTTCAGAACGTCTGGATGGTGAAAACCAGTCTGACGGCTGTGGGGGAGCATGAACCGAGGTTAAGCCTGGTTCTGACAACTGCTTAGCAGAATCCTTGGCAGTGTCCGACGTCCTAGCAGGACGTTTAGTAGGAGAGCTCTCAAATGAAGATAAAAAACTCTCTGGACTATCCCAATGGCTACAGCCAGGCCGCGATGTGCTAGTAGGACGTTGGTTGGCCTTATCAAAGGTCCTCTTAAGAGGTCTGGATGTTAGCCGCCAGCCTCGTTTAGGTATTGCGTCATCCGAAGACGGCGAAAGCAACTTAACCTCACCTTTCCTATGGTGAGGGCGAATGTCCTGGGAAACGTCAACAGGTATGTTCGAGGGGACATCTGCTCATGTTTTAAAGCCTCTCGTCTCCTTTTGCCGTTCAACATTCCTTCTCCCAGGGGTTGGGGAGCTTGGAAGAGGTCTAAGACTCGGAGAACGAGAGACGCGAGCAGGCGTACCCTCCACAGCACTAAATAACTTCACTGCACTTTTTGCACTTTCACCCTTTAACTGCTTTACATCGGACATAAGCTGCGTTTTGTCCGCCGCAAGCGATTCCACTTTAGCGCCCAGCGTTTGAATTGCTACCAACATGTCCTTAAGCGTAGGCTCATTAGCAGTAACAGTAGCGGGATCAGAATCTACCACTACAGGGGAAGGAATAGGGTCAGTGACATGGGAAGAGGAAAGGTCTTTTGAAGAACGAGAAGAACATCGTCTTAATCTATCCCTTTGAAGTTTACGCCTATAGCGATCAAACTCAATCCATTCATGCTCTGACAAAAGAACACACTCATCACAACGATCACCCAAATAACAATCTTTACCTCTGCATTTAACGCAGAGTGAATGGGGATCAAGAGAAGCTTTAGCCATTCGGGTCTTACACCCACTCACACACATCCTAAAAGTTATAGGGGGGTGGCCATTATGGAAAATTTTAGATAGAAATCAACAAGCAAGGGTCAAAAATTTCTGAATCCAATCGTATCCAAGAATATCCAATAGCAAAATCAAACAAGCGGGAGTCAACAACCAAAGTTTTGTACATCACCAAAGTAAATCAGTAAATATAAGCAAACTGACGAGCAGAATGTCCACGTGGCGCCGCTAGCGACGGCAGGGAATATATGAGGGTTCCTGGAATGGTTCCTAGGTACCTCGCTAGAGCACAGGGGTGGTACACCTGGCTATCCAATCGGCGATTGTCGCAAGTTTTGAATTTTCTGCCGTGACGTCAGGGACGTAAGCTATATATATAACTACCGGGTAAGTTTTATGTTTAAAAATGGAAATTATTGAACAAATGTCATTTTTTCCCGCAAAAATATAAACCCTTTACTATTTATAGGGGTGACTCACTCTTAGGAGGGAGAAAGTCCTCACCAAATGGCCTTGGTTTGACCAGGGGTTCACTCTTCCTCGATGTATGGACGAGTGTAGTACGAACCCTGCCCTTGCTAAAATAAAGTGCTGCAGCTAGTGTATGCCCTATTAGCAGCCTGCAAAAGCATGTGTGTTTGTGCGACTAGAAATGTGACTTGTCTTTAACATAGGAACTCAATATCACATGAAGAGTTAGAAATCAAATTTAGTAGATTTGAGAACAAAGGCCTCAGAAGGATATTGGGAGTTAAATGACAGGACAGTATTAGAAATGCCATATGTGGATGAGATCATGATGAGGGGTAGATGGAGATGGTTTGGGCATGCTCTTCGCACTCCCCCAAGAGAGATAAGTTCACCAAACATTCAGCTGGGCTCCAGAAGGCACTAGAAGAATTGGAAGACCCAGGCTTACATGGCTGAGGACTATGAAGCGCAACGTAGGAGAGGAAGAATGGAGAAGTATTGAATTAAAAGCTCAAGATAGAGAAGACTGGCAAAATCTAACCGAGGCCCTTTGCGTCTATAGGCGTAGGAGATGATGATGATGATATGTAAATAATTTTCTTATGGGGAACACACCATTGAAGCTACTTGATCCCCCATGATGATGATATGTAAATAATTTTCTTATGGGGAACACACCATTGAAGCTACTTGATCCCCCAGGTGTGCCATCCACTACTCTCTGCATGCATCCTAAAACAGAAGCATTTCTGGAGGTGGCGATTATCATTAAAATGGAGGAGATTAACCAGCCCCTCAAGTCACACTTGACTTACAGAGTTCGCTATAGACGTGTGAAGTTGAGAGGAAATCTATTGGTAAAGTTTTCTTTCATTTAGCTGTAAGGAAAGATCATCCTGATCCTCATGTTCCACTGGAATAAGATGGTATGGGAGAATGCTTGCTGCCAACAAGTGACACTTCAGAGACCACTGAAGCAATTGCTGGTGGGGAAGCCCTCGGGAATAAGTTTCAGAAATAAGATGTTCCAGATTACAGTACACTGCTACAGCTGAGCCAGAAGTTCTCACCTGCTCAAGAATGGTTGTGCTACCTTGCTCAAGGATGGTTGTGCTACCTCTCTTAGGCTCGAAACTAAACTTCTCCATCATAAGGCTTAACACTACACAGTAGTCTAGTTTTATTCTAGCTGTGACCAGATGGTGGAATTATCTTGATTATACAGTTGAATTGGTGGAACTTCAAATGTTCAAAATCGCAGTAAATGTTTTTACGGAACAAGTTGACATGGTTCTCTCTTCATTGTTTATATGGCATTCTATTTTAATGTAGCCCATAGCACTCACAAATGAGTTCTTGCAGGAACCCTCCAACTATGGATTGTCCATCTCCGTCAGTACAAGGCAAACGCCCAGTACATTACAGGCAGACAAATCCTGAGTGTCATCATACTAAGCATGGGTAGAAGGTGCAGCATGCTACTCTGGTCTCTGGAGATACATTCCCCTCCATTAAAACAATTACTATGAACCAATGGGCTTGCAATCAGAGGCTGATGACAAACCATACAGCTGACAACAGCAGGGGAAGAATTCAGCCACTGATTACTGCAGATAGGAGTAACCCATACTCTTCCCTCTGCTGATTGGGGTGGAAAGGCAGCACTGGTTTCGTGCTAATAAGCAAGGGGTACCAGTCCTTCCACTGCCTGCCCATGGCAGTTAGCTGCCCACAAAAAAATAACCTCAAGCAGTGCCAACTTCTCAACACGGGTTACCGAAGTACTGCAATCAGAGAAAGGAGCACCATCAATGTAGGATAGTGAGGGCGCCCAAGCTTCTTTCAACACATCGACAGCAAATTGTCGTGCACCTCTCATCCCCCTGGCTACCAGGGTACCTGGGTGAAACCCGGAACACAGCCCACCACAACACACGGGTCATGGGTTCAACCCTCAAGGGACAAAGCGCGTGACCATGGCTGCGGACTGGGAACCACTCGAGTGTCATCCACCCCGCCCTGAAAGAGAGGTGGTAAAAGTAATATGGCTACGGCTGGCCTTCCTGGACCTTCTCCTCTTCTATTACAAAGCGTCAGAATCAGAATCGGAAATTACAGGAGGCGGGCAAGGAAGAGAGGTTGGAAAAGGAACATGAACATTTCTTCCTCTTACCACCCCTTACCTCAGGATCAGCAAAGAAAGGCATCCATCCAGGTCTGAGCAACCACAGATTTTGGCTTAAAACATATACACAGGTACAGAGCAGGAATAAGACATGGGCCCTGTTCAAGGGCACAGAGCAGGAAGGAACCATGGGCCCAAGTCACAGGGCAATGGAGACAGCAACTGAGAAGACACACTTAAGGAGTACTCCATGCAGGGATCACAACTGATATCATTAACCTAGAATCACAGCTGAAACACTGGGATCATCGAGGTGAGATAGTCTCAACTATCCACTCATTCAAAAGATATTCAGGACCTATCTGCAAGACCTATAGAGAACTTGTCCTTCTTGGGTCACTTGTCATTGGTGGCCTGCTAGATAGAGCTTCAAGCACGTGGAGTACGACAATCACCTAACACTCCACAAAATCTGAAAAACTCCCAGCTATAATCACATTTCTCCCTGGTCCTGAAGCATACTTCCTAGATCTAAGCCAAGGAGCAGAAGTCTAATATAAACTTGCAACCTAGCCTTATTTCCTTATTATACAAAGAGCCAATATCACCATTCAAACTATATGAATAAGAGAGCAAAACTACGACTAAATTACTGTGGCCAAGGACATAAGTGAGGTCTCCGACAGGTGGATGGGTGCCCTGGGGTACTTGCACAAATGCAACACCTGTTGTCAAATACTACTTTATTGAATTCAACAGCCTATTTTAAAGGTAAAACGGTTTGTATACACGTCGTAGGTATGAACAAATTATGATTTTATTCACTTAATGATTAATGCCATTGAAAATTTGTAAGCCAAATGTTTTCTAAGTCAAAGGATAAGGATATTTGAAGTAGGTTTTGTTAATGCATCCAATATAAAGTAAGTTTTATAAAGAACAATGACGTGAGCTGAAAACCTAGACCTGAACTGTACTCAGGTAGACAATACATGGGAGTGGAGGACTGTATGTACTCTACATATTAATTTCCCATTAAACTCCAAACAGGCAAAAGCTAAAACAAGAATACTTAATGTGAGTTCCCCACCGCATTAAAGAAACATCTTGAGTCGCAGTTTAACAGATTCAGAACTAAAGTTCCACAATACATATTAATGAACCTATGTACGGAGATGTGTAGTAAGACAGCTTTTGGAAAGAGAATAGCTTAACCTGTGAACTTTTCAGTTACTATGATCCTCAATAAGTATGGACATGACATCCCAAAGAGGCGGGACATGAACTTCTATGTTGGGTTAGGGGGAACAAAAGATATGGATATCTACTAGTAACAGCCCCCAGGAAAATATCTACCTTTAGAATGGCCTGATTAATAAGTTACAGTATGCAGTCAATAGAATATACTGTATGCCATTTCAATAAAGTTACAAATAGGGGGCTGTCATTAGTAAATGACGAATTTTCCCTTAAGACGCTGTGTTCTTACTCATTAGTGAGGGAAAAATTTTTACTGTATTACAGATTCTCATTTCGAACAGAAAATATATGTTTTCCTGTAGTAAATAACGTGATTTGACTGAATTTGACCTGAGTAAACATGAATGAACTAGAATGGGAAACTTGTCCAGAGCAAGTATTTATGTGAAATCGGGGCGTGACAAGGTAATAACAAAATGTATACAAGTAATATAGCGAGTAAAATGGAATGTATGATAAATAATATTTACTGGGAATATAAAATGGGGTGATTTTATAAGGTATCAGATAATAAAAGGAGTAATACTGGGGTCAAACGTAATTTGTATACGAGGTTATTACATAAAAGGAATGGTATAGTTGTACTGGATCAAGTCATATACTTGAATAAAGCGGGTGAAGTCGAATAGTTAAATTTGGTGGGTAGAGAAGAAGAAATCCTATTGGTGGAGGTGGAGTCTATGCGCAGGGATAGGAGATTATGCGCAGAAGGTCGAAACCTGCTATGTACAAACGAACGAACGAGAACGACTACAAGCAAACCGTAGAATGACAAAAAATAAATGAAAAACACTGCTAAAGTTAGCATATTACACTGACATTGCTACTGTTAGATTGCAGGGCTCAATATTACCGTATTTTTTCATCGGTTTATCCAAGAAGGTAATGTATAGAGAAAAAAATGGCTTGTTTTACCATTACATACCATTTCCCCAGTATGTTTTCCCCACCCAAAACCCCAAGTTCCCACTGGGGGTCCCCCATTATCGTTGGATATAAGTAAATATTTCTGAAATTATTCATTTGCAATGGGAACGAGTGTCATTTTCGAAGAGCGGAATTTTTACATTGCCCTGTAATACGGTAAAATAATACCCTTTATTCATGAAACATCTCTGAAAGGTATCCAGGTCTACTTTTGTAGCCACAACTATTATAAACCTAATTGCTGAAAGTTGTTCTACAGACAACTCAATAGTAAATACTTAAACAGAAATGCAATTTCTTCATAAACTTACTAACCAATCTTGCAAATTAACAAAAATGCAACTTCTCTCAAAAAGGAACTACAGTATCAGTAGGCCTAGGATTTCATCTAACAGTAGGAAACATACTATGAAACTACCGGCAGGTTACTTGCGTACAGGTTATGGTGAGAGTAATCCAAACCAAGACTAAATCACATAAATGACCTACGAGGCTATCAACCCCAATTACAAACAGCCTGGCCTTTACATTTAGTCCTATACAATGTCTAGCATGATACCAACAAAGTTTAGGAAGTCGTGTAAGGTTGCACTCACGGCGATGGAATCTGAAATATATATATCTCGGTGTAGCTTGTAATATGATATCTAGGTTAACATGAGATCAACCACTTATAACACACACACAATAGGGTTCCACAATTTTGTCTACAAGAGGAAGCAAGTACTTGGTTTACTTGCGTTACCGGCAAACCTTAGTTGGCCTAGGTTAAGCTAGAACCCTCATGTATATGTGACCTCGGCTTACATAAGCCTTTTGATATAATAGACATGTTCTGAAATTATTCAGTATCATTTACAATGAAAAATGTTAAAACTTATAATAGGGTTTATGGATAATAACAGATCAACCCCGACATAAATTCGAGCATTGGCAAGGTCAACCCTGTTAACAGAACAAGGTCGATTTAACAACAACCCATCCATTTGCCTGATATTCTAACCTGCATTCCCCGTAGATAAGTCTTGTCTAAATCATCAACAAGACCTGTCATCGCCTCCTGAATGCGGTGTTGAGCTTTATCTACCATCTTTAATCTTTATAGGCTTCACCGGCGCGGAGACGGTCTATTCAAGATCTTTGCTAATGTAGCTGTGTGCAGTGCAACGTTACTTACACGCCACTCGGTCTACAACAAATCGCTAGTATTCGCTAGTCACTTCGTACCCAGTACCGCGGCGCTAACACATGAATTTCGAATGTGGTTTGGTAATTTTATCATGGCACATTTAATCATTTTAATTATCAAAAACTTCATTTTATTCTATCAAATGATCTTTAAAACTAAATTGATTCATAAAAATATTCCCTCATAGAGAAAACTCATCTTCTAAACCAAAATCAGTGAGACACATCGCCGACACATATCAAGCAAGGGGGACTAGCAATTAGCAAAAGTAGCCAGTTCTAAAAACAATTCGCTAGAAAACAAATTACTATAATAAAAACATGTGTAGCCTGATTTACTAAGAGTATCTAGTCTACATTGTCACAGACACACTATATATATATATATATATATATATATATATATATATATATATATATATATATGTATATATATACATATATATATATATATATATATATATATATATATATATATATATATATATATAATGTGCATATAGCCTATATATATGTGTGGAGGGGAGGGTGTCAAGAGCTTACACAGGCAAAAACAAGGTACCCATAAATATCATTCCATATGAAGTTCAATATTCACCATTGTATCATACGCTAATTATTGAATGATTATCGAGGGATATTGGACTTGATAAGAAAAAATGTGGCTTTCACAATTTGCTGCCATGAAACATATACATTCCAAAATATGTATATGTAATAAAGTGTGTATATATATATATATATATATATATATATATATATATATATATATATATATATATATATATATATATATATATATACAGATTTATTCTTCCTTAGCACGAAGATATAAACTTAATATATGGTAGTCCACATAAGGAAAATAAAAAGATTGTGTATATATAGAAATGCTCCAGTTTCGTCCGCCACTGGACCTCTTCTTTCAGAGCGTTTATTATATTATAAACGCTCTTAGAGGTCCACTTGCGGACGAACCTGTAGAGCATTTCTACATATACACATATTACCTTTCAATTTTCCTTATGTGGACTGAAATAGTATGTATACATACATAGTGTATATATGTATATATATATATATATATATATATATATATATATATATATATATATATATATATATATATATATATGTGTGTGTGTGTGTGTGTGTGTGTGTATGTGTACTTCAATAGGGTAGTGAGGAATGTTAATGGAATATCAATAAATACCGTACGAAGTTGGGTGAGACAGTAAAATGATATCAGAGTATGTAGATTTTTGTATCAGTGATGACTAGGGAGAAAAAGAAACACCGGTTAAGTAATGTTGTCAGCGGTACGAGAAATTGTTGATAAGATTGTAATGAAGAATAAAGTAGGAAAATAAGTGTGGACATAAAAGTGTTATAAATCTTTGCACATAAATCTGAAGACCGGTGTGATGTGTTTGTTGAGTAAGCAAGTCGGCAGACTAGAGTGGTAACGGTCCAATCGACAATTTGATAACTTTATAACATAAGGATGCTACTGTATAAACTAATTCTTATCTCTTCACAATATAAAGAAAACTTTCACTAACTAGGAAAAATGCGCTTTTTATCAGGATTATATGAAAGTGTAATAATTATTATTAAATGTGAAAAGTTTGGTACAGCATTTAGGGGTATATTTCGCCTAAAATTTTACCACCAGACAGATCACATTTTGTCATCAACATTGGTCTGTGTTAAAACCTATTGTATATAGAACAGATTTTCATTTAATATCGCATTATTTTTAGTAAAAATATCTTCAACTTAATGGTGGAAAGCCCTCCCATATATCGATATATCACACTCGTCTTCTAAACAAAGCCTTCCCCATTAAACACCCACATTGCATACGGATCCACGAGATAGTGTATATATTTTAGCTTCGTGCCTCTCATCACAATATGAGTAAAACAATGGCCGATTATCAATTATTATTCTTTTATTTCAACAGGGTGCTTCTTGTAGCTGGTAATATTCACTTTCTGTGGAAAAGACGATTTGTCAAAAAAAAAAAAAAAAAAAATAAAATAGGCGAAAAGGGAGACAAGCTTTCCATTTTTAGGACACATTTACTGGACACGTTTTAGCACCTTACACCCATTCCAAAAACATTTTAATATTCCTTTTTACCGAAATAATACAACTTCACACAACTTCAGCTTTCTAATTTATGATCACACAAGGGATGGGAGCATAAAACTATATATTCTAGAAATGACAAATAAATAAGATTAGGTGGCACGGGACTTGAGAAAAGAAAGGAATGAATTCCTTAAAACATATATAAAATAAAATACCATTATACCTTACGAATTTTTTAAAT
>NC_090746.1:56529898-56556445 GCF_036898095.1 Palaemon carinicauda
GCAGAAGCCAAAGCGAGTAGGAGCACTGTCTTCAAGGCGAGGTGGCGATCCGTTGCCTGGAGTAATGGTTCGTAGGGAGCCCCTTTCAGGGATCAAAGTACTCAAACCACGTTCCATGGAGATCTAACTTCCGACTAGGAGCAGGTAATCTCAAAACTCTGTATGAAGAGAGACAACTCAAACGAAGAGGAAATATTAACTTCCTTCAGTCTACAGGAAAGATTTAAGGCTGAGCGGTAGCCTTTTACTGCCGAGACCGAGAGCTTTTCCACTTGAAGGTAAGCGAGGAACTCCTCTACTGTTAGAATAGTTGCATTGAGGATAGAGATACCCCTTCCACGACGCCCAACCACAGAACACAGCCTACTTAGCCTGACAGACTGAAGCCGAAGATCTTTGCTGGTATCACGACACCCTCTTCTCAACTTGATGCAAAAGGCCTCTCTGAGAGAGGAGGTGCTAGATAGTCTCTAGGAGTGAAGCTGGGGCTTTGCGAAAGATGTTCACATGTGGTTGATTGAGTAGATCGTGTCGCAGAGGGAGTTCTCTCGGGATGTCCATCAGGAGGTGCAGAAGGTCAGCAAACCAATCCATATGATGCCATAGTGGAGCTATGGATGTCATTGAGAGGTTCTTGGATTCTCTGGTCTTGTTGAGAACCTTTCTCATCAAGCAGATTGGCGGAAAGGCATAGACGTTGATGTTGTCCAACCATTCGAATGCATCTTGCCAGAGAGCCTGGGGGTCCGGGACTGGGGAGCAGTAAAGCGGGAGCCTGAAGTTCAGGGACATTGCAAACAGATCCACAGTTGGGAAACTCCCCAAAGTCAGGATTTTGTTGGCTACTAGATGATGCAAAGACCACTTGGAGCCCACTATCTGAGCCGCTCTGCTTAGATTGTCTGCGAGCACATTCTGTTTGCCTGGAATAGGGACACCGAGTTGTCTTCTGATCATCTCAACATCTTCACAGCGAGATGGCATAGGGGCTGTGAAAATGGAAAATGTACTGCCTTGTTTGTTTACTTTAGCCACTACTGTGGTGTTGTCGCTCAGCAATACAAGAGTGACCCGGTAGGAACTACTGGAACTGTTGAAGGGCTAGGAAGGCTGCCCTCATCTCTAGGAGATTTATGTGCTGGTACCTTTCAGACTCGGACCAAAGCCTTGAGGCCGTGTGATGCAGCATGTGGGTACCCCACCCTTCTTTTGACGCATCTGAATAGAGCATCAATTTCGGGGGAGGTACGAGAAGGTCTACCCTGCTGCGGAGGTTCTTGTCTGCCACCCGCCTCCTTAGGTCTCTCTACTGCTCGAGTCTCATGAGAACTAACGTGTCTGGGGAGTCACTTTGCTGATTCTACCTGGACTTCAACCGCCACTGAAGAGGTCAAATTCTGAGGCGGCCGTTAGGCATGAGACGGGCCAGGGATGATAGGTGACCTAGGAGACGCAACAACTGCTGGGCTGGGAGTTCTTCTCGTCTGAGGAAGGGGGCTTGCTACATTCCTCAGCCTCTATGCCCTGCCGTATAATAGGAAAACTTTCTGGAGGTCGTTGTTGATGATCATACCGAGATATACCAGTCTTTGAAAGGGAAGCAGGGATGACTTCTCGAGATTTACCATGATTCCCAGATCTTGGCAAAATGACAAACTTATAACAGAGTTTGTATTTTTCCTAACATACAAACCCGAATTCTTAACTATAAGAGATATTCTAGCGCTAGCTGGAAAATACGGCAGACAACCTTAACAAGGTCGTTGACGACAGGGCCGGTAGTTATCCACCTGTTACTGTTAGTGGTGGGGGACTGCCGGTCGGTAGCTACTGAATACCTTCAATCAGATTCTAGCTAGGACTATTTTTAGGGGGCGGTGACGGGGGGAAGATTTGTGTAAAGAATTCGGGTTTGTATGTTAGGAAAAATACAAACTCTGTTATAAGTTTGTCATTTGTTCCTACACTAGATACAAACCCTCATTCTTTACTATAGGAGACTTAGTCTTGAGGTCAGGATGGTTGAGGAGTTCCCTATTCCTAGGGAAGATAGTTCTCAGACTAGACTCTTGACAAAAAAATCTCCCGTTAAACTTTTCTTTGTAGATCCTCATAATCTTAGCACGACTGAAAGTTTGTAATTACGTGGAAACAAATGTTTTAGGATAAAGAGGGTCGGGAACATTCGACTCGGACTCTTTCATACTTGGGATTCCCCGACCTTGAAAAGGGGAACCCTCGTGACTACGAGTATAACTTATACCCTATGAGAGGAGTCAGATGAGTTTCATACCTTATTTCTATTGGCGAGTCCAGCTGAAACTGGTTACAGACTAGGATACCCAGATGGGAGGAAGCAGGAAGCGCAGAAGATAGATGGATGTCCTTCTAAAAACCTAGTATAACACAGAATCCTCGACCAATGGCTACTGTCCCCTGAAAGGGCATAAGATAGCTACAGCACCTGTTGACCTGCCACAATAGGCCCTATAGAAAAGGTGTTTAGAGACCTATGTGTCACATCGGTTAAATAGTGAGTGGTGAATGTAGATTGGCGTTTCCAGACTCCAGCTCTTAAGATTTAGGAGACTGAAAAATTTTTCTTAAACGCCAGTGAGGCAGCCACTCCCCTAACTTGATGGGCTTTGAGTTGAGCTGTCTCTGGGTCTCCGTGAATGGCTCTCGCAATAACTTTCTTGAGCTAGAAAGAGATGGTGTTGCGAGAGATTCTCTTCTTTACCTTGTTGGTACTCAGGAAGAGATGACGGAGGCGTGGTCTGAAAGGTCTGGTGCGCTTGAGGTATTTCCTTAGCGCCCTGGCTGGGCACAGTAGTAATTGGTCAGTATCCTGTGTTACCTTACTGAGGCTGGAAAATTGAAATTCTCTAAACCTCTCATCGGCCGATGAAGGATTCTGAGTTTTAGCCCCAAAGCCTGGCACGAAGTTGAGCGAGACTTCCCCCCATCCTCTAGAATGGGTGACTTCACAGGATAGACCATGTAGTTCACCAACCCTTTTTGCCGAGGCCAGAGTTACTAGGAAGGCGGTCTTAAGGGTTAGGAAGTAGTCAGAGGTCCTATTTAAGGGCTCATAGGGTGGACCCTTCAAGGAATGTAAAACTAGGGACACGTCCCAAGATGGTGGTCTAATCTCAACTGGGGGGCAAGATCTCTCAAAAACTCGAATCAACAAGGTGATATCTTCTGAGGTGGAAAGATCAACCCCTCTCAGTCTACAGATGAGGCTTAAGGCTGAACGATAGCCTTTAATTGCCGAGACTGAGAGGAGTTTTTCCTCCCTGAGGTACACAAGGAAGTCTGCCACTAATGGAAGAGAGGGATCGAGTGGAGACACGCCTCACCCTCTACACCAAGCTGCAAACACTCTCCATCTTGCTTGGTAGAGGTTTGTGGAAGATTGGCGCAGGTGCCTGAACATGTACTCAGCCACCTTCCCTGAAAAGCCTCTGCTTCTGAGGAGTGACTGGACAGCCTCCAGGCGTGAAGCTTCAGGAAGGGGATTCTCCCATGGGGGTCACCACTATGTGGCTGCGTCAGCAGAAGGGGTTCTGGAGGCAGAAACCTTGGAACTTGAACCAGTAGGGAAAGAAAGTCTGCGTACCATTCTCTGCTTGGCCATGCCGGAGCTATTAGGGTTAGCTTGCAGTTCCGGGAGGTCCTGAGTTTGTTGATCACCCTTCTGAGCAAGCAAAAGGGTGGAAAGGCATATGCATCCGGGTTGTCCCAAGAATGTTGAAGGGCGTCCTGGATCGCTGCCTGATGGTCTGGAACTGGGGACCCGTAGCGGGGAAGTTTCGCATTCAGAGAAGTGGCGAACAGGTCTGCAGTGGGGAAACGCCACAAAGCTATTACTGTCTTCGCTACTCGAGGATCCAAAGACCATTCGCCACTCAACACTTGGTGATGCCTGCTCCGTTGATCCGCCACGATGTTTCTCCGGCCCGGAATAAACCTGGCTGTGAGAGAAATGTTGTTACCTTCCGCCCACTGGCAAATCTGGACCGCTAGCAGACAGAGGTCTCTTGCCAGAGTGCCCCCTTGTTTGTTGATGTACGAGACGGCTGTGGAGTTGTCGCTCATCAGCACCACCTCTCGTCCTTGCAGATCTTTTACAAAGTATTTTAGGCCTTTCCAGGCTGCTAATAATTCCAGGTGATTTATATGGAAAGTTTGTTTTATCGGGGACCAAACTCCTGATGCTAATTTCGGGCCTGGGTGGGAACCCCAGCCCCATCGCGATGCGTCCGAAAAGAGTTTTAACTTCGGACTGGGGCTTTGATGGGGAATGCCCTTTTGGGTATTCTCCACCAATGAAGATCTTGTATCACCAGAGCTGGAACCTCCATGGACAAGAATGGGGAATCGATCTTTTGAGACCAATGGGTCTTCAGATGCCACTGGAGACTTCTCATTCTTGATCTTCCGCCTGGAACTAGTTTTTCCACGGAGGAAAGATGGCCCAGAATTCTCTGCCACGACTCGGCTGTAGGAGGCAGTGGAGACAAGAGTTGGGCGATAGATTGTTCCAGTCTCCGAAGTCTGTCTTCCGAAGGGAACACCCTCCCTACCTGGGAGTTGATGGACTTACCCAGATAGTTTAAGACTTGGGTTGGAATCAAGCAAGACTTCTCTGCATTTACAAGGATCCCCAGGTCCTTGCAAAGGTCTAGAAGTCTTCTCAGGTGATCCAGAGCTAGCTCCCTGGACAAGGCCAGGAGTAGCCAATCGTCTAGGTACCTTAGCAGACGTATCCCATGCTTGTGAGCCCATGAGGAAACGAGTTCGAAAACCTTCGTAAAGACCTATGGGGCGGTCGAGAGGCCGAAGCATAGGACTTTGAACTCGAAGATTCGACCCTGAACCAGAAAGCGCAGGAATTTCCGATATGCGCGATGGATTGGCACTTGGAAATATGCGTCTTTTGAGTCCACAGATGCCATAAAGTCTTCTGGATGCACCGCTTGGGTCATGGAGGCTGCTGTCTCCATTTTGAATGGAGATTGCTTCACAAGTGATTCAAGGTAGAGAGATCGATTACGGGTCTACAACCTTCCGAGGCTTTTTCTACCAGAAAGAGACAACTGAAAATCCCCAGGGAGGTGTTGGAGACCTCTTTTATGGCGCTTCTAGAAGCATGCTCTGGATCTCCCGAGCTAGGGCTTGCTGTTTCCTGGGATCCCGAGGGACCTGGGAGGACGAGATCGGGGGAGGAATTAGAGGAGGAGGAGAGCCTATGAAGGGGATGCGGTACCCCCAACGAAGCACCTTGATGGTCCATTGCATGGCCCCCATAGCCTTCCACCTCCTCCAACTCCCCTGCAGGCATCCCCCTACACACTGTGAGGGGGGAGCCATTACCCTATTTCTGTCTAGGGTTCCTCCCTCTGCATTTAGCCTTGGGAGGAGCCGACTTTCCTCTGCCCGTAGGTTTGGCTATACAAGAGTGGTGGCTGAGGCTCTTGGCTGGGAGTGGAGTTGCGGTTGTGGTTCTGGGTTGTGGAGTTGGCTGCTGTTGCATAGTGCGAAGGGAGGCAGCCTTCTGCATCGCGGTGTCTTGCTTCTTGCTCAGGGCCGGCACCTTAGAGTTGGTGAAGCCCTTGTCCTTCAGGCTGCTGGCGAATAAAGCCTGAGCCTTAGAGTGGTCAAGCACTATGACCTCCTTAGGCTCTGTTTCCTCCTTAGAAACCGGTTCCGTCTTAAGACGAACGAAGCAGTCCGGATAGGACTCAAAGCTGGGCCAGAACTCTACGTCCTCAATGGGAACAGCGCCCAGCTTTTCCGACACAAAGATCTTGCCATTGGTTATGGGCATGTACTTGGCATGCCTCCATGGATTAACCTCGGAACACGAGGGAAGATCCTTAACACTGAGCCTCCGTTGAGGCCCACGAGAAAGCGTGAGCCGAAGAATCTCCTTGAGTTCAGCTTCTCTCTGCTTGATCTTATTGTCATACATTTCCATCATAGCTTTGATGGCAGCCAGAGTGTCGTCCGACTTCGTAGGCTGAGGGGCGGAGGACGTAGAGGGTACAGATTCTGGGGCAGGAACCGACGAAACAGATTGTTTTGACCTCTTCCTCTTCCGTCTCAGGAGCCACAGTTGACTCCTCTTCTCGACGTTCTGCCAGAAGGTCCTTTTCGGTGTCCTCTGACACCTCTGACATCCTCTCGTCATCTAGATGGATTTCCTTCATTGCATCCGAGACATCCGTGTCGACAGATAGCTGGATGCAAGGGATCTCAGGGTGAAGCTGAGGAATAACGGCATCCGCAGATGCTTTGGGGAATAGCAGGGCTCTCATACGCTCACTAAGGAGGTAATGCCCCGGGGAGTTCTTTTGAAAACCACGAACCCATTTGCGTATCTTTTCCCGAGCTAAATCCCTTGACTCTGCTGTCTTGGGAATTTCAAACGCCTCATTCAACAGGTCCTTGCACACTGTACATACCTGTGGGTCCCATTATTTTAGAGGTCCCTTGGTGATGGAACTGCGGGAGTGTGTCCTACACCACAGATGGCCATAAAAGTTCTTGCGGCGAATACTGCAGAACATGCTGTCACACTTGACATAGTCCTCCTGTAAAGAGAGGAAAATAAAATGAGTATATTGTAGTCTATCTCATTAGACTAATAAATATTATAACAATTTCCATTTTATTTACTGCATATAGCTTAGGTAAGCTGGAAATGAAATAGGAAAAACACATACATGTGGTTCCCGCCCAGCCAATTGCTGTGACCTTCCTCACCATCAGTATCCTCTATCAGAGGCCCAATGGAAGATTCTAGCCCATAAGGATAGAGTAGTGTAAACAACACCCACTTCCAAAAGAGTTAATAGTGAGGATTAAAGAAACTGATCAACAATCAGTGTAAAGGAAACGGATTTTGAACAAAGCGAAAAATCTATTTTTGGGTGAGATGGCCATGACGTCCTGATGGAAGGTAAGGCCCCTTTAGTAGCTTCCTGAGGGTATATATGTCTACAGTGGATATTCCCAGAGAATTAAACCAAAGGTTTCACAGAATTCTAACTTCTGGCGCGAGTACCCTAAAGGTTTCCCTTTAGGATATCGTATATCAACAGGGGACGTATGCTTTGACACGCCACATGGCTATCTGCACCCCACATAGCGTTTATGCTTCGAGGGGGAAAGGTGGTGAGATAACTGAGGAGCCGTTGCAAAGTTATCCTCCTACGTTACTGTTACGGTACCTTGCGACGTAAACAAACGGCAGCCATAGCTGTCCGCCATATTGACTGATGTCACGTCCGTCCTCTTCATTCCAAATTCAATGATCTACCAGCCTCCACGATACAATATGAAAGGGAGGGGCCTGGCAGGCTGAACTGGAAACAGTAGGGCGGGTCCATCAGGACGTCATGGCCATCTCACCCACAAAACGGATTTTGAGCGAAGCGAAAAATCTATTTTTGGGTGAGGTAGCCATGTCGTCCTGATGGAAGTTCCTTCAAAGGTAGCTTCCTAGGTATATTTGACTACAGTGATATATCCCAGAGAATTTACCAAAGGTATCCAGAATTCTAACTCCTGGAGCGAATATCCCTTAAAATTTTAAAAAGGGATATCGTGTAATATCAGAGGACGTATTCTTGACACGTCTCATTGGCTATCTACACCCCCAATAGCGCTTTCACTACGAGGGGAAAGAGAGGCAAGAATAAGGAGAGTCGTTAAAGAGGTGACACTCCTACTGTACTGTAAATAGTGCGCCAAATCGCCACCGCGAGGCGCCACCGAGCCATTCTTTGTAGCTTTGTAGGTGTTGCAGATACAGTACCATAGGGAGGGATTCATTATCCTTTTGTCCAAAGGAGGGTGGGTCCATCAGGACAACATGGCTACCTCATCCAAAAATAGATTTTTCGCTTCGCTCAAAATCCGTTTTTTGGGCTCAGGCCATGTCGTCCTGATGGAAGTTTACCAGAGCATTAATGTATCTGTGGATTTTTAATAGTGCCGTTCATCTCGAGATATAAATCTTTCCTTTTGGTCTTTTAGACCTAGAGACACTTGATGTTACCGTTATACATCAATCAGCTGATCATGAAATATGTCAGTGCTTCCTGCCCCCTACAGGGAAGAGTCTGGGAAGACTCAAGGAAAAAACCTGAGGATTGTGAGTTCAAGGAACAATCTAGCAAACAGTTTGTAAATTAGCGTCATCATATACGTAAAGCATAGTCTGTATTAGGATGGTATTGATCTGTGCAGGTTACTGTACCTCCCAGGTCTGTCGATAAAGAGACGGACAGGTTTATATACGTGTAGGAAACCTTAAACAGTAAAATGAACAGTCTAGTAAAATAAGATCTTACCTGTTTGCTTGGAACAATATGAATCTTAGTTCTGATATTTTCTTAAATATCAAAAGAGTCAAGGATGCTCTGACTTATACATACAGTGGAATGTTTGGGGCGAAAGAGACGCAAAGATTCGTTCTATTGTTTATTACAAAAATAGAAATCATGGTTGTATTCAATTACATTTTACGCTGAACAATTCTGCATAAAAGCATAAACAGTAATAACAGAAATAAAATAAGTTTCACCTGAAAAGGAAACATTAGCCACTCTATGGGAAATATAAAATTTCACTGTGCATTCTGTTGTTACTAGGAACACTGTGCATATAAGTATGCCTGGCACTTGTGTCACTCTATTATGCTTAATGTCACCTGTGTAGAGAGAACAGTCTATAGTGTCATCACTAAACACAATACTCAACATGATATGCCTTACGAGTCTATCATGTACACCCTTCATTATAAGTCCCAAATAGTGCACTGTTCTTCGCAGTAATCAAGCAGCAGGTTTTATTACACTGCCCGCCGCCACCACATGAAATTTAATTTCTTGTAATTGCTTTGCGTAGTGCTTGAAGAAAACTGTGGAAGACTTCCATCCAGTATAAGCACCAAGGCTTTCAAACGACATCGTCTGAAAGAAATTCAAAGACGAGGCAACTTTTCTCGGATCATGACCTGCGGATGTACTGTCTGGATCCGCTCTGCATATAAAGTAGGTGATTTTCGCCCTTATCTGTTTCAAGGATAACGTTGAACCGGAAGTCTCTCCCCTGAAAAGCTGACCTCCCTTAAAGTCTGAAGTTCTACAAAGATAGACCTTTAGGCATTCCACTGGGCAGAGGGATGCTTCTTCCTTCAAAGGGCAGATTCTCCAGGGACCCCATCTCTTAGTGGGCAGCTCGTTCTTGGGGAGAAACGTCGGGTTCGGAAAGAGGTTCAGTTCTCCGTTGTCTGTGAACTGAATGTGGCCATCATCCCTCAAGAGGGCCACTATTTCGCTAACTCTGGCTCCCGAGGCTAGTGCAAATAAGAATATCACCTTTTGAGTCAAGTCTTTCAGCGAGCAATCCTCATTGTTCAGGGTTGATGCCAAGTGAAGAACTTTGTCCAAAGACCATGAAATGGGCTTAGGAGGAGCTGCGGGCCGAAGTTTAGCGCAGGCTTTAGGAATCTTGTTGAAGATCTCATTGGAAAAGTCTACCTGGAAGGCGTAAAGCATTGGTCTGGCTAGGGTAGATTTACATGTAGTAATCGTATTGGCTGCTAAACCTTGTTCATGAAGATGGATGAAGAAGGACAAACAGAAATCTGTAGAAATCTCCTTAGGTTTCTTCGCCTTGACAAAGGCCACCCACTTCTTCCAGGAAGACTCATATTGTCTTCTTGTTGACTTTGACTTGTATTCTTCTAAGAATTAATACTGTCCCTAGAAATCCCGAACCGTTTCTTGACCGCTAAGGCGAGAAAATCATGAGATGAAGGTTCTGGGTTTTCACTGATGAAGCTGAGACAGTCGATTTCTGCACTTGCTGAGTCAGAACTGGGTCCGGCAACGGGATCAGCTTCAGGCGTAGTTCCGTTACCAGGGGGAACCAAACGCTGTTGGGCCACTTGTGGGCCACTATTGCTGCTGTCCTTTGAAAGGATCTCAGTTTGTCGAGGCCTTTCAGCAGAAGGTTGGTTGGAGGGAATAGGTAGATCTTGGACCATCTGTTCCAATCTATGGACATTGCATCCATTGCTTCCGCTAGAGGATCCTCGTATGGGGCTACATACCGGGGTAGCTTCTTCTTGTCGCTCATTGCGAAGAGGTCTATTTGCAGTCCTGGGACTTTACGTAAGATGAAGGAGAATGATCTTGCGTCTAGGGACCATTCTGACTCTATCGGTTTGGTCCTGGATAGAGCGTCCACTGTCACATTGCGGAACCCTTGAAGGTGGACTGCTGACAAGTGCCATCTCTTCTTCTCCGCTAGGCGGAGGATGGCTAGTATCACTTGGTTTATGTGAGGCGATCTCGAACCCTGTCGGTTTAGGCATCTCACTATGACTTCGCTGTCTAGAACCAGATGGATGTGGATTGAGCAGCGGAGTTTCAGTTTCTTCAGGGAAAGAAAAACTGCCATAGCTTCTAGGAAATTGATGTGGAAGGTTTTGAAGAGGGGAGATCAGGTTCCTTGGACTTTCCGATGATGAGAGTGACCTCCCCACCCTTCTTTCGAGGCATCCGTGTGAACGGTGACTGACGGTGGAGGCGGTTGTAAGGGAACCTTGTTCCTTAGGTTTTTGGCCACCGACCATGGCTTGAGTAGGGATCGCAGACGATTTGGTATCGGTCTTTGTAGATCTCTTCGAGCGTTTGATGCGTATTTTCTCCAAACTCCTGATGCATCTTTTAATTGTGCTCTCAATACTGGATCTGTCACTGAGGCAAATTGGAGGGACCCCAACACTTTCTCTTGTTGCCTTCTTGATATCCTTGTGGACCGAAGAAGGCTTTTGACAGATCCTGCTATCTCTTTCCTTTTCTTTGATGGAATGGAAAGGCAGTGTGACTGTAAGTTCCAGTGGACGCCCAGCCACTGAAACTTCTGAGCTGGAGACAGTCGAGATTTTTCCAAGTTTATTTTGAATCCCAAGTGTTCCAGGAACCAGATCACTTCCTTGGAGGCTTGCCTGCACTCTTCTTCGGATGCTGCCCACACCAGCCAGTCGTCCAGGTAGGCTACCACCTGGATTCCTTTTAGGCGTAGTTGATAAATGACTGCATTCACAAGCTTGGTGAATACCCTTGGAGCTATGTTCAGACCGTAGGGCATGGCTCTGAAAACGTACTGTCTTTTTTGTAGTTTGAATCCCAGGTAGGGGGAAACTTGAAGGCTGATTGGAACGTGCCAGTACGCATCCGTCATGTCTATGGAGACTGTGTATGCCCGTATGGGCAACAGGGTCCTGATGTGTTGAAGCGTCAGCATTTTGAACTTGTAGTTCACTATGAACTTGTTGAGTGGTGACAAGTCCAGAATTACTCTGAGCTTTTCCGAGTCCTTTTTCGGAACACAAAATAGCCTTCCTTGGAATCTGACAGACTTCGCCTTCCTTACAACTCTTTTGTTCAAGAGTTCCTGAACCTATTCTTCCAATATGGGGGTTGAGTGTTGGAAGAATTGAGGGAAGGTCGGTAGAGTTGAGCTCCAACTCCACCCTACTGTAGTCCGTTCTTGATTAGGCTGTGGGCCCAGGGATCGAAGGTCCAACGATCGCGGAAGAAGAAGAGCCTCCCTCCTACCGGTAGCATCTCACTTTGAGTGCTGGGTGGAGGATTTACCTCCTTGGCCACGTCCACTCTTGTTGCCCCTACCTCTGAAGGGGCATCTGAAGGAACCTCAAGACTTCGGCCAAAAGGTCGTAGATTGCTTTTCAAACACTGGGGTGAACACTGGTGACTGAGTCGCCAGCATTTGGGGCACCAGTTGGAAGGTGGTGGGTGGTTGTGCCACCGTCTGGGACACCGTGGCCACGGGAAGCTGATGCTGTTGCTTAGGCCGAGAGGGCACTTTAGGTCATTTTGGTTTATTCTTCGGCTGGGGACCCTCATCAGCTGAAGATTTTCTTTTAGAGGACAAGCCCCATTTAGAGAGAAGGTTTCTATTCTCAGTAGCGGCTTTGTCCACGACCTCTTTGACCACTTCACTTGGGAAGAGGTCTTTTCCCCAGATGTTGGAAGCTATCAGCTTCCTTGGTTCGTGTCTCACAGCAGCCGAGGCGAACACGAACTCTCTGCAAGCCCTTCGGGCTTTAATAAAGTTGTACAGGTCTTTGGTGACTGTTGCCAAATGAGATTTGGCGAAGACCATGTACATGTCTGGGGTATCTGGGATGCTTGCCATTGTCTCCAGGCCTGTCTGCAGAGACAAGGAAGCAGCAAGACATTCTTTTGTCTCCTGTTCCCTATGCAGGAGAAAGTCTGACAGCTTTGGAAGGTCTTCGCCAAACTGTCGTCCAGCAATATCTGCCTCCAGCTTCCCAACTGTGAAGGTGTTGTGCACATCCTTCCAGTCCGCATCGTCTGATGGGAAGGCAAGGGAGAAGGGTCTACACTCTTCCAGTGTAGGGCATGGTTCCCCTGCCTCAACTGCCTTTAAGGCTGCCTTAAGCCCTTTGTCCATAAAGGGGAAGGCACGTTTGGGGTCAGCAATGAAGGACGGGTGCTTCTTGCCGAGAGCCGGCACCTTAGAGCTAGTAAAGGCCCTCTCCTTTAAGGTGGTGGTATATAAGGCCTGAGCCTTAGAGAGTTCAAGGACAATAGTTTCCTTCGGCTCTGTCTCCTCTTTGGATGCAGGTTCCGTCTTAAGACGGACATAGCAATCTGGGTAGGCCCCTTTGCTGGGCCAGAACTCGATTTCCTCCATTGGGACAGTGCCCAGTTTTTCTGAGAGGAAGATCTTCCCCCCCGACATAGGCATATGCTCTGCGTACCTCCAGGGGTTAACGTCAGAGAAGGCGGGGAGATCCTTAACGTTTAGCTTCTTCGGGGCCAAACGTGTTGCAACTAGCTGATGCATTTCCGTCCGAAGAGAGGCCTCCTTCTCGGACGATTTCTTCTGAATGTCCTGCACCATGGACAACAACGAGTGCAACATACTCGTGATGGAATCTAGTTGGGATGCAGTGGAAGAGGTCGAAGGCACCGGCTCAGTCACTGTGGCCGATGATACCGAAATCGTTTCGGCTTTCTCGACTTCTGTCTCAGGTGGAACGTCATCTGCCTGCTCCAGTTCCTCCACTAGGAGATTATTCTGTCTCCTCTGTGACAACTGACATGTTGTCCTCTAATTGGATGCTCTCCAAGGCATCTCAGGTTGAGCCTGGGGAATAACTGCATCCGAAGATGCCCTAGGGAAAAGACAAGCCCTCATCTTTTCATTAGGAAGGTATGGGCCAGAAGTGTTCTTCTGGAGGCCCCTAACCCATTTTCGCAGCATTTCCCTTGCTGCGTCCCTTGACTCAGTGGACTTTTGATCGTCAAAAGCCTCTCTTACCAGTTTTTCACAAACGGTACATACCTGTGGGTCCCAGTACTTGAGAGCCCCCTTGGTGATTGCGCAGCGAGCAGGGGCCCTGCACATATCATGGCCGTATTAGTTCTTATTACGGACCCTGCAAAAGCTGTTCCCGCACTCGGGATGCTCCTCCTGTAAAGAAAGAAAAGCATAAGTATTCGGTGAAATTCTCAGATTTCAGCATACATAATATTAATAATATTAGCTTGGATAGCGTAAGCTAGAGATAGGAAAGACACCTACATGTGTTTCCTGTCCAGCCAATTGCTATGACCTCCTCCAATATTGAAAGTAGAATTCTTAGGAATTTTAGGGGAAGATGATATCCTTTGATATACAGTGTCTTCTTGACACAATCTTCCAGGTTCAATATTGGGGATTAAGGACAATAATGGATAATAACCATTAATGGAAGAGAGAATCGCTCTCTTATATGTGATGGTCTCACAATAGGCTGCCCATGAAGCACCTTGTAGGTTGGAAAAACTTTTGGGCTACAGCAATGACTGTTGGTGACAAGTTGCCAGTCCTGTCAGGCCTGCCGGCACATGCCGGGCCTGTCGGCGTCTGCCGGGCAAGCCGGCACATGCCGGCCTATTCTGGGCTATTGAAGGCAATTACTGTCCTCAGAATAATGGGTGGCAGGCCGCCAGCAATGGCTCTGCCGGCCGGCAGCCAAGGATCCTTCCATCAAGTAGGACCCGGCGGCAGATGACCAGGTATGGGTGGCCGGCTGCCGGCCGGCAACTCAGCAGCCGGCAGCCGGTCCCGGTATGTCTATTGTCTTTGGGTTGTCGATCAACGACGCCCACAGTAAGCGGCGGCAGGGCAACTGCCGGCCGGCAGACAATTGACATGGCCCAGTAACGAAAGAAAGAGAGAAAGAGAGGATGGAGGAAGACAAGGGCTCAGCCTTGCCAGCCTGCATCCAGAATGAGGGTTCAAGTGGAAGGGGGAATTAATTTCGGGCTTCCACCCAACCATATCCCAGTCATAAGGGCTATGGAAGGCAGTCCAAGGGAGGACTGAAGAACACTCTAAAGAATATGAGGGTACCTGCCGGCAGCCGGCTCGGTCGGCGGCAGGCAGGAAACCTCAGGCCAGTCCTACAATAACCCTTAGGGTCAATGTAGAACGATGGCCAGGAGGGTGTTGGTTCATTCAACACGAAAGAGATAGAGGGGAGGGGGTAGGTGTCCTACAGGTAAGGTAATGCCCGAAGGCACTACCTAACCTAAGGGATTCTGGTCTCATGGAGTAACCTCAGGTAGGAGAAATCATTTCCCCAGGTTGGGTTAGTCAAGTGAGAGAGCGTCCGTAGGATACAATCTCACAAGAGAACAGAATCTCGTGCCAGAGACCTTAGGCAGTGAAGAAGTCATTTCTTCTGTCTAAGATCTACCAGCACAGGACCGTCTGCTAGGCCAAGGAAGGGGGAATTGTCATACAAAAACCCCCATGTATGGTCTAGGGAGGTCTAGCCTCCTGTAAGAGCAGCTTAACCTGACATGGGAAATCATTTCGCCAAGACAGGAAGATGCCTAACACAGACTTATACTCTGATGTCCCGTTCTAAACTCCAAACCGACTCAGTGGTTAGGAGAAAGAAAACAGAACGTCTCAGTAAAACTTTGCCAGAACTCGGTTCACAGCAAAGAAAACTGAGAATAGCCTAGGCTAATCAGAGGGAAGGGGAATTACTCTTAAAATCTCCTAGGAGATAGTATCGACTTAAAAGGTATAGGAGGTGTCAGTCTCCCCTTAAAAGACAATACAAGAGCAATGGGGACATGTATGAAAGTATACTAAAGCCCCTAGGCTAGTAGCCTAGGAGCATTGAGAATCGTTCACCGAAACTCTCTGTATACTATCTTGGAGGAGGAAAGCATAATGCAGTAATATCATAAATGTGTAAAATATTGCCTGTGCTTCAATAAAACTTTACCAGGAAGGTTATATCATGCATGAAGTGTGTAAGTGCCTAGGCTAGGAAGCCTAGCACTCGTGAGGCTCGAAATAAATAGCCAAATCCACGACAACAATGACTAATATAAGAATCTCTAGCTAAAATTCTAAATAGCTAAAGTTATTAAAGCGAATAATGCCGGGAAAGGGTCGTTCTGGCTAACTAAATGTACAGAAAGAACGACCGCATCCATGACGCCATCCGGCTGGCAACAGCTCTTATTACGTTAATTATGATCTCAATCGAAAGGCAAAACTGGCAAGAGCTTACATTTACACAAATCAAAGATATTACTTAACTTTCCAGAAGCTGATGAGGCTGGTGAAGACATCATAGCGACCAAAAAACTCCAAAATAGCGAGAGATAACACGGGATAACACTGGTCAACGAAGCTACGAGAGAAAGAATGGCTCGGTGGAGCCTTGCGGTGGCGATTTGGCGCACTATTTACAGTACAGTAGGAGTGTCGCCTCTTTAACGACTCTCCTTATTCTTGCCTCTCTTTCCCCTCGAAGTGAAAGCGCTATTGGGGGTGTAGATAGCCATGAGACGTGTCAAGAATACGTCCACTGATATTACGCGATATCCCTTTTTAAAATTTTAAGGGATATTCGCTCCAGGAGTTAGAATTCTGGATACCTTTGGTAAATTCTCTGGGATATATCACTGTAGTCAAATATACCTAGGAAGCTACCTTTGAAGGAACTTCCATCACGACGACATGGCCTGAGCCCACAAATAGATTTTTCGCTTCGCTCAAAATCCGTTTTTTGGGCTCAAGCCATGACGTCCTGATGGAAGTGTACCAGAGAATTAGTGTATTGTGGTTTTTCCCCATGTCAAAGTGCCTTCTACTTCAAACAATATTCCTTTGATCTGGTGACCATAGAGACCGTGACATCTCCGTTATATGTCACTACCAGTGGCATAACAATGACATGGCTTCCTGCCCCCCTGGCAGGGAGGTCCTGTTTGGACAAGAGGAATATCTCGAAGTAACCTGATGAAAATAAACTCACCTGGAAGCGAAGATCGTGCCGGTCTCGTGGACAGATCAGAAGGTTAAATATTTATGTGGGAACAATATTTTACTGCTAGGTGAGCATATTTCAGACAGGAGATTTATTATACATAATATAATAATGAGAATAGGGGCAATGAAACAGAAACAGCAATTGATTTTCATATGGAAAGGCGAAATAAGACACATATGGTAAATAAAATAACTATTTTATTCAAGAAATTGCAAAAGTAAAATAAGATAATTATTTACAATAATATTATTGAGTAACAGGAAGAATTTGCCTTTATACACATAAGTTCCCGTGGGAATGAAAGTCTTTAAAGTCACTATACACTCCATGTCAAGGAACATGTGGCACACGTGTGAGAATCTATGTCACTTCACCTTGAGGAAGAACAATCCGTTTGTGACACTAAGAGTCACTGGAAATCACTATGTATCGCACTAGGGTCAACACAGGCACCCGTTGAGTTAGAGTCCCGAAATAACTCACTGTTCTACGCAGCACTAAACAGCAGGTTTCATTACACTACCTGCTGCTACCACAAATCTTTTCACTTCTTGCACCTGCTTCGCATAGTGTTTGAAGAACACTCTTGAGGATTTCCAGCCTGTGAAGGATCGGAGGCTTTCCAAATCCATTCCTTGGAAAAAATTCAGGGCAGAGGCGACTTTCCTAGGATCATGACCTGCGGGTGTACTGTCAGGATCCGCTCTGCAAATAAAGTAGGTGATTTTCGCCCTTAGTTGTTTAAGTGACAGGTCACTACCCGATGTTTCTCCTTTAAAGAGTTGTCCTCCGCCAAAGTCTGAAGTTCTTCGAAGATAGACCTTAAGACTCTCCACTGGGCATAGAGAGACATCTTCCTTCAGAGGGCAGATTCTCCAAGGTCCCCATCTCTTGGTGGGGAGTTCGTTTTTGGCAAGAAACGTAGGGTCAGGGAAGAGGGTAAGTTCCCCTGTGTCGGCGAACTGTATCTGGCCCTCTTCTCTTGATAATGCCACTATTTCACTGACTCGGGCTCCCGATGCGAGAGCAAAAAGGAAAATTACTTTTTGAGTCAAGTCTTTCAGAGGGCAAGATTCGTTGTCCAAGCTAGAGGCAAAATGAAGCACCTTATCCAGGGCCCAGGTGATGGGTCTCGGTAGAGGTGCAGGACGGAGTCTAGCACATGCCTTCGGGAGTTTGTTGAAGATTTCGTTGGACAAATCTATTTGGAAGGCGTACAGTAGTGGTCTAGTCAAGGCCGATTTACAAGTGGAAATGGTGTTGGCTGCCAAGCCTTGTCCATGAAGGTGAATAAAGGACATACAAAAATCTATGGAGATTTCCATAGGATTTTTTGCCTTGACAAAGGACACCCACTTCTTCCAGGATGATTCATATTGCTTTCTGGTAGACTTTGTTTTGTATTTCTCTAGGAAGTCTAAACTTTTCTTCGAGATTCCGAACCTTTTTTTCACGGCTAGGGAGTGAAAATCATGAGATGAAGGTCTTGGACTTTCTTTGATGAATCGAAGAGTCAACTTCTGCACCTGTTGGGAGAGAACTGGGCCCGACAGAGGGATCAGCTTGGGCTGTAGCTCCAGGACTAGGGGAAACCAGTTGCTTCGGGGCCACTTGGGAGCCACTAGGGCTGCTGTTCCCTTGAAGGTTCTCAGTTTAGAGAGGACTTTCAGCAGAAGGTTGGGTGGAGGGAACAGGTAAATCTTAGACCATCTGTTCCAGTCCAGGGACATGGCGTCCGCTGCTTCCGCCTTGGGGTCCTCGTAAGGGGCCACATATCGAGGAAGTTGGTTGTTGTCGCTCGTTGCAAAGAGATCGATCTGTAGTTCCGGGACTTGACGAGAGATGAAGGAGAATGATCTTGCGTCTAGGGACCATTCCGACTCTATGGGGCTTGTCCTCGATAGAGCGTCCACCGTCAGATTGCGGAATCCTTGTAGGTGAACTGCAGACAAGTACCATTTCTTCCTGTCCGCCAGGCGGAAGATGGGCAGAAGCACTTGGTTTAGGAGGGGCGATCTCGAGCCCTGACGGTTGAGACATCTGACTACTACGGAGCTGTCCAGAGTTAGACGAATGTGGATCGAAGGACGCGGAGATAGTTCCTTCAGAGTGAGAAGAACCGCCATGGCCTCCAAGATGTTGATGTGAAACGTCTTGAACAGGGGAGATCATGTTCCTTGAACTTGTCGTCGATGGGAGTGACCCCCCCATCCCTCCAGGGAGGCGTCCGTGTGGATGTTGATCGACGGAGGCGGTGGTTTACGAGTGATGGATCTTTTCAACGTCCTTGTTTCTGACCACGGCTTGAGAAGTGAGCGAAGCCTGTTCGGTAGGGGTCTTTTGAGATCTCTTCGAGCGATGGATGCGTTTTGTCTCCAGACTCCTGAGGCATCCTTTAGCTGTGCTCGTAGCACTGTGTTTGTCACTGAGGCGAACTGTAGGGAGCTGAGTACTCGCTCCTGCTGTCGTCTTGAGATCCGTTTGGATTTGAGAAGACTTTTGACAGACCCGGCTATTTCCTTCCTTTTCTTCAGAGGGATGGAAAGGCAGTGTGACTGAAGATTCTAATGGATTCCCAACCATTGAAACTTCTGAGATGGAGACAGGCGAGACTTCTTGGTGTTTATCTTGAAACCCAGATGTTCCAGGAATTGGGTCACCTTTCTGCAGGCTCGCAAACATTCTTCTGACGATGTCGACCAGACCAGCCAATCGTCGAGGTAAGCCATCACTTGGACACCCTGGAGGCGTAGCTGGTGGACGATTGTGTCTGCCAGTTTCGTGAAGATTCTTGGAGCCATGTTGAGCCCGAAGGGCATGACCCTGAAGGCGTAGTTTCTTCTTTGGAGCCTGAATCCTAGGTAGGAGGAAGCTTGGTGATTCATTGGGATGTGCCAATAGGCGTCCACCAGGTCTATTGAGACCGTGTAGGCCTTGTGAGGCAGTAAGGCTCTTATATGTTGAAGAGTCAGCATCTTGAATTTGTTGTTCACAATGAACTTGTTGAGGGGGGACAAGTCGAGAATGACTCTGAGCTTGTCTGAGTCCTTCTTGGGAACACAAAACAGTCTTCCCTGGAACCTGGTGGACTTTACCCTCTTGATCACCTTCTTGTTCAAGAGCTCTAGGACATATTCTTCTAGGATGGGGGTTGATGGCTGGAAGAATTGGTGGAAGGTTGGAGGTGATTGTGTCCAGCTCCAACCTAGTCCCTTCTTGATGATGCTGTGCGATCCAAGGATCGAAGGTCCAGCGATCCTGAAAGTGGCGGAGTCTTCCTCCCACCGGAAGCACTTCATTGCTTCTGGTTTCCCGAGGGCTTGCCACCTCGGCCGCTTGCTCCGCTTCCTCCTCTGCCTCTGGAAGGACGACGAGAGGAGTCTCTGCCAGAGCCTCTACCTCTGGGACGAAAGGTAGTGGACTGTCTTTCGTAGGCAGGAGTGAAGACCGGTGACCGGGACACCACTGGCTGAGGGACCAGCTGAAAGGTCTGTTGTGGCTGTGCCACTATTTGGGGAGTAGCGGGAGCCGGAAACTGGCGTTTTGGTTGACGCTGCTGGGGTCTTGGCTTAGCAGATTTCCTCTTAGGCTGTGGGCCTTCATCCTGAGAGGACTTTCTCTTACGGGACATGCCCCACTTACTGAGAAGGTTCCGATTCTCAGTGGCGGCCTTGTCCACGATCTCCTTCACCAAAGCAGTTGGGAAGAGATGCTTGCCCCAGATGTTGGAGGAGATTAGTTTCCGGGGTTCGTGTTTCACCGCCGCGTTGGCGAACACTAACTCTCTACAGGCTCTCCGGGCCTTGATGAAAGCTGTACAAGTCCTTCATCACGGTCACAAGGTGGGTCTTCGCAAGAACCATGTAGAAATCCGGGACCCTGATGTCCCCAGCCATTACTTCAAGTTAAACTTGAAGGGATAGGGAGGCAGCTAGCCTCTCCTTGGTGTCCTGTTCCCGACGGATTAGGTGGTCGTTCAGCTTGGGGAGATATTCATTGAACTGACGGCCAGCGACGTCAGGTTTCAGTTTCTCAACTGTAAAAGTAAGCTGGATATCCTTCCAGCTTTTGTCGTCGGGAGGAAGGGCGAGGGAGAGAGCCCTACACTCCTCCAGTGTAGGGCAGGGTTTTCCTTCCTCCACCGCCTTCATGACAGCATTGAAGGCCTTTTCCACGAAGGGAAAGGTCATGGTAGGGGGAGCAAGAAAGGATGGATGCTTCTTGCTCAATTAGTGCTAACCCCCCCCTCACAAACACCTGTGCTGAGCTCACTTTGCTCAGAGGTAGGACTTCACGGGGTATAGGGCTGGCGGGCAAGTTTGATCAAATAGCTAAGGTTTGTATAGTTAAGATAAATACAAATTACCTACGAATTTGTCATTTGTTCCGTAACTGAAATACAAACCACGCTATTTAATATGGATGACTCACCCCTTAGGAAGGGTGGTAAGTCCCGGCCAGTACTGGCTTTTGACTTTGCCCGGGGACTCAGTATCTGAGTGTGTCAACACTCAACAATAAGGAGTCCCTGCACCTCGCTAGCACCTTGCTGTGCAAGGGCTGCGGCCTACGTAAGCTGGGTGTGAAGCTTTGAAGAGTGACTCGTCCTAGGAAGTTGACCTGTAGTCCTTTAGATGGAAACTTTAGGCTAGGACTCTCACAATACCACCTTGTCAGGGTATGGGGGCGTGACAGTATTAGCTTGATACTAGGAACACAAGGAGACATGGTTTACCTGCAGTGGTTCGAGGTCAGCTGTGCAGAGAACCCAGGATGCTGCTTTCCCCAAGCGAGGGGAGGATGAAGAAAAGAATAAGGGCCAGACAAACCTTTTCATTCATGCAGACTAAAACCGGGTAACAATGCCCTCAACCTTCTGTTACTTGTCCATTAAGGAGCCTGACGTTTTAAACCAGCTGTTGTACAGCCACCAGTGCCGATAGAGAACGTATCGAGCCTACTGTGGGTCACGTCTTGCAGGTAGTGGGCTGTGAAGGTCGTCTGACGCTTCCACACCCCTGCTTGTAGAACCTGCGTCACTGAGAAGTTCTTTTTGAAGGCCAGGGACGTAGCTACGCCCGACATCATGTGCTCTAGGGTGACGTGACGGAGGAGGGTCAGGATTCAGGGACAGATGGATTACTCTATGAATCCATGCTGAGATATTATTCTTAGTAACCCTCCTCTTTGTACTCCCAGTGCTCACAAACAATGCCTGCACTTGGGGACGAACTGCAGCCGTTCTTTTAAGATATAGCCTCAGACTCCTTACTGGGCACAGTATGAGATGGTCTGGGTCATCTGTTACAGAACGAAGACTCGAAATCTGGAAAGAGTCAAACCTAGGGTCCGGCACTCCCAGATTCTGAGTCTTAGCAACAAACTCAGGGACGAATCTGAACGTTACCTCCCCCCATCCCCTTGAATGGGCGATGTCATACGAGAGACCATGAAGTTCACTGACTTGCTTGGCCGAGGTCAAAGCTAGTAGGAACACTGTCTTCCAAGTCAGGTGGCGATCTGAAGCCTGGCGTAATGGTTCATAGGGAGGTCTCTTAAGAGACCTGAGAACTCGAACGACGTTCCATGGAGAAGGTCTCACTTCCGACTGAGGGCAGGTAAGTTCATAACTTCGTATGAGTAGGGAAAGTTCCAGCGAAGAAGAAATGTCCACTCCTTTGAGCCTGAAGGCTAGACTTGAGGCCGAGCGATAGCCTTTCACTGCCGAGACTGAAAGGCGCATTTCTTCTCGCAAATACACGAAGAACTCCGCTATTGCTGGAATAGTGGCATCGAGTGGAGAGATACCCCTTCCATGACACCAACCACAGAAAACTCGCCACTTTGCCTGGTAGACCCCTGCGGATGACCTTCGCAGGTGTCCAGACATCCTGTTCGCAACCTATTGCGAAAATCCTCTCTCTGCGAGATGTTGGATAGTCTCCAGCCGTGAAGTTGAAGCGAAGCTACGGCCTTGTGAAAGATGTTGGCGTCTGGTTGTTTGAGTAGCTCGTGTCGTGGAGGGAGTTCTCTCGGGAGTTCCGTTAGGAGTTGCAGAAGGTCTGGAAACCATTCCGCGTGATGCCATAGCGGAGATATAAGGGTCATTGAGAGATTGACCGATATTCTGGTCTTGTTGAGTACCCTCCTCATCAGATAGAACGGGGGAAAGGCGTATACGTCGATGTTGTCCCACCGTTGATGGAAGCCATCTTGCCAGAGTGCCTTGGGATCCGGGACTGGGGAGCAGTACAGCGGGAGCTTGAAGTTCAGCGCTGTAGCGAAGAGATCCACAGTCGGGGAACCCCACAAAGTCAGGACTTTGTTGGCTACTAGATGATCCAAAGACCACTCGGTACTCACTATCTGAGACGCTCTGCTCAGACTGTCGGCGAGCACATTCCTCTTGCCTGGAATGAAGCGAGCCGATAGTGGAATCGAGTAGATTTCGGTCCACCTCAGTATCTCTACTGCGAGATGGGATAGCTCTCTGAAAAGGCATCCATGCTTGTTGATGTAAGCCACTACTGTGGTGTTGTCGCTCATCACCACCACAGAGTGACCCGCCAGGTATTGTTGGAACTGTTGAAGGGCCAGGAATACGGCCTTCATTTCTAGCAGATTTATATGGAGGCACTTTTCTGATTCTGACCACAGGCCTAAGGTCCTGTGGTGCAGAACGTGAGCCCCCACACTTTCTTTGAGGCGTCCGAAAACAGCATCAAATCCGGGGGGAGGACGAGAAGATCCACTCCCCTTAGTAAGTTCTCGTCTGTCACCCACCACTGAAGATCCGTCCGTTCCGCAGGACCCATAGGGATCATGACGTCCGGGGAAGCGTGAGCTTGATTCCACCGGGACTTGAATCGGCATTGCAGAGATCTCATTCTGAGGCGACCGTTGGGAACTAGACGGGCCAAGGATGAGAGGTGACCGAGGAGACGTAACCACGATTGGGCTGGGAGATCTTCTCGTCTGAGGAAAGGACTCGCGACCCTCCTCAGCCTTGCTATCCTGTCGTCTGATGGAAAGGCTTTGTGGAGATTGGTGTCTATGATCATGCCTAGATATACCAGTCTTTGAGTAGGAAGCAGAGCAGACTTCTCGAGATTTACCATGATCCCCAGATCTTGGCAAAGTCCCAGAAGTTTGTGTCGGTTTCGAAGAAGGGCTGACTCCGAGTCTGCTAGGATCAGCCAGTCATCCAGATAACGGAGGAAACGGATGCCGATCCTGTGTGCCCACGTCGATATTAGGGTGAACACTCTGTTGAAAACCTGAGGTGCTGTGGAGAGACTGAACCACAACACCTTGAACTGGTAGGTCTTGCTGTCTAGACTGAATCTTAAGTACTTCCTTGAAGACGGATGGACTGGGATCTGGAAGTACGCGTCTTTCAGGTCCAGTGTACACATGAAGTCTTGCGGTCTCACTGCAAGTCTGACCGTGTCTGTCGTCTCCATGCTGAATGGGGTCTGCTTGACAAACCTGTTCAGAGCTGAGAGGTCGATGACTGGTCTCCAGCCTTAAGACGCCTTCTTTACAAGAAAGAGTCGACTGAAGAAGCCTAGGGACCCGTCGACGACCTCTTGGAGAGCGCCCTTCTTCAACATGGTCTCGACTTCTGCCCGAAGGGGGCTAAATGACACTGGATTCGGTGTCAGGGGAGGTAGAGATGTTGTGAACGGGACGCGACATCCTTGACTGATTACGGAAATCGTCCAGGAATTGGCCCCGAGTTGCTGCCACCTGTTTGCGCAACTTTGTAGGCATCCCCCCACTGGTGGACATGCAGGGGGACTGCCAATCCTAGCGTTTGCGACGTCGGCCACTCCCTCTAGGATTTTTTCCTCCCCTGGAGATCTTTTTGTCTTTCTTGTCCTTGACAGGAAAGGGCTTCGACACCGTTGTCTTTGCTGCAGCTGCCAGTTTCGTGGTCTTGGTAGGACGTGGTTGCTGGGTTGCTAGAGGTTTATAGGGCTTTGATGTTAAAGCCCTATGTAGGAGAGAGTCCTGGTTGGACTTCCTCCATCTCTCAGCCGCCTGCTCCACGTCCTTAGGTTCAAACAAATTCTTCCCCAAGATGGAAGAATGTCTGAGCCTGCTGATCTCAGTGCTGGGGACCTTCTGGTGGAATCTCTCAGACACCGCATCTTGACGCTTCAAGATGGTATTAGCCCACAAGTTCGAGACTTGGTGGGCTAGAAACTCGATGGTCCGAGTGCCTGAAAGTAGAAAGGTCTCCATGGCCTTCCTGGTACTCTCTTTGGACAAGTCCTCAGATCGTAACAGGATGCCCAGAGACCCTAGCCAGATGTCCAGCCACGAAGTTGCTTGCATGGCACACTTCGCCACCTTCTCCTGGCTAAGGATCTCCGTAGCCGAGAACGACACTTGCCGGTTGGAGAGTCTCTCTAGAGGAACTCCCCTGGTAAGCTCTTCCAAAGAGTGGTGCAAGGGAAGAGCCAAACAAGTCTCCTCCATGATGTCAAAGTACCTCCTCTGATGGACACGAGGAGGCGGGAGGAGTTTGTTACCGGTGCTGGATCGGCTGGAGGAGGCAAGCTCGGAGAGCTGGCCCTCGACCTTATCTCTGGCACTCTTAACTACTTGGGACCAGGGCAAAGCCGCGCTGGCCTTAGAGGGTTTTTGAGTACCACAGACTCGGTCCAAGACCCTGTCTTTGCCCTCACGAGGGGGAATCTCTGGATCCGCGAACCCATTGAGATTCCTCATCAGGGTCAGGACCTGCCAGAACGCATGCTCTGACTCCTGTAGCTCTCCTCCTGAAGGGCTGGCAGCGAAGTCTCCTGTCCCCAAAGGCTCTTCTTGGAGGGACTCGTGGACATTCTCCGAGGGCTTGGCTGGCTCTGGTCTAATCCTTGAGGACGACTTCGGTAAAGTCTTGGAGTCCTTTGACTCCCTCCTGGGAGGGATGCAGGACTCCAACAGTGATGGTGGGAGGCTCTTCTCCACCCCTACCCGAGAAGACTTTTCTGCGCAAGGTGGGGTTTCCCTAATTGGTGCAATGGGGGAACGCCTCACCTCACGTGACTCCCCTGAGGACGGGAAATCTTCGTCCGAAGGGGAGGGAGAGAAAGTCTGGGGGGGGGGGGAGGAGGCCTTCCTCAAAGACTTCCGAGGAGTCAGCTTCGCTCTTGGAGAAGTCACCACGTCAGCTACTCCTCTCTTCCTCTTCAGGGGAATCAAAGCTGCCACTGATTTGTGGCCCAGCTCAGAGAGAACAGGCTTAAAAGCCTGCATGACCGCTCTGACAAGGGACCCAAACCAGGGCTACCGACTGACAGCTGTGCTGTCAGATACTCCCTCTGGAGGGAAGGGGATCGTTCGATCCCTAGGAGGAGTTACCAAAAGTAGGGTCTGCCTATCCGGAGTTCTCCCTCCCTCCGGCGAGCACGCTATTCTACGCTTGCGGGGGGGGGACCGCGATGACGATGACCTGGCCGCGCGGCGTCCTGCAGCCTCGCACGTGGGATCGCGCCAGGGATCGTGCTGGGTGTCGCGTTGGCGCTCGCGCCGGGGATCGTGCTGGGTGTCGCGTTGGCGCTCGCGTGATGGAATTTTGCCTGGATCGCGCACGGGCGCGATAGGTCGATGGCGAGGGCGCACGGGTGAGCGATAGAGAGGGCGCGCGGGTGAGCGATAGCGAGGGCGCGCGGGTGAGCGATAGCGAGGGCGCCCGGGCGAGCGATGGCGCGCGGGCGAGCGATGGCGTGCAGGCGAGGGCGTGCGGGCGATCGATGGCGCGCAGGGGCGCGTTTCGGTGATTGCAGAGGGCGCGCAGCAGGCTGAATGAGCGCTCGCGCACGCGAAGGCGGTTATTCGCGCGCGCGCGGGCATGCAGGATCCCGAAGAGCCCGTGAGGGCGATATCGTTGGGCGCACGCGCGCAGGAGATATATCCCTTGCGCGCGAGCGCGCATGAGGGCGCACATCAGGAAGAATAGGTGGGCGCACAGGGCGCGTGTCAGAGACTGCGCGCGATGGCGCGCAGGTGAAGGTTGGCGAGCAGGTGGGGTCCGAAGGCGCATCGGCGTTTGATGCGCATTGGAGAGCACTGGCGAGCTGGGGAAGAGGTTATCTTCTCCTTTGCGCCCAGATCAGAAGATC
>NC_090746.1:56556945-56718101 GCF_036898095.1 Palaemon carinicauda
TCCAATCTATGGACATTGCATCCATTGCTTCCGCTAGAGGATCCTCGTATGGGGCTACATACCGGGGTAGCTTCTTCTTGTCGCTCATTGCGAAGAGGTCTATTTGCAGTCCTGGGACTTTACGTAAGATGAAGGAGAATGATCTTGCGTCTAGGGACCATTCTGACTCTATCGGTTTGGTCCTGGATAGAGCGTCCACTGTCACATTGCGGAACCCTTGAAGGTGGACTGCTGACAAGTGCCATCTCTTCTTCTCCGCTAGGCGGAGGATGGCTAGTATCACTTGGTTTATGTGAGGCGATCTCGAACCCTGTCGGTTTAGGCATCTCACTATGACTTCGCTGTCTAGAACCAGATGGATGTGGATTGAGCAGCGGAGTTTCAGTTTCTTCAGGGAAAGAAAAACTGCCATAGCTTCTAGGAAATTGATGTGGAAGGTTTTGAAGAGGGGAGATCAGGTTCCTTGGACTTTCCGATGATGAGAGTGACCTCCCCACCCTTCTTTCGAGGCATCCGTGTGAACGGTGACTGACGGTGGAGGCGGTTGTAAGGGAACCTTGTTCCTTAGGTTTTTGGCCTCCGACCATGGCTTGAGTAGGGATCGCAGACGATTTGGTATCGGTCTTTGTAGATCTCTTCGAGCGTTTGATGCGTATTTTCTCCAAACTCCTGATGCATCTTTTAATTGTGCTCTCAATACTGGATCTGTCACTGAGGCAAATTGGAGGGACCCCAACACTTTCTCTTGTTGCCTTCTTGATATCCTTGTGGACCGAAGAAGGCTTTTGACAGATCCTGCTATCTCTTTCCTTTTCTTTGATGGAATGGAAAGGCAGTGTGACTGTAAGTTCCAGTGGACGCCCAGCCACTGAAACTTCTGAGCTGGAGACAGTCGAGATTTTTCCAAGTTTATTTTGAATCCCAAGTGTTCCAGGAACCAGATCACTTCCTTGGAGGCTTGCCTGCACTCTTCTTCGGATGCTGCCCACACCAGCCAGTCGTCCAGGTAGGCTACCACCTGGATTCCTTTTAGGCGTAGTTGATAAATGACTGCATTCACAAGCTTGGTGAATACCCTTGGAGCTATGTTCAGACCGTAGGGCATGGCTCTGAAAACGTACTGTCTTTTTTGTAGTTTGAATCCCAGGTAGGGGGAAACTTGAAGGCTGATTGTAACGTGCCAGTACGCATCCGTCATGTCTATGGAGACTGTGTATGCCCGTATGGGCAACAGGGTCCTGATGTGTTGAAGCGTCAGCATTTTGAACTTGTAGTTCACTATGAACTTGTTGAGTGGTGACAAGTCCAGAATTACTCTGAGCTTTTCCGAGTCCTTTTTCGGAACACAAAATAGCCTTCCTTGGAATCTGACAGACTTCGCCTTCCTTACAACTCTTTTGTTCAAGAGTTCCTGAACCTATTCTTCCAATATGGGGGTTGAGTGTTGGAAGAATTGAGGGAAGGTCGGTAGAGTTGAGCTCCAACTCCACCCTACTGTAGTCCGTTCTTGATTAGGCTGTGGGCCCAGGGATCGAAGGTCCAACGATCCCGGAAGAAGAAGAGCCTCCCTCCTACCGGTAGCATCTCACTTTGAGTGCTGGGTGGAGGATTTACCTCCTTGGCCACGTCCACTCTTGTTGCCCCTACCTCTGAAGGGGCATCTGAAGGAACCTCAAGACTTCGGCCAAAAGGTCGTAGATTGCTTTTCAAACACTGGGGTGAACACTGGTGACTGAGTCGCCAGCATTTGGGGCACCAGTTGGAAGGTGGTGGGTGGTTGCGCCACCGTCTGGGACACCGTGGCCACGGGAAGCTGTTGCTGTTGCTTAGGCCGAGAGGGCACTTTAGGTCATTTTGGTTTATTCTTCGGCTGGGGACCCTCATCAGCTGAAGATTTTCTTTTAGAGGACAAGCCCCATTTAGAGAGAAGGTTTCTATTCTCAGTAGCGGCTTTGTCCACGACCTCTTTGACCACTTCACTTGGGAAGAGGTCTTTTCCCCAGATGTTGGAAGCTATCAGCTTCCTTGGTTCGTGTCTCACAGCAGCCGAGGCGAACACGAACTCTCTGCAAGCCCTTCGGGCTTTAATAAAGTTGTACAGGTCTTTGGTGACTGTTGCCAAATGAGATTTGGCGAAGACCATGTACATGTCTGGGGTATCTGGGATGCTTGCCATTGTCTCCAGGCCTGTCTGCAGAGACAAGGAAGCAGCAAGACATTCTTTTGTCTCCTGTTCCCTATGCAGGAGAAAGTCTGACAGCTTTGGAAGGTCTTCGCCAAACTGTCGTCCAGCAATATCTGCCTCCAGCTTCCCAACTGTGAAGGTGTTGTGCACATCCTTCCAGTCCGCATCGTCTGATGGGAAGGCAAGGGAGAAGGGTCTACACTCTTCCAGTGTAGGGCATGGTTCCCCTGCCTCAACTGCCTTTAAGGCTGCCTTAAGCCCTTTGTCCATAAAGGGGAAGGCACGTTTGGGGTCAGCAATGAAGGACGGGTGCTTCTTGCCGAGAGCCGGCACCTTAGAGCTAGTAAAGGCCCTCTCCTTTAAGGTGGTGGTATATAAGGCCTGAGCCTTAGAGAGTTCAAGGACAATAGTTTCCTTCGGCTCTGTCTCCTCTTTGGATGCAGGTTCCGTCTTAAGACGGACATAGCAATCTGGGTAGGCCCCTTTGCTGGGCCAGAACTCGATTTCCTCCATTGGGACAGTGCCCAGTTTTTCTGAGAGGAAGATCTTCCCCCCCGACATAGGCATATGCTCTGCGTACCTCCAGGGGTTAACGTCAGAGAAGGCGGGGAGATCCTTAACGTTTAGCTTCTTCGGGGCCAAACGTGTTGCAACTAGCTGATGCATTTCCGTCCGAAGAGAGGCCTCCTTCTCGGACGATTTCTTCTGAATGTCCTGCACCATGGACAACAACGAGTGCAACATACTCGTGATGGAATCTAGTTGGGATGCAGTGGAAGAGGTCGAAGGCACCGGCTCAGTCACTGTGGCCGATGATACCGAAATCGTTTCGGCTTTCTCGACTTCTGTCTCAGGTGGAACGTCATCTGCCTGCTCCAGTTCCTCCACTAGGAGATTATTCTGTCTCCTCTGTGACAACTGACATGTTGTCCTCTAATTGGATGCTCTCCAAGGCATCTCAGGTTGAGCCTGGGGAATAACTGCATCCGAAGATGCCCTAGGGAAAAGACAAGCCCTCATCTTTTCATTAGGAAGGTATGGGCCAGAAGTGTTCTTCTGGAGGCCCCTAACCCATTTTCGCAGCATTTCCCTTGCTGCGTCCCTTGACTCAGTGGACTTTTGATCGTCAAAAGCCTCTCTTACCAGTTTTTCACAAACGGTACATACCTGTGGGTCCCAGTACTTGAGAGCCCCCTTGGTGATTGCGCAGCGAGCAGGGGCCCTGCACATATCATGGCCGTATTAGTTCTTATTACGGACCCTGCAAAAGCTGTTCCCGCACTCGGGATGCTCCTCCTGTAAAGAAAGAAAAGCATAAGTATTCGGTGAAATTCTCAGATTTCAGCATACATAATATTAATAATATTAGCTTGGATAGCGTAAGCTAGAGATAGGAAAGACACCTACATGTGTTTCCTGTCCAGCCAATTGCTATGACCTCCTCCAATATTGAAAGTAGAATTCTTAGGAATTTTAGGGGAAGATGATATCCTTTGATATACAGTGTCTTCTTGACACAATCTTCCAGGTTCAATATTGGGGATTAAGGACAATAATGGATAATAACCATTAATGGAAGAGAGAATCGCTCTCTTATATGTGATGGTCTCACAATAGGCTGCCCATGAAGCACCTTGTAGGTTGGAAAAACTTTTGGGCTACAGCAATGACTGTTGGTGACAAGTTGCCAGTCCTGTCAGGCCTGCCGGCACATGCCGGGCCTGTCGGCGTCTGCCGGGCAAGCCGGCACATGCCGGCCTATTCTGGGCTATTGAAGGCAATTACTGTCCTCAGAATAATGGGTGGCAGGCCGCCAGCAATGGCTCTGCCGGCCGGCAGCCAAGGATCCTTCCATCAAGTAGGACCCGGCGGCAGATGACCAGGTATGGGTGGCCGGCTGCCGGCCGGCAACTCAGCAGCCGGCAGCCGGTCCCGGTATGTCTATTGTCTTTGGGTTGTCGATCAACGACGCCCACAGTAAGCGGCGGCAGGGCAACTGCCGGCCGGCAGACAATTGACATGGCCCAGTAACGAAAGAAAGAGAGAAAGAGAGGATGGAGGAAGACAAGGGCTCAGCCTTGCCAGCCTGCATCCAGAATGAGGGTTCAAGTGGAAGGGGGAATTAATTTCGGGCTTCCACCCAACCATATCCCAGTCATAAGGGCTATGGAAGGCAGTCCAAGGGAGGACTGAAGAACACTCTAAAGAATATGAGGGTACCTGCCGGCAGCCGGCTCGGTCGGCGGCAGGCAGGAAACCTCAGGCCAGTCCTACAATAACCCTTAGGGTCAATGTAGAACGATGGCCAGGAGGGTGTTGGTTCATTCAACACGAAAGAGATAGAGGGGAGGGGGTAGGTGTCCTACAGGTAAGGTAATGCCCGAAGGCACTACCTAACCTAAGGGATTCTGGTCTCATGGAGTAACCTCAGGTAGGAGAAATCATTTCCCCAGGTTGGGTTAGTCAAGTGAGAGAGCGTCCGTAGGATACAATCTCACAAGAGAACAGAATCTCGTGCCAGAGACCTTAGGCAGTGAAGAAGTCATTTCTTCTGTCTAAGATCTACCAGCACAGGACCGTCTGCTAGGCCAAGGAAGGGGGAATTGTCATACAAAAACCCCCATGTATGGTCTAGGGAGGTCTAGCCTCCTGTAAGAGCAGCTTAACCTGACATGGGAAATCATTTCGCCAAGACAGGAAGATGCCTAACACAGACTTATACTCTGATGTCCCGTTCTAAACTCCAAACCGACTCAGTGGTTAGGAGAAAGAAAACAGAACGTCTCAGTAAAACTTTGCCAGAACTCGGTTCACAGCAAAGAAAACTGAGAATAGCCTAGGCTAATCAGAGGGAAGGGGAATTACTCTTAAAATCTCCTAGGAGATAGTATCGACTTAAAAGGTATAGGAGGTGTCAGTCTCCCCTTAAAAGACAATACAAGAGCAATGGGGACATGTATGAAAGTATACTAAAGCCCCTAGGCTAGTAGCCTAGGAGCATTGAGAATCGTTCACCGAAACTCTCTGTATACTATCTTGGAGGAGGAAAGCATAATGCAGTAATATCATAAATGTGTAAAATATTGCCTGTGCTTCAATAAAACTTTACCAGGAAGGTTATATCATGCATGAAGTGTGTAAGTGCCTAGGCTAGGAAGCCTAGCACTCGTGAGGCTCGAAATAAATAGCCAAATCCACGACAACAATGACTAATATAAGAATCTCTAGCTAAAATTCTAAATAGCTAAAGTTATTAAAGCGAATAATGCCGGGAAAGGGTCGTTCTGGCTAACTAAATGTACAGAAAGAACGACCGCATCCATGACGCCATCCGGCTGGCAACAGCTCTTATTACGTTAATTATGATCTCAATCGAAAGGCAAAACTGGCAAGAGCTTACATTTACACAAATCAAAGATATTACTTAACTTTCCAGAAGCTGATGAGGCTGGTGAAGACATCATAGCGACCAAAAAACTCCAAAATAGCGAGAGATAACACGGGATAACACTGGTCAACGAAGCTACGAGAGAAAGAATGGCTCGGTGGAGCCTTGCGGTGGCGATTTGGCGCACTATTTACAGTACAGTAGGAGTGTCGCCTCTTTAACGACTCTCCTTATTCTTGCCTCTCTTTCCCCTCGAAGTGAAAGCGCTATTGGGGGTGTAGATAGCCATGAGACGTGTCAAGAATACGTCCACTGATATTACGCGATATCCCTTTTTAAAATTTTAAGGGATATTCGCTCCAGGAGTTAGAATTCTGGATACCTTTGGTAAATTCTCTGGGATATATCACTGTAGTCAAATATACCTAGGAAGCTACCTTTGAAGGAACTTCCATCACGACGACATGGCCTGAGCCCACAAATAGATTTTTCGCTTCGCTCAAAATCCGTTTTTTGGGCTCAAGCCATGACGTCCTGATGGAAGTGTACCAGAGAATTAGTGTATTGTGGTTTTTCCCCATGTCAAAGTGCCTTCTACTTCAAACAATATTCCTTTGATCTGGTGACCATAGAGACCGTGACATCTCCGTTATATGTCACTACCAGTGGCATAACAATGACATGGCTTCCTGCCCCCCTGGCAGGGAGGTCCTGTTTGGACAAGAGGAATATCTCGAAGTAACCTGATGAAAATAAACTCACCTGGAAGCGAAGATCGTGCCGGTCTCGTGGACAGATCAGAAGGTTAAATATTTATGTGGGAACAATATTTTACTGCTAGGTGAGCATATTTCAGACAGGAGATTTATTATACATAATATAATAATGAGAATAGGGGCAATGAAACAGAAACAGCAATTGATTTTCATATGGAAAGGCGAAATAAGACACATATGGTAAATAAAATAACTATTTTATTCAAGAAATTGCAAAAGTAAAATAAGATAATTATTTACAATAATATTATTGAGTAACAGGAAGAATTTGCCTTTATACACATAAGTTCCCGTGGGAATGAAAGTCTTTAAAGTCACTATACACTCCATGTCAAGGAACATGTGGCACACGTGTGAGAATCTATGTCACTTCACCTTGAGGAAGAACAATCCGTTTGTGACACTAAGAGTCACTGGAAATCACTATGTATCGCACTAGGGTCAACACAGGCACCCGTTGAGTTAGAGTCCCGAAATAACTCACTGTTCTACGCAGCACTAAACAGCAGGTTTCATTACACTACCTGCTGCTACCACAAATCTTTTCACTTCTTGCACCTGCTTCGCATAGTGTTTGAAGAACACTCTTGAGGATTTCCAGCCTGTGAAGGATCGGAGGCTTTCCAAATCCATTCCTTGGAAAAAATTCAGGGCAGAGGCGACTTTCCTAGGATCATGACCTGCGGGTGTACTGTCAGGATCCGCTCTGCAAATAAAGTAGGTGATTTTCGCCCTTAGTTGTTTAAGTGACAGGTCACTACCCGATGTTTCTCCTTTAAAGAGTTGTCCTCCGCCAAAGTCTGAAGTTCTTCGAAGATAGACCTTAAGACTCTCCACTGGGCATAGAGAGACATCTTCCTTCAGAGGGCAGATTCTCCAAGGTCCCCATCTCTTGGTGGGGAGTTCGTTTTTGGCAAGAAACGTAGGGTCAGGGAAGAGGGTAAGTTCCCCTGTGTCGGCGAACTGTATCTGGCCCTCTTCTCTTGATAATGCCACTATTTCACTGACTCGGGCTCCCGATGCGAGAGCAAAAAGGAAAATTACTTTTTGAGTCAAGTCTTTCAGAGGGCAAGATTCGTTGTCCAAGCTAGAGGCAAAATGAAGCACCTTATCCAGGGCCCAGGTGATGGGTCTCGGTAGAGGTGCAGGACGGAGTCTAGCACATGCCTTCGGGAGTTTGTTGAAGATTTCGTTGGACAAATCTATTTGGAAGGCGTACAGTAGTGGTCTAGTCAAGGCCGATTTACAAGTGGAAATGGTGTTGGCTGCCAAGCCTTGTCCATGAAGGTGAATAAAGGACATACAAAAATCTATGGAGATTTCCATAGGATTTTTTGCCTTGACAAAGGACACCCACTTCTTCCAGGATGATTCATATTGCTTTCTGGTAGACTTTGTTTTGTATTTCTCTAGGAAGTCTAAACTTTTCTTCGAGATTCCGAACCTTTTTTTCACGGCTAGGGAGTGAAAATCATGAGATGAAGGTCTTGGACTTTCTTTGATGAATCGAAGAGTCAACTTCTGCACCTGTTGGGAGAGAACTGGGCCCGACAGAGGGATCAGCTTGGGCTGTAGCTCCAGGACTAGGGGAAACCAGTTGCTTCGGGGCCACTTGGGAGCCACTAGGGCTGCTGTTCCCTTGAAGGTTCTCAGTTTAGAGAGGACTTTCAGCAGAAGGTTGGGTGGAGGGAACAGGTAAATCTTAGACCATCTGTTCCAGTCCAGGGACATGGCGTCCGCTGCTTCCGCCTTGGGGTCCTCGTAAGGGGCCACATATCGAGGAAGTTGGTTGTTGTCGCTCGTTGCAAAGAGATCGATCTGTAGTTCCGGGACTTGACGAGAGATGAAGGAGAATGATCTTGCGTCTAGGGACCATTCCGACTCTATGGGGCTTGTCCTCGATAGAGCGTCCACCGTCAGATTGCGGAATCCTTGTAGGTGAACTGCAGACAAGTACCATTTCTTCCTGTCCGCCAGGCGGAAGATGGGCAGAAGCACTTGGTTTAGGAGGGGCGATCTCGAGCCCTGACGGTTGAGACATCTGACTACTACGGAGCTGTCCAGAGTTAGACGAATGTGGATCGAAGGACGCGGAGATAGTTCCTTCAGAGTGAGAAGAACCGCCATGGCCTCCAAGATGTTGATGTGAAACGTCTTGAACAGGGGAGATCATGTTCCTTGAACTTGTCGTCGATGGGAGTGACCCCCCCATCCCTCCAGGGAGGCGTCCGTGTGGATGTTGATCGACGGAGGCGGTGGTTTACGAGTGATGGATCTTTTCAACGTCCTTGTTTCTGACCACGGCTTGAGAAGTGAGCGAAGCCTGTTCGGTAGGGGTCTTTTGAGATCTCTTCGAGCGATGGATGCGTTTTGTCTCCAGACTCCTGAGGCATCCTTTAGCTGTGCTCGTAGCACTGTGTTTGTCACTGAGGCGAACTGTAGGGAGCTGAGTACTCGCTCCTGCTGTCGTCTTGAGATCCGTTTGGATTTGAGAAGACTTTTGACAGACCCGGCTATTTCCTTCCTTTTCTTCAGAGGGATGGAAAGGCAGTGTGACTGAAGATTCTAATGGATTCCCAACCATTGAAACTTCTGAGATGGAGACAGGCGAGACTTCTTGGTGTTTATCTTGAAACCCAGATGTTCCAGGAATTGGGTCACCTTTCTGCAGGCTCGCAAACATTCTTCTGACGATGTCGACCAGACCAGCCAATCGTCGAGGTAAGCCATCACTTGGACACCCTGGAGGCGTAGCTGGTGGACGATTGTGTCTGCCAGTTTCGTGAAGATTCTTGGAGCCATGTTGAGCCCGAAGGGCATGACCCTGAAGGCGTAGTTTCTTCTTTGGAGCCTGAATCCTAGGTAGGAGGAAGCTTGGTGATTCATTGGGATGTGCCAATAGGCGTCCACCAGGTCTATTGAGACCGTGTAGGCCTTGTGAGGCAGTAAGGCTCTTATATGTTGAAGAGTCAGCATCTTGAATTTGTTGTTCACAATGAACTTGTTGAGGGGGGACAAGTCGAGAATGACTCTGAGCTTGTCTGAGTCCTTCTTGGGAACACAAAACAGTCTTCCCTGGAACCTGGTGGACTTTACCCTCTTGATCACCTTCTTGTTCAAGAGCTCTAGGACATATTCTTCTAGGATGGGGGTTGATGGCTGGAAGAATTGGTGGAAGGTTGGAGGTGATTGTGTCCAGCTCCAACCTAGTCCCTTCTTGATGATGCTGTGCGATCCAAGGATCGAAGGTCCAGCGATCCTGAAAGTGGCGGAGTCTTCCTCCCACCGGAAGCACTTCATTGCTTCTGGTTTCCCGAGGGCTTGCCACCTCGGCCGCTTGCTCCGCTTCCTCCTCTGCCTCTGGAAGGACGACGAGAGGAGTCTCTGCCAGAGCCTCTACCTCTGGGACGAAAGGTAGTGGACTGTCTTTCGTAGGCAGGAGTGAAGACCGGTGACCGGGACACCACTGGCTGAGGGACCAGCTGAAAGGTCTGTTGTGGCTGTGCCACTATTTGGGGAGTAGCGGGAGCCGGAAACTGGCGTTTTGGTTGACGCTGCTGGGGTCTTGGCTTAGCAGATTTCCTCTTAGGCTGTGGGCCTTCATCCTGAGAGGACTTTCTCTTACGGGACATGCCCCACTTACTGAGAAGGTTCCGATTCTCAGTGGCGGCCTTGTCCACGATCTCCTTCACCAAAGCAGTTGGGAAGAGATGCTTGCCCCAGATGTTGGAGGAGATTAGTTTCCGGGGTTCGTGTTTCACCGCCGCGTTGGCGAACACTAACTCTCTACAGGCTCTCCGGGCCTTGATGAAAGCTGTACAAGTCCTTCATCACGGTCACAAGGTGGGTCTTCGCAAGAACCATGTAGAAATCCGGGACCCTGATGTCCCCAGCCATTACTTCAAGTTAAACTTGAAGGGATAGGGAGGCAGCTAGCCTCTCCTTGGTGTCCTGTTCCCGACGGATTAGGTGGTCGTTCAGCTTGGGGAGATATTCATTGAACTGACGGCCAGCGACGTCAGGTTTCAGTTTCTCAACTGTAAAAGTAAGCTGGATATCCTTCCAGCTTTTGTCGTCGGGAGGAAGGGCGAGGGAGAGAGCCCTACACTCCTCCAGTGTAGGGCAGGGTTTTCCTTCCTCCACCGCCTTCATGACAGCATTGAAGGCCTTTTCCACGAAGGGAAAGGTCATGGTAGGGGGAGCAAGAAAGGATGGATGCTTCTTGCTCAATTAGTGCTAACCCCCCCTCACAAACACCTGTGCTGAGCTCACTTTGCTCAGAGGTAGGACTTCACGGGGTATAGGGCTGGCGGGCAAGTTTGATCAAATAGCTAAGGTTTGTATAGTTAAGATAAATACAAATTACCTACGAATTTGTCATTTGTTCCGTAACTGAAATACAAACCACGCTATTTAATATGGATGACTCACCCCTTAGGAAGGGTGGTAAGTCCCGGCCAGTACTGGCTTTTGACTTTGCCCGGGGACTCAGTATCTGAGTGTGTCAACACTCAACAATAAGGAGTCCCTGCACCTCGCTAGCACCTTGCTGTGCAAGGGCTGCGGCCTACGTAAGCTGGGTGTGAAGCTTTGAAGAGTGACTCGTCCTAGGAAGTTAACCTGTAGTCCTTTAGATGGAAACTTTAGGCTAGGACTCTCACAATACCACCTTGTCAGGGTATGGGGGCGTGACAGTATTAGCTTGATACTAGGAACACAAGGAGACATGGTTTACCTGCAGTGGTTCGAGGTCAGCTGTGCAGAGAACCCAGGATGCTGCTTTCCCCAAGCGAGGGGAGGATGAAGAAAAGAATAAGGGCCAGACAAACCTTTTCATTCATGCAGACTAAAACCGGGTAACAATGCCCTCAACCTTCTGTTACTTGTCCATTAAGGAGCCTGACGTTTTAAACCAGCTGTTGTACAGCCACCAGTGCCGATAGAGAACGTATCGAGCCTACTGTGGGTCACGTCTTGCAGGTAGTGGGCTGTGAAGGTCGTCTGACGCTTCCACACCCCTGCTTGTAGAACCTGCGTCACTGAGAAGTTCTTTTTGAAGGCCAGGGACGTAGCTACGCCCGACATCATGTGCTCTAGGGTGACGTGACGGAGGAGGGTCAGGATTCAGGGACAGATGGATTACTCTATGAATCCATGCTGAGATATTATTCTTAGTAACCCTCCTCTTTGTACTCCCAGTGCTCACAAACAATGCCTGCACTTGGGGACGAACTGCAGCCGTTCTTTTAAGATATAGCCTCAGACTCCTTACTGGGCACAGTATGAGATGGTCTGGGTCATCTGTTACAGAACGAAGACTCGAAATCTGGAAAGAGTCAAACCGAGGGTCCGGCACTCCCAGATTCTGAGTCTTAGCAACAAACTCAGGGACGAATCTGAACGTTACCTCCCCCCATCCCCTTGAATGGGCGATGTCATACGAGAGACCATGAAGTTCACTGACTTGCTTGGCCGAGGCCAAAGCTAGTAGGAACACTGTCTTCCAAGTCAGGTGGCGATCTGAAGCCTGGCGTAATGGTTCATAGGGAGGTCTCTTAAGAGACCTGAGAACTCGAACGACGTTCCATGGAGAAGGTCTCACTTCCGACTGAGGGCAGGTAAGTTCATAACTTCGTATGAGTAGGGAAAGTTCCAGCGAAGAAGAAATGTCCACTCCTTTGAGCCTGAAGGCTAGACTTGAGGCCGAGCGATAGCCTTTCACTGCCGAGACTGAAAGGCGCATTTCTTCTCGCAAATACACGAAGAACTCCGCTATTGCTGGAATAGTGGCATCAAGTGGAGAGATACCCCTTCCATGACACAAACCACAGAAAACTCGCCATTTTGCCTGGTAGACCCCTGCGGATGACCTTCGCAGGTGTCCAGACATCCTGTTCGCAACCTGTTGCGAAAATCCTCTCTCTGCGAGATGTTGGATAGTCTCCAGGCGTGAAGTTGAAGCGAAGCTACGGCCTTGTGAAAGATGTTGGCGTCTGGTTGTTTGAGTAGCTCGTGTCGTGGAGGGAGTTCTCTCGGGAGTTCCGTTAGGAGTTGCAGAAGGTCTGGAAACCATTCCGCGTGATGCCATAGCGGAGATATAAGGGTCATTGAGAGATTGACCGATATTCTGGTCTTGTTGAGTACCCTCCTCATCAGATAGAACGGGGGAAAGGCGTATACGTCGATGTTGTCCCACCGTTGATGGAAGCCATCTTGCCAGAGTGCCTTGGGATCCGGGACTGGGGAGCAGTACAGCGGGAGCTTGAAGTTCAGCGCTGTAGCGAAGAGATCCACAGTCGGGGAACCCCACAAAGTCAGGACTTTGTTGGCTACTAGATGATCCAAAGACCACTCGGTACTCACTATCTGAGACGCTCTGCTCAGACTGTCGGCGAGCACATTCCTCTTGCCTGGAATGAAGCGAGCCGATAGTGGAATCGAGTAGATTTCTGTCCACCTCAGTATCTCTACTGCGAGATGGGATAGCTCTCTGAAAAGGCATCCCTGCTTGTTGATGTAAGCCACTACTGTGGTGTTGTCGATCATCACCACCACAGAGTGACCCGCCAGGTATTGTTGGAACTGTTGAAGGGCCAGGAATACGGCCTTCATTTCTAGCAGATTTATATGGAGGCACTTTTCTGATTCTGACCACAGGCCTAAGGTCCTGTGGTGCAGAACGTGAGCCCCCACACTTTCTTTGAGGCGTCCGAAAACAGCATCAAATCCGGGGGGGAGGACGAGAGGATCCACTCCCCTTAGTAAGTTCTCGTCTGTCACACACCACTGAAGATCCGTCCGTTCCGCAGGACCCATAGGGATCATGACGTCCGGGGAAGCGTGAGCTTGATTCCACCGGGACTTGAGTCGCCATTGCAGAGATCTCATTCTGAGGCGACCGTTGGGAACTAGACGGGCCAAGGATGAGAGGTGACCGAGGAGACGTAACCACGATTGGGCTGGGAGATCTTCTCGTCTGAGGAAAGGACTCGCGACCCTCCTCAGCCTTGCTATCCTGTCGTCTGATGGAAAGGCTTTGTGGAGATTGGTGTCTATGATCATGCCTAGATATACCAGTCTTTGAGTAGGAAGCAGAGCAGACTTCTCGAGATTTACCATGATCCCCAGATCTTGGCAAAGTCCCAGAAGTTTGTGTCGGTTTCGAAGAAGGGCTGACTCCGAGTCTGCTAGGATCAGCCAGTCATCCAGATAACGGAGGAAACGGATGCCGATCCTGTGTGCCCACGACGATATTAGGGTGAACACTCTGGTGAAAACCTGAGGTGCTGTGGAGAGACTGAACCACAACACCTTGAACTGGTAGGTCTTGCTGTCTAGACTGAATCTTAAGTACTTCCTTGAAGACGGATGGACTGGGATCTGGAAGTACGCGTCTTTCAAGTCCAGTGTACACATGAAGTCTTGCGGTCTCACTGCAAGTCTGACCGTGTCTGTCGTCTCCATGCTGAATGGGGTCTGCTTGACAAACCTGTTCAGAGCTGAGAGGTCGATGACTGGTCTCCAGCCTTAAGACGCCTTCTTTACAAGAAAGAGTCGACTGAAGAAGCCTGGGGACCCGTCGACGACCTCTTGGAGAGCGCCCTTCTTCAACATGGTCTCGACTTCTGCCCGAAGGGGGCTAAATGACACTGGATTCGGTGTCAGGGGAGGTAGAGATGTTGTGAACGGGACGCGACATCCTTGACTGATTACGGAAATCGTCCAGGAATTGGCCCCGAGTTGCTGCCACCTGTTTGCGCAACTTTGTAGGCATCCCCCCACTGGTGGACATGCAGGGGGACTGCCAATCCTAGCGTTAGCGACGTCGGCCACTCCCTCTAGGATTTTTTCCTCCCCTGGAGATCTTTTTGTCTTTCTTGTCCTTGACAGGAAAGGGCTTCGACACCGTTGTCTTTGCTGCAGCTGCCAGTTTCGTGGTCTTGGTAGGACGTGGTTGCTGGGTTGCTAGAGGTTTATAGGGCTTTGATGTTAAAGCCCTATGTAGGAGAGAGTCCTGGTTGGACTTCCTCCATCTCTCAGCCGCCTGCTCCACGTCCTTAGGTTCAAACAAATTCTTCCCCAAGATGGAAGAATGTCTGAGCCTGCTGATCTCAGTGCTGGGGACCTTCTGGTGGAATCTCTCAGACACCGCATCTTGACGCTTCAAGATGGTATTAGCCCACAAGTTCGAGACTTGGTGGGCTAGAAACTCGATGGTCCGAGTGCCTGAAAGTAGAAAGGTCTCCATGGCCTTCCTGGTACTCTCTTTGGACAAGTCCTCAGATCGTAACAGGATGCCCAGAGACCCTAGCCAGATGTCCAGCCACGAAGTTGCCTGCATGGCACACTTCGCCACCTTCTCCTGGCTAAGGATCTCCGTAGCCGAGAACGACACTTGCCGGTTGGAGTCTCTCTCTAGAGGGACTCCCCTGGTAAGCTCTTCCAAAGAGTGGTGCAAGGGAAGAGCCAAACAAGTCTCCTCCATGATGTCAAAGTACCTCCTCTGATGGACACGAGGAGGCGGGAGGAGTTTGTTACCGGTGCTGGATCGGCTGGAGGAGGCAAGCTCGGAGAGCTGGCCCTCGACCTTATCTCTGGCACTCTTAACCACTTGGGACCAGGGCAAAGCCGTGCTGGCCTTAGAGGGTTTTTGAGTACCACAGACTCGGTCCAAGACCCTGTCTTTGCCCTCACGTGGGGGAATCTCTGGATCCGCGAACCCATTGAGATTCCTCATCAGGGTCAGGACCTGCCAGAACGCATGCTCTGACTCCTGTAGCTCTCCTACTGAAGGGCTGGCAGCGAAGTCTCCTGTCCCCAAAGGCTCTTCTTGGAGGGACTCGTGGACATTCTCCGAGGGCTTGGCTGGCTCTGGTCTAATCCTTGAGGACGACTTCGGTAAAGTCTTGGAGTCCTTTGACTCCCTCCTGGGAGGGATGCAGGACTCCAACAGTGATGGTGGGAGGCTCTTCTCCACCCCTACCCGAGAAGACTTTTCTGCGCAAGGTGGGGTTTCCCTAATTGGTGCAATGGGGGAACGCCTCACCTCACGTGACTCCCCTGAGGACGGGAAATCTTCGTCCGAAGGGGAGGGAGAGAAAGTCTGGGGGGGGGAGGAGGCCTTCCTCAAAGACTTCCGAGGAGTCAGCTTCGCCCTTGGAGAAGTCACCACGTCAGCTTCGCCCTTGGAGAAGTCACCACGTCAGCTACTCCTCTCTTCCTCTTCAGGGGAATCAAAGCTGCCACTGATTTGTGGCCCAGCTCAGAGAGAACAGGCTTAAAAGCCTGCATGACCGCTCTGACAAGGGACCCAAACCAGGGCTACCGACTGACAGCTGTGCTGTCAGATACTCCCTCTGGAGGGAAGGGGACCGTTCGATCCCTAGGAGGAGTTACCAAAAGTAGGGTCTGCCTATCCGGAGTTCTCCCTCCCTCCGGCGAGCACGCTGTTCTACGCTTGCGGGGGGGGGGGGGGGGGGGGGGGGGGACCGCGATGACGATGACCTGGCCGCGTGGCGTCCTGCAGCCTCGCACGTGGGATCGCGCCGGGGATCGTGCTGGGTGTCGCGTTGGCGCTCGCGCCGGGGATCGTGCTGGGTGTCGCGTTGGCGCTCGCGCGATGGAATTTTGCCTGGATCGCGCACGGGCGCGATAGGTCGATGGCGAGGGCGCACGGGTGAGCGATAAAGAGGGCGCGCGGGTGAGCGATAGCGAGGGCGCGCGGGTGAGCGATAGCGAGGGCGCCCGGGCGAGCGATGGCGCGCGGGCGAGCGATGGCGTGCAGGGGCGCGTTTCGGTGATTGCAGAGGGCGCGCAGCAGGCTGAATGAGCGCTCGCGCACGCGAAGGCGATTATTCGCGCGCGCACGGGCATGCAGGATCCCAAAGAGCCCGTGAGGGCGATATCGTTGGGCGCACGCGCGCAGGAGATATATCCCTTGCGCGCGAGCGCGCATGAGGGCGCACATCAGGAAGAATAGGTGGGCGCACAGGGCGCGCGTGGGCGCGTGTCAGAGACTGCGCGCGATGGCGCGCAGGTGAAGGTTGGCGAGCAGGCGGGGTCCGAAGGCGCATCGGCGTTTGATGCGCATTGGAGAGCACTGGCGAGCTGGGGAAGAGGTTATCTTCTCTTTTGCGCCCAGATCAGAAGATCGTGGGTGCGCAGGAGATCGTTGGCGCGCAGACGAGCGCTGGCGCGTAGGAGAGCGCTGGCACGCAGGCGAGCAGGAGAACATGGGCGCGCATGGCAGGCATCAGGATGAGGGCGCGCAGTGGCGCGCTGGCGAACAGGTAAGCGCTGGCGCGCTATAACAGGAACCACAGCAGCTGGAGAGCGCTTGCGCGCAGGTGAACGATGGGGATACCTGGCGCGTAAGGGACTTAGACACATTGTGTGAAAGTCCCTTGTGCCCCGAAGGAACCGTTGCCCGTTTAAAAACAGGGTTCGTGGGGGCCCACAGTGCATCAGCGGCCAGGAATGGCGACGGTAGGTCAGCAGGTCTGGCGGGTGGAAGGTCGCCGTGTCCTTTGCAAGGAAGACCTTCCACCGAAGGAGATCGCGAACGATCTGCGGAGAGGTCTAGGGATGTAGCTGGAAGAGTCGACGAACGACGGCGAGGTTCCTCTGCAGTGGACTGCGGCGATGATGAACCGAAGAGGCGCCTCCTAACACCCTTGTGAGGTGAAGGAAGGCCTCTACGGCGAAGAGGAAGGCGGGCTTTACGCCTTATACGCCCTCTGGGAGCCGTGAGGTCAGCAGGCTGACCATCAGCAGTCCTCCGGAGAGGAGTCTCTGTGAGTGAACTCCCCCGAGGGGGAGAATCACCGGTAGGTGAGACCGTTGGACTTAGTTCCTCCCTCGAAAGGTGTTCGGAGGGGGGAACTAAGCCTTCAGCTACATCAGCAACATCAGGAGCAGAGGTTTGATACAACTCATCAGAAACCTCTGCCATAACAATGTCGACGATAGACAGAGGATCAACCTCTGCTAAAGTCGGCGATTGTTTGACAGCTGCCCCCAATCTGATCACGTCAAACAAGGCTTCCTTAGAGGGCGAACCCTCAAGCCCCAAGGAAGCCAAAAGCTGCAACAAATCATTATTAGTTACATTTACATTTAAATTTAAATTCTCCCCCGGGGGAGGAGGAGGAGCTGCCTCGCTATGGGAGGCAACTCCCTCTCCCAAACCCCGAGATCGGTCAACAGAACTGCGGCCTACACTACCACTCGACAGTTTCTCGGAAGAAACTGATCGAGTGGGAGCTTCGGAGGAGGTTTGGGGCACGGAAGAAGAGCCCTTGGGATTTTCTCCTTTCAAGGAAATCTTCGAGGGAGAAATATCCCGCCTGGACTTCTTCTTCCGACACCGGGAAAACCTCTCCCACTGGGAGGTAAACCACTCCCTGCACTCACCACATACATTACTCTTATCACACCGTTGGCCCCTACAGTAAGGACACAAGGTGTGGGGGTCCGTTTCGACCACCGACATATAGGTACTACAAGGGCGGTCAGGTAAACCAGGACACTTACGCATCGCAGAGGCCAACTTCACACACACTCTGTCAAAGAAAAAGCAAACAAAAGATTAGTAATGGCTGTCAGAGAAGGCGAGGGTGACAGCGGACACATCTGACTACCACCCGAGCCGAGAGCAAAGTGAGCTCAGCACAGGTGTGTGTGAGGGGGGGGGGGGTAGCAAGCTACCCTCCCTACCCCCCCACTAACTAGCGGTGGGGTAGTAAACTTTTGTTAAAATTCTAATGGCTCGTCATTTCAGCTACGCCGAAAGTAATTACATATATTAAATAACGTGGTTTGTATTTCACTTACGGAACAATGAAATTTTAGGATATACTTTGTCATAAATAGGTATTTATTTGTCCATCTTGAAATTTGTCAAACTGTGTTCGAAGTTTTTTGAAGAGAAAAAATTATCCTCCAATTTGTTATTTTCTGCACTGGCTAGGACTTTTGTCAAGAAAGTGCACATCCCTACTAACATTTACTGTAAACTTTTATCTCTTTATTCGTATACATTTTCAGTGCAAATATGATACCGTAAGTCCTAAGATCAATGATAAAAGCCAACCAAAATGGAAAAGTTAAGAACCCCAAACAGAGCTTGAATAGAAAAAAATGTGCAGTAATTGCATAATATGAGTGTGGTATCCACATGATAGTACAGTGAACCCTCGCTACTTCGCGGTTCGACCATCGCGGATTCACCACTTCGCAGATTTTTTCCATAACCCATATATATACAGTAATATATATATATATATATATATATATGTATGCATGTATTTATGTATGTGTATACATATAAATATATATATATATACACACACACACACACATATATATATATATATACATATATATATATATATATATATATATATATATATATATATATATATATATATATATATCTAAAGTAGGAAGATGTGATGTAGTTCTAAGGGAAAAGTATGGGAAATATGTCTGGGTAATAAGCAAAGCTCTACCTCCAGTTTGTTTCTTCATTATGATCAGAGATAAATGTAACAAAAACATTGGTTGCCATTTTTTATCGTGCTTTTTAGCGTGTTTAGGAAATGCATGATATACAATCACCTTTAATATTTGTGCCTGTTTTAGTTTAGGGTACTGTAGTACATGCATTAAGTGTTCTGTACATTAAAGGGTAGTTTGTTAACAGAACTACGTACAAAGGAAGGTTTTAAAAGTCTGAATATACATGTTGAATAAATAGGTAAATATGGTGTCACTACTTCGCGGATTTTCACCTATCGCGGCCGCGACTGGAACCTATCTACCGCGATAAACGAGGGTTCACTGTATTTATTAAGCAAAATTTGTACAAGAAAAAACAATAAAGTTGAAAGCTGAGCTATTGAAACACATACCTGGAATAAATGCTGGCAGCCACACAGTGCTGAGTGTGGTGAAGCTCTCTCCACTTCACCTTCTTTACTCACATCCATTTATTTTCTGCTCTCAATAAAGGTTAAGTTAGATGCCAATTCATGTAATTTAATCAGTTTTTCATGTTTTAATTTTACATTTTAATAAAGAGCAGATTAGATGCATAACAAAACTGTAAGGTAACAATGACTTAACTAGTGTGTAATTTATAAGGGTCTGGAATGGATGATCTCACTTTACATTACTCCTTATGGGAAAACCTTACTTGGTATGCATTGTTTTTGGAGCGTGACTTACTTTCTGGAATGAATTAACAACATACTGTATACAAATGCCTTACTGCAAAGTCCTTATTTCATCTTACTGTAATCCAACAGTTTGATATACTGTACTGCACAGAATTTCATAAAAATTTATTCCATAATAGAAACAAAGAAAATTATGTAAGCCAGTTGTTTAATTTACAAAATATAAGTTCTTGATAAAATATTAGGAAATATTCTTTATACTGTACTGTATTGTGACCTCAGCTGAAAAGAGAGTAACCAAGCCAAGGAAAAGCTTAACGGAAAAAATGTACCATACATAGTAAAATATCAATAATGCAAGCACTTGAATTTCTGAAGTAAACAATCAATGCCTTGTCAGATAAACAGGAACTGACGCAATTGGGTGCTAGAAACCTGAGTACACAAAAGTGCTGATCTGCTTTTCTTCAGAGGACTGATGTCTGGAATTTCATTGGACCATGATATTTGAATACAATAGAAACCTTTTATTAGCTGCATAAAATAGGAGGGTTAAACACCAATATAGTATTCCATTGAAATAAATAGTTTATTCAGTCTACACTCAAATTTTAAGTGGATTATCTACAATACGTATATCAAAAAATCTTAAAAAGATGAACATGAAAATTACAGTTTTAGCATATATTTTTCCAGTCTGTAGCAAATTTTTATGACAAAGAACATATAATCATAACAAACTTCATTTTATAAATCAGCATACTAATACACATAAAGAATATGCTGCATTCAAAGTATAGTGTGCTTGAGATTCCACTGTGATGAATTTACTGGCAACACGTAATGAGCCTGAGTAAGCTTGCCTATAAAAAGTTGGTGTCCTCCTTAGGGCACTCCATATATTGTAACAGTGCATTTTCGAGGTAGCTCTTTTAAGTTTGTAATTTTTATATCTGTATAGGCAGTACTGTCCTTAGACCTAGATAGGTACTATGCTTATCCTTCTTAGAAGCTGAGATTTGCAAACAAGGAAAAGTTGCTGACCTTTGCCTGTTCTATAGGTATCATTTTACACAATACTTTCTTTCAAGATTTTATTTATTGCATGAAACACCTACACTCCAGACCATATTTTGCCTCTTGGTTTCTAAGCTGTGAATTCATGGGCAAACCTGTTAAATCATCCTTCAAACCAATCACTCTCAGAGTGAAAAATTCTCTAGCTTTGTACTTTTTTCATCAAATATTTGTACTATAGGCTACAAAAGCTGTACAGAATTTTTTTTCTGACCAAAAGGCAAAGCACAAAAAATACCCATCAGTTAAGAAATTCACCACCAGATGTTTTCATCGCTGTGACTGAGCTTAATGTGAACAACCATGCCTGTGTTTCATAAATGTAGACAACAATATACTCTAAACACTACTGTATAACACAAAACATAGCTGCAAAGAAGGTTAAAGTAGATATTACTTATAAAGTAGTTATGAGGTAAAACTTTCTGTAAACTTATATGATTCTCAAGTTTTTTCTATACAAACTAACTTTTCCCTTCTATGTTCAAAACAAAATTATAATCAATGTTAGCCTTAAATAAAAGAAATTCATATTTTGTGAAAAAAGGCTGGTTTTACCATACAAGTTCTGAATATACAGAGAAATATTGTCAGGTATTTAAATCAATGTACTTGGGGTTTTTAACCCTTTGTCCTTTATTTCACATAGTTAATATTTGTACTACTGTAGTGCAACCAAAACTGGACCTTTTCAGTTTTAAGTAACACTTAAAGAAGACAGATCTGAATAAAGAACATCATTCTATGTTGTCAGACCTTAATTGCTAAGATTTTTAGACATAGCATTATTGTCTGTTATACTTTTATTTGTTCTAAACATGATATGTGATGATTGTATCTAAGCTTGTTCACAACATACAACAGATACACAATTCACATATAAAATATTGGTTACACTAAAAACATTCAGTGTAACCAGGTACAGACAATATTTTGCTGGATAACAAAATAGCGGAGGTAGTTTGGGGATAAGAGTTAGGTACTATTTGTAATTAAATAATAGCAAAGTACCCAATGAGGGTTGTTAAAAAGATCAAGTAAAAATGCCTTTGAAATACACACTTCTAAGGTGAAGCTTGTTATAAAAAAATAAGGTTTAACCAGATAAATGAGCTACTCTCATAGGGTTAGCTACATCAAAACAGGAGGGGTTAATTAACCTTTAATGGTTATTAGTGAAAATTTTAGATTTTTAAATATTTCTATTACATGAAATATCAAATGTTTCTAGTTCATAATGAATATTTCTTGAAAAAGAAATAACATCAAAATAGGGTTTTCTTATATAACAAGTCAAAGGACCAATGAAGGGTGGAAAACACAATGCAACAATAAATTACAATATCTATACAAGTGAATTATACAATAGTTCCTGCAAGATTATTATCAAAAAGATAAAGATAATATCCAGTACAGTATAATAAATGTGTTTGCCTGTAGAGAGGATGAAAAATGGTTGTCTGCTGAAGAAAGTGATAAATGCAAGATTTGATGGGAGAAGTGCAAGACAATGTACAAGAGTTGATGGGAGAAGTGCAAGACGAAGGCCAAGGTTTGGGTAGATGGATGGAGTGAAGAAAACCCTGGATGACAGGAGGATAGATGTGAGAGAGGTAAAGGAGCATGCTAGGGATATAAATGAATTGCGAGCGATTGTGACGCAGTTCTGATAGGCCATGCTGCTACCTCAGGTCAACTTGGTGACCGCTGAGGTAGCGGCGGTAGGGGAGTCAGCATATGAAGTTTCATCTGTGGTGGAAAACGGGGGAGGATGGCTGTGGCACCCTAGCAGTACTGACCAAACTTGGCTGAGTCCCTCATCAGGCAAAGAGGAATGATGAGAAAAAAATCCTCTTTTGTTCTTTTTTCGATGTCAGTTACCTCATAAAACTGTGGGAAGTGCCATGGTAGATAGAAGTTTCGAGAAAACTGAAAACCAATGTGAAAAGTAATGACCCATACCATGCACGACTTGGCACAAACTATATCATTGACTCAAATAATGCTGGTCATATAAACTTGAGATAAAGTTTTGGTAAAATATTTATAAATATAATTCAAAAAGGTTCATGCATGTTCAGAAAACCAATCTCTTCATACAGTCTTTATCAAAGACTCAAACCAGCAAAATATTCCTACTAATTTTATAACAAAATTTGTTTAATCCAACCACCCAGATAGGCTAGGCTAGGCCACAATATCTATTCTCTGCACCATGTGTCATGAGACCTGCCATGACACATGGTGCAGAGACCTGGCCCATGAAAAAGATCTTTGAGAAGAAAATGGATGTTGCAGAGATGAGAATGCTAAGACGAATGGCAGGGATCCCAAGTCTGTATAAGGTTAAGAATGACTTGGTATGGGGAACAACAAAGGTTACAGAGGTGTCAAAGAAAATCCAAGAAAAGAAACTCCACTGGTTTGGGCATGTATTGAGGAGAGACCAGGAGTATGTTGGGAGGAGATTGTTGGAGATGGGTGTTCCAGGTAGGAGGAGGAGGGGGAGACCAAGGTGACGGCGGATTGAGTGTGTAACAGCAGATATGTAGGAGAAAGACATCGAAGACAGAAGAAATTGGAAACGGCATTCAAGAAATAGCAACGATGCATAGAGGGAAAAGCTTCAGTTGAAGAAGAAGAAGAATGAGGGATAAATTTCCAAGTCCTTCGCTAAAAAAGAAAGCAGGTTTAAATGAACTCACTGGATTATGTCATGACAGGTGAAAGGCAAAAGAAAATGAAGCTTACCTGTTAAGGAATGCTACAAAAACATCTTTAGTACCAGCAAGAGTGCATTCCACTAAATTGTTCTTTATCATCAGGCTACATATGGAATTACTGCTCCAGCCATGACTGTATGATGCACTATAGTGGTACAGTACTAGGAATTCTATGCTACATCTCTGGATTACAGTATATTTGCACTGCTAACTGTTTCGTATTTTCCGTCCATTACCAATGGTCTTTGATCACTCAACTCTCCAACATATCTAGGCTATCATTACTATTTTCTAATTTCAACCTCTAAACTAAGAAGAAACATGACTGTGTACGCATTATTCTACTTTAAATGTTAATAGGATAACCCATTACTGAGGACTGATGTCTCATTGTAATTATATTGCAATATTCTACAGCAAAAATTTCATCAGCTTTGGCAAATATAATTAACCATGCAATAACATTCCTTCAAGTCTACAAACACAATTCTTTCAGGAAATACTATGAAGTAACATTCAAGTTTCAGAATATCACTGAAATTCTGAATTTTAAACAAAATTTTCCATATACAGTATAGATAAACAAAACTCGGCAACCTATTCAAAGTATGTTTAGTAACATATAACCAAATTCAAATATTTCTTCCATACAAATGACAGGTATGAGACTTCTTCCTTCAGTTTACATATATACATAAGGAACTTAATTCAAAATAGTACACTACACTGAAAGGCCAACATTCTTTGGCTCACATATCAAACTTTAAACATTTGCATAGAATGCTATACATTTAGATACTCTTAATGTCTGTGTAAAGAAAATTAGGAAGGAGGAACATATTTGTGTCTTTTCCCTCCATAGCGTGCTACAAATGCTTCCACTTTAAATTTTCTCTTGCAACCTTCATAATTCATGTACCTTATTTTTCCAAATACTGGCCTCTCCTTCCATCCCTGATCATGAATGCCACATATGGACCACATGACACCTGTAAAGCAAAAGAAAACAAAATATTAAATTAATTTGTATTTTTTAGACATACAAACCTGAATTCTTTTATGTAAGAGTTTTTACACCATAAGCCAAAATTAGTTGGCAAAACTTGTTATCAAGATAGTTATAAGCGGCAAGAACAAATTCGGGTTTGGTTTGAGTTGTGATAGTGATAAAATATTTTGGGTTTGTACATCTAGAAAAATGTTATTTTCATTAGTAAAATAAATTTTTGAATATACTTACCCGATAATCATGTAGCTGTCAACTCTGTTGCCGACAGAAATCTACGGTCGGGATACGCCAGCGATCGCTATACAGGTGGGGGTGAACACCACAGCGCCATCTGTGGTCAGGTACTCCAGTACTTCTTGTCAACACCACCTCAATTTTTTCCTCGGTCCACTGGTTCTCTATGGGGAGGAAGGGTGGGTCAATTAAATCATGATTATCGGGTAAGTATATTCAAAAATTTATTTTACTAATGAAAATAACATTTTTCAATATTAATCTTACCCGATAATCATGTAGCTGATTCACACCCAGGGTGGTGGGTGGAGACCAGCATACATGTTAACAAAGAAGCTAAGTATCCCGTATTTTATTTTATTAGTTATTCAAAAATAACATAAAATAAATAAGTACCTGGTAAGGAAGACGACTTGAACCATTACTCTGCCTTTATTAAGTACGTCTTTCTTACTGAGCGTAGCGGTCCTCTTAGGATGCTGAACGACTCTTAGGTGCTGAAGTATAAAGGGCTGCAACCCATACTAAAGGACCTCATCACAACCTTTAACCTCGGCGCTTCTCAAGAAAGAATTGACCACCCGCCAAATCAACAAGGATGTGGAAGGCTTCTTAGCCGACCGTACAACCCATAAAAAGTATTCAAGAGAAAGGTTAAAAAGGTTATGGGATTATGGGAATGTAGTGGCTGAGCCCCCGCCTACTACTGCATTCGTTGCTACGAATGGTCCCAGGGTGTAGCAGTTCTCGTAAAGAGACTGGACATCTTTGAGATAGAATGATGCGAACACTGACTTGCTTCTCCAATAGGTTGCATCCATAACACTCTGCAGAGAACGGTTCTGTTTGAGGGCCACTGAAGTAGCCACAGCTCTCACTTCATGTGTCCTTACCTTCAGCAAAGCAAGGTCTTCTTCCTTCAGATGAGAATGTGCTTCCCTAATCAGGAGCCTGAATAGGTAAGAAACTGAGTTCTTAGACCTTGGAAGAGAAGGCTTCTTGATAGCACACCATAAGGCTTCTGATTGTCCTCGTAAAGGTTATGACCATTTTAGTTAGTACCTAAGAGCTCTAACTGGGCAAAGTACTCTCTCCAGTTCGTCCCCCACCAAGTTGGACAGGCTTGGGATCTCGAACGACTTAGGCCAAGGACGTGAAGGAAGCTCGTTTTAGCAAAAAACCGAGCTGCAAGGAACATGTAGCCGTTTCAGATGTGAAAACTATGTTCCTGCTGAAGGCGTGGATCTCACTTACTCTTTTAGCTGTTGTCAAGCACACGAGGAAAAGAGTTTTTAATGTGAGGTCCTTAAAAGAGGCTGATTGGAGAGGTTCAAATCTTGATGACATAAGGAACCTTAGGACCACGTCTAGATTCCAGCCTGGAGTGGACAACCGACGTTCCTTTGAGGTCTTAAAAGACCTAAGGAGGTCCTGTAGATCTTTGTTGGTGGAAAGATCCAAGCCTCTGTGGCGGAAAACCGCTGCCAACATACTTCTGTAACCCTTAATCGTAGGAGCTGAAAGGGATCTTACGTTCCTTAGATGTAACAGGAAGTCAGCAATCTGGGTTACAGTGGTACTGGATGAGGAAACTGCATTGGCCTTGTACCAGCTTCGGAAGACTTCCCCTTTAGACTGATAGACTCTGAGAGTGGATGTCCTCCTTGCTCTGGCAATCGCTCTGGCTGCCTCCTTCGAAAAGCCCCTAGCTCTTGAGAGTCTTTCGAAAGTCTGAAGGCAGTCAGACGAAGAGCGTGGAGGTTTGGATGTACCTTCTTTACGTGAGGTAGACGTAGAAGGTCCACTCCTAGAGGAAGAGTCCTGGGAATGTCGACCAGCCATTGCAGTACCTCTATGAACCATTCTCTCGCGGGCCAGAGCGGAGCCAACCAACGTCAGCCGTGTCCCTTTGCGAGAGGCGAACTTCTGAAGTACCCTGTTGACAATCTTGAACGGCGGGAATGCATACAGGTCGAGATGGGACCAATCCAGCAGAAAAGCATCCACGTGAACTGCTGCTGGGTCTGGAATCGGAGAACAAAACAACGGGAGCCACTAGGTTATCGAGGTAGCGAACAGATCTATGGTTGGCTGACCCCACAGGGCCCAAAGTCTGCTGCAAACATTCTTGTGAAGGGTCCACTCTGTGGGGATGACCTGACCCTTCCGGCTAAGGCGATCTGCCATGACATTCATATCGCCCTGAATGAACCTCGTTACCAGCGTGAGCTTTCGATCTTTTAACCAGATGAGGAGGTCCCTTGCGATCTAGAACAACTTCCACGAATGAGTCCCTCCCTGCTTGGAGATGTAAGCCAAGGCTGTGGTGTTGTCAGAGTCCACCTCCACCACCTTGTTAAGCTGGAGGGACTTGAAGTTTATCAAGGCCAGATGAACCGCCAACAGCTCCTTGCAATAGATGTGAAGTGTCCTTAGCTCCTGATTCCATGTTCCCGAGCATTCCTGTCCGTCCAAAGTCGCACCCCAGCCCGTGTCTGATGCGTCAGAGAAGAGACGGCGGTCGGGTTTCTGAACAGCCAAAGGTAGACTTCCTTGAGAAGAAAGCTGTTCTTTCACCACGTGAGAGTAGACCTCCTCTCTTCGGAAACAGGAACTGAGACCGTCTCTAGCGTCATGTCCTTTATCCAGTGAGCCGCTAGATGATACTGAAGAGGGGGAGGTGGGGTCTCCCTAACTCGATGAACAGGGCCAGCGATGAAAGTGTCCCTGTTAGACTCATCCACTACCTGACTGAGCATCGGTTCCTTCTCAGCATGCTCTGGATGCAATCTAGGGCTTAGTATATCTTTGGGGCCGACGGAAAAGCCCGAAAAGCTCGACTCTGAAGATCCATACCCAGGTAGACAATGGTCTGGGATGGGACGAGCTGGGACTCCTCAAAATTGACCAGGAGGCCCAGTTCCTTGGTCAGATCCATAGTCCATCTGAGAATCTCCAGACAGCGACGACTTGTGGGAGCTCTTAAAAGCTAGTCGTCTGACGGAGCCGGACACAAGATCATGGTACTGCTGCACAGTCTGTGAACTGTCAACCATGGGGAAGCGAGGAAGTACAGTGACAACCCGAAGCTGTCTAGACTGTCTGGGTCGTACAGACAACTCCTTATCGGGTTGCTGAGGTTGCCGCACTGCGTCACAACAAGTCACTTCTGGTGGTTGTTGAACGTCTTCCCAGTGACACACTGACTCCGTAAACAAAAAATCCTCTAACAAGGACTAAGCTTGGACTGCATGTCTTGCAACACAACTCAAGGTCTATGGGAGCAGGTGTGGTAACAGACGGGGTTAGCGACTGAAGTGGAACCATTACCCTCCCTGGAAGCATGCTATGCTTAAATAAAAGTCCATAGGAGGCTAAGCAGCTAAAGGCTCCTCTCCAAATGACAGAGTCCTCAAGGGAAAATCAGAAGGAGGGAGAATAGCACTTTCTCATCTACAGGAACCATATCCGAGAAAAGCTAAGTTCTCTCAGTGAGGGTTTCACTGGTGCAAAAGCAGCAGACTAGAAGGCAACGTTATGAAACTGCTTGACAGTCTAGTGAGTTGGCAACAACCAAAGATGTGTGACTGAGAAGCATGCGGTAAGGTATGCAGAGCATGCTGTATGCAGAGCATGCTGTAAGGTAAGCAGAGCATGTTGCATGGCGTGCGGCTTATGCTGCATGGGATGAGGCTCATGCTGCATGGGATGAGGCTCATGCTGCATGGTATGAGACTCATGCTGCATGGGATGAGGCTCAAGCTGCAAGGGATGAGGCTTATGCCGCATGCGTTGAGGAGGATGCCGCATAGTATGAGGCTCCTGCCTCATGGGTTGAGGCGGTTGCCGCATAGCATGAGGCTCCTGCCTCATGGTTTGAGGAGGATGCCGCATAGCATGAGGCTCCTCATAGCATGAGACTCCTGCCTCATGGGTTGAGGAGGATGCCGCATAGCATGAGGCTCCTGCCTCATGGGTTGAGGAGGATGCCGCATAGCATGAGGCTGCCTCATGGGTAGAGGAGGATGTCGCATAGCATGAGGCTCCTGCCTCATGGGTTGAGGAGGATGCCGCATAGCATGAGGCTCCTGCCTCATGGTTTGAGGAGGATGCCGCATAGCATGAGGCTCCTGTGAGGTTCCTGCCTCAAGAGTTGCGTCTGCCTCAAGGGTTGAGGAGGTAGCTGCGCAGAGAGAGGCTCATGCTGTGAAGAATGCGGTTGCTGCATGCGTTGAGGCGGCTGCCTCATAGCATGAGGTTCCTCAAGAGTTGAGGCTCTTGCCTCAAGAGTTGAGGTTCTTGCCTCAAGAGTGGAGGTGGCTGCCGCAAGAGTTGAGGTTGCTGCCTCAAGGATGGTGGAGGTTGCCGCAACGCAAGAGGTTGCTGCCTCGAGGATGGAGGAGGTTGTCGCAACACATGAAGCTCCTGCCTCAAGGGTAGAGGAGGTTGCTGCAAAGCATAAGGCTCCTGCCTCAAGTGTTGAGGAGGTTGCCGCATAGCAAGAGGCTCCTGCCTCAAGGAAAGTGGAGGTTGCTGCACAGCGCTGGTATCTGGCAACTCCCAATGCGGCAGCTCACGTGTGGAGGTAGGTTGAGGAACCTCAACATCATACATCTGGCAGGGTGGACTGCGCAGAGGTGGAGTTGAGGCGGCTGCCTCATGAGCGCTCGCAGGAGGAGGTGTGCTAACCTTCTCTGCCTGAAACTCCTGTATCAACACCGCAAGCTGAGACTGCATTGTCAGCAGCATAGACCACTAGAGTTTAAGAAAGACAACAACAAACGGAGCTACTGTCCGTTGAAACTGAGGGTCTAAAACAGCTGGTGCGGCAACAGACGGAGTTACTGTCTGTTGCGATACCACCTTGCCTCTCTGGGAGGTGTGCAGTTGTCGTACTGCAGCAAGTCCGAACTGACCCAGTGCTAATGGCACCACCTAGGAGTTGGACTTGCGCGGAAGGGACCGACTTGCACTTAAAAGCTGCAAGATTTGGTCCATGGTTTCTGCGAGAAACCTCTTCCGCAGACGAGGAATAAAAGGGCTCTCTCGTCTTTGTGTGGGTGGGGTGATCACGTCGGCTACGTGAGTTGGTAACACCCGAAACCACGGAGGGAAACGTCTGTTTGTCGATCAAGGCCTGCTGAACCCATAAGTCCTTCGACATTACTTCTCCCCTGGGCTTGGGAGCTTGTAAGAGGTCCCAGACTAGGCGAACAACTGGCACGAACAGACGAACCCTCGAACGCAACACTGTAACACTTTGCGCTTATCACTTTATCACTTTTGATTTTCTGTTTGCACTTATTTCACTGAACTCGAAACTTTAAGTGGTTTGTACCTGAAACACGCAATTCTATCCTTCATTAAAAGTTAGTAATTGCGAAAACAGTATTACAATGTAACAGAAAAACATAATGAAAGATAAATAATTCAGTGGCTGGAAAAGAGACTAAACACTAGATCAAATAAACTACGTTTAAAATCTCTCACCGCATAAAGCCTGAGAACAAGAATAAAACTCTAGAAACGTTTACCTTCTTCCCCTAAAGAGACTAGGGAGAAGAGCAAAAACGATAACAACGTTACCCGCTTGAACGAAACGTTTATCCTCCTCTCTCTCCCTCCGTCTCTATCTCTCTCTCTCTCTCTCTTGACTTAGCACCTGAGAGAAGAGCCCAATTATATATATCGTTAAAACATATTATTGTTAAAGGAAAAAAAAACTGAAAGATTTCCCAAATAAAAAGTTCCTTTATTAGAATTAAAACCATTTAAGCTAAGAAAGAATGAACAAAACGCTAGAATCGGTTTACTCTTACTGCAACGTGACACCGTGATAGACTCTCTCTCTATCGTAACGATAGAGCGCAAGTTGAACGTTCTGAACGTCAACAACTGCAGAGACAAAACAAAACGTTAGTTCAACTTTGAAAACAGTACAAGACTATCAAAGAAATTCTTTCAAAAACATTAAAATAGCATAATATGTTAACAGGTAAAAACGAAATGACGGGCTCAATGTTAATTAACTTCGGTTCCAAGAAAAGACCGCCTACTATTAGGAAAGGTCGAATATAAACAAATATAAAAATTAATTTTAATAAGTTTATAATAAAAGGAAGTTAATCAAAGAGGCCTATAAAAGGCGGAGAGATATAAAATAAATCTATAACTTTGTTAAGCAAAATTAAGAGAGTCTATACTCTCTTCGACACCAACACTTCCGTCTAAGGGAAGGGTCGGCCATTTAAAAGTGAAAGAGAGTTCATACTCTCTTCGTACCAAAATTAAATCAAAAATTAAATCAAATTAATTCCAAAAACTTGCTAAGCTAATGATATAGCTTCCTGAATAGCGAAGGCTAAACTCTAGAGCAAATACATCACCAAATCGTGAGCAATAACTCCAGAATCAACAGCGTATCCATGTAGGTCTAGCCGGAGGCACGACAGAGGAAAAATTGAGGTGGTGTTGACAAGAAGTACTGGAGTACCTGACCACAGATGGCGCTGTGGTGTTCACCCCCACCTGTATAGCGATCGCTGGCGTATCCCGACCGTAGATTTCTGTCGGCAACAGAGTTGACAGCTACATGATTATCGGGTAAGATTAATATTGAAAATATCCAAATTCAACTGATATTTGCTAATTTTCAAATTACTTCAAATTTTACTTTTCCTTCCTACGAGACTATAAAAACCCATATCCTTTATAAACAAAACACCTTCCTCAAGTGGGAGGTTATCTCATGGAACATGACTAAGATCAGTCTGTCTACTCACACAAACACCAACTTTTTGGTCAAGAAAATCAGTAGGGAACTACAGTACTACAAAGAATGATTAATCACTATATACTGATAAAAGGCATACCGTAAAGGGATTACAGTATATAACTTAAAAATCAATTTGTGGCAATTAGCAGATGCAAACTTGGGAGTAATACAACGAAGGAACCATATAAGTAACAACTATGTACAGTTTCAAAAGAGAATCCCTGATTTATGTATATAATGATATATTAACAGATTAAGAACTTTTGAGACTTTAAGATACCTAAAATGTTATTTTCATTAGTAAAATAAATTTTTGAATATACTTACCCGATGATCATATATATAGCTGTCAGCTCTGCTGCCCGACAGAAAAACCTACGGGCGGAATACGCCAGCGATCGCTATACAGGTGGGGGTGTACATCAACAGCGCCATCTGTCAAGTAGGTACTCAAGTACTCGATGTCAACAAAGAACCAATTTTCTCCTCTGTCCACTGGGTCTCTATTGGGGAGGACGGGTGGGTCCTTTAATTTATGATCATCGGGTAAGTATATTCAAAAATTTATTTTACTAATGAAAATAACATTTTCCAATATTAAACTTACCCGATGATCATATAGCTGATTCACACCCAGGGGGGTGGGTAGAGACCAGCATTACATGTTGACATTATTATGAGCTAAGTATTCCGTATTTCATTTTAGCAGTTATTCAAAATAACAAACATAAAATAAATAAGTACCTGGTAAGGAAGTCGACTTGAACAATTACTCTGCCCTTTTTAAGTACGTCTTCCTTACTGAGCCTCGCGATCCTCATAGGATGCTGAGCGACTCCTAGGAGCTGAAGTATGAAGGGTTGCAACCCATACTAAAGGTCCTCATCAAAACCTCTAATCTAGGCGCTTCTCAAGAAATGACTTTGACCACCCGCCAAATCAAGTAGGATGCGAAAGGCTTCTTAGCCTTCCGGACAACCCAAAAACAATAATAAAACATTTCAAGAGAAAGATTAAAAAGGTTATGGAATTAGGGAATTGTAGTGGTGGAGCCCTCACCACTACTGCACTCGTTTCTACGAATGGTCCCAGATTGTAGCAGTTCTCGTAAAGAGACTGGACATTCTTAAGATAAAAGACGCGAACACTGATTTGCTTTTCCAATAGGTTGCGTCGAATATCTTTGCAGAGATCTATTTTATTTAAAGGCCACGGAAGTTGCGACAGCTCTAACTTCGTGTGTCCTTACCTTCAGCAAAGCTTGGTCTTCCTCATTCAGATGGGAATGAGCTTCTCGTATTAACAGTCTGATAAAATAGGATAAAGCATTCTCTGACATAGGCAAAGATGGATTCTTAACTGAACACCATAAAGCTTCAGACGGGCCTCGTAAAGGTTTTAAAATAGAACTTAAGAGCTCTTACAGGACATAATACTCTTTCTAGTTCATTTCCAACCATACGATAAGTTTGGAATATCGAACGATATTGGTCAAGGCCGAGAAGGCAGCTCGTGTTTGGCTAGAAAACCAAGTTGTAGAACATGTAGCCGTTTCGGATGAGAATCCGATGTTCTTGCTGAAGGCATGAATCTCACTGACTCTTTTAGCTGTGGTTAAGCATATCAGGAAAAGAGTCTTAAAGGTGAGATCTTTCAGGGAGGCTGATTGAAGCGGTTCGAACCTGTCTGACATAAGGAATCTTAGTACCACGTCTAAATTCCAACCAGGTGTAACCAAACGACGCTCCTTCGTGGTCTCAAAAGACTTAAGGAGGTCCTGTAGATCTTTATTGTTGGAAAGATCTAAGCCTCTTTGACGGAAGACTGATGCCAACATGCTTCTGTAACCCTTGATAGTGGGAGCTGAAAGAGATCGTTCTTTCCTCAGATATAAGAGAAAGTCAGCTATTTGAGTTACAGAGGTACTGGTCGAGGATACGGATACTGACTTGCACCAGTTTCGGAAGATTTCCCACTTCGATTGGTAGATTCTAAGGGTGGATGTTCTCCTTGCTCTAGCAAACGCTCTGGTTGCCTCCTTCGAAAAGCCTCTAGCTCTTGAGAGTCTTTCGATAGTCTGAAGGCAGTCAGACGAAGAGCGTGGAGGCCTTGGTGTACCTTCTTAACGCGTGGCTGACGTAGAAGGTCCACCCTTAGGGGAAGTGTTCTGGGAACGTCTACTAGCCATCGAAGTACCTCGGTGAGTCATCCTCTCGCGGGCCAGAGGGAAGCAACTAGCGTCAACCTTGTCCCTTCGTGAGAGGCGAACTTCTGCAGTACCTTGTTGACAATCTTGAACGGAGGGAATGCATATAGATCTAGATGTGACCAATCTAGTAGAAATGCATCTATATGAACTACTGCTGGGTCCGGGATAGGTGAGCAAACTATTGGGAGCCTCTTGGTCATCGAGGTTGTGAAGAGATCTATGGTTGGCTGGCCCCAGGTGGCCCAAAGTCTCTTGCATACATCCTTGTGGAGTGTCCATTCTGTTGGAATTATTTGTCCCTTCCGACTGAGACAATCTGCTATGACATTCAAGTTGCCTTGGATGAACCTCGTTACTAGTGAAAAGTCTAGACCTGTTGACCAGGTGAGGAGGTCCCTTGCGATCTCGTACCATGTCAGAGAGTAGGTCCCTCCTTGCTTGGAGATGTACGTCAAAGCCGTGTGTTGTCCGAGTTCACCTCCACCACTTTGCCTTGAAGGAGAGACCTGAAGCTTTTCCAGGTCAGACGTACTGCCAGCAGCTTCTTGCAGTTGAAATGCATTGTCCTTTGACTCGAGTTCCATAATCCCGAGCATTCCCTACCGTCTAATGTCGCACCCCAGCCTACGTCCGATGCGTCCGAGAAGAGAACGTGGTTGGGAGTCTGAACAGTCAGGGGAAGACCCTTTCTAAGGTTGAAAAAGTCCTTTCACCAAGTCAGACCAGACTTTAACTTTCCGGAAATCGGGATCGAGACCGCTTTAGCGTCTTGTCCTTTTTCCAGTGAAAAGCTAGATGGTATAGAAGAGGACGGAGGTGTAGTCTTCCTAGTGACACAAATTGAACCACGGATGACAGAGTCCTTACCAGACTCATCCACAGCCTGACAGGGCAGTGTTCCTTCTTCAGCATCTTCTGGATGGATAGCAGGGCTGGGGGTTGATCGTCTTGTTCAGCAACGTCCTCATCAGAGGGTTCCTCATCCGAAACTGATGAGGAAACGGCAACGGAGTGGGCAACGTCTGACTCGCTGAATCCGGTCGCACTGGTGGAAGCGTGACGGAGCCGGACGCAATATCATGGTACTGCTGCACAGTCTGTGAACTGTCAACCATGGGGACGCGAGGAAGTACAGCGTCAACCTGAAACTGTCTAGACTGTCTGGGTTGTGCAGTCAACACCCTACCGGGTTGCTGAGGTTGACGCACTGCGTCACAACAAGTCACCTCTGCTGGTTGTTGAACGTCTTCCTAGTGACACACTGAACGTCAACAACCACCTCCGAGCGTCGCTTAACGTCAACGTGCGACTGGCAACCCACACTGGGTCGCATCGGTGGAGGAACCACCTCAACTGGCGGACGCGAGTAGAATACCTCAGCGTCAACAGGGCGCACAACCAACCGGTAGGAAGGTTGTTGGCCAGAAGGTTCTTCTCCGTATTAAGTCCTCTATCAAGGACACAAGCTTGGACTGCATGTCTTGCAGCAAAGCCCATTAGGGTCTACGGGAGCAGGTGTGGCAACAGACGGGGTTAGCGACTGAAGCGGAACCATTTACCATCCCTGGAAGCCTTGTTATGTGTGACATAATAGTACAGCAAAACTTCAAAGGCTCGACAAAAGTTCATAGGAGGCTAAGCAGCTTAAGGCTCCTCTCCAAATGACAGAGTCCTCAAAGGAATATCAGTAGGAGGGAGAACAGCACTTTCTCATTTACAGGAACCTTGTCCGAGAAAAGCTAGGTTATCTCAGTGAGGGTCTCACTGGTGCATTAGCAGCAGACCAGAAGGCAACGTTATGTAACTGCATGACAGTCTGTGAACTGTCAAAAACTGAACTGTCAACCACAACAGGTGCGTGAGGACATGCAGCACTGGTGCATTAGCAGCAGACCCGAAGGCAACGTTATGTAACTGCAGACAGTCTGTGAACTGTCAAAAAACTGAACTGTCAACCACAACAGGCGCGTGAGGACATACAGCACTGGTGCATTAGTAGCAGACCAGAAGGCAACGTTACTGCTTGACAGTCTGTGAGCTGGCAACAACCAAAGCTGTGTGGGGAAGCCTCAACTCCTGACTGACTAGTCTGCTGCGGGCGAGTGGCGGTAACCACAGTGGGTTGCGGAGGCTAACGCACCGTGTCAAAACACGGCAGCTTAACTCCACCCTCCTGTTGTTGTGGTAGCACACATACGTCAACGGAGTGCTCCGTGCGTCTGTGGGAGTCAGCATGCGTCTGGCAGGGTCGACTGCGCATGGGTGGAGGAGCTCTCACAGCCAGAGTGTGGGAGCAGGCAGCCGCAGCGTCTGCTGGGCGCACAACCGTGGCAGGTTGTAGGCAAACGGGTGCATCGTCAACCTTCTCCGCAGTCGGAGTGTGGGAGCAGGCAGCCTCAGCGTGAGCTGGGCGCACAACCGTGGCAGGTTGTAGGCAAACGGGTGCATCGTCAACCTTCTCCGCAGTCGGAGTGTGGGAGCAGGCAGCCTCAGCGTGAGCTGGGCGCACAACCGTGGCAGGTTGTAGGCTAACGGGTGCAGCGTTAACCTTCTCCGCACGAAACTCCTGCATAACCGCAGCTAATTGAGTCTGCATAGACTGCAGTAAAGACCACTTAGGGTCTACAAAAGCGGCAACAGACGGAGCTACTGTCCGTTGTGACTGAGGGTCTAAAAAAGCGGGTGCGGCAACAGACGGAGTTACTGCCTGTTGCGGTACCACCTTGCCTCTCTTGGGAGGTGTGCAGTCGTCGGAGACTGCAGCGAGTCCGAACTGACCCAGTGGCTACACCTGGGCCGTTGGACTTGCGCGGAAGGGACCGACTTGCACTTAATAAGCTGCGAGACCTTGGTCCAAGGTTTCTCGTCTTTGTGTGGGTGGGGCGATCTTGGTAGATACGCCCGAAACCACGGAGGGAAAAACGTCTGTTCGCTGATCAAGGCCTGAGGAACCCATAAGTCGTTCGACATTACTTCTCCCCTGGGCTTGGGAGCTTGCAAGAGGTCCCGGACTAGGTGAACGACAGGCACGAACAGACGAACCCTCGGACGCAACACTGTAACACTTTGCGCATATCACTTTATCACTTTGATTTTCTGTTTTGCACTTATTTCACTGAAATCGAAACTTTTACTGATTTCTACCTGAAACACGCAATCCTACCCTTCATTAAAAGGTAGTAATTGCAAAAACAGTCGTATAATGCAACAGAAAACAAACATAAAGATAAAGAATTCAGTGGCTGGGAAAGAGACTAAACACTAGATCAAATAAACTACGTTTACAATCTCTCACCGCACATAGCCTAGGAACAAGAATAAAACCCTAGAAACGTTTTACCTTCTTCCCCTACAGCGACTAGGGAGGAGAGTAAAACGAGAACAACGTTACCCGCTTGAACGAAACGTTTTTCTCCTCTCTCTCCCTCCGTCTCTATCTCTCTCTCTCTTTCTCTCTTGATTTCGCACCTGAGAGAAGAGCCCAATTATATATCGTCAAAACATGTTATTTGCTAAAGGAAAAAACTGAAAGGTTTTCCAAATAAAAAGTTCCTTTAATTTAGAATTTAAACCATTTAAGCTAAGAAAGAATGAACGAAACGCCAGAATCGGTTTACTCTTACTGCAAAGTGAAACCGTGAAACACTCTCTCTATCGTAACGATAGAGCGCATGTTGAACGTCCTGAACGTCAACAACTGCGTAGACTAAAAAAACTAAACGTTAGTTCATCTTTGAAAACAGTACGAGACTATCAAAGAAATTCTTTCATAAAACATTAAATTTAAAAAGTTATAAATTCTTTAAAGGTAAAATACGATATAACGGGCTCAACGTTGATTAACTTCGGTTCCAAGTTAGGACCGCCTACTAGGAAAGGTCGCATATAAACAAAACATAAAAATTTATTTTTATATGTTGAAAATAAATGGAAAGTTAATCGAAGAGGCCTAATAAAGGCGGAGAGATATAAAATATATAGATCTATAACGTGTTAAGCAAAATTACTAAAACCTAAACACACTTCCGTCTAAGGGAAGGGTCGGCCATTTAAAAGTGAAAGAGAGTTCATACTCTCTTTGTCACCATAATTAAATCTATCCAAAACGAGTTCAAGTTTTGAAATGAAGATAAAACCCCTGCATAGCGAAAGCTCAAAACTGGAATAGTGTACTTCACCAAATAGTTGTGAAAACAAATCCAGTCAGTAACAGCGTATTTAGTAGGTCTTGCCAGTGGCACGACAGAGAGAAAATTGGTTCTTTGTTGACATCGAGTACTTGAGTACCTACTTGACAGATGGCGCTGTTGATGTACACCCCCACCTGTATAGCGATCGCTGGCGTATTCCGCCCGTAGGTTTTTCTGTCGGGCAGCAGAGCTGACAGCTATATATATGATCATCGGGTAAGTTTAATATTGGAAATGTGTTTTTCCATCATACTCTGGATCTAAACACCTCCCCCTCCAAATAAGATATCCATTTAAATTTACCAGACACAACATAATGTTTTGAATACTTATGACTCATGCAAAATATAACTGTTAGAAATAACCTTTGGCTGCAGATTAATATCAGTACAGATATGTTCGGAAGTAAACCAATTGAAATTATGAAATTACTTACCTACATATCCATTAGGATCAGTTCCATCAAGGTTATATCTGTCATTGAGATATAAGGCAAAAGTTATAGCTTCTTCGGGACTAGCTGTCCACTCTAAAATCTTTTTAGCCCAATACATACGTAAAAAGCCATGCATCTTCCCTTCTTTAACTAATTGGATCTGAAAAGGCAAAATTACAAAATTCAAAGTACATTTCATATTTAAAGTACAAAATCCTATTTCATCTTACCATTAACATTTGATCAATGAATTCATGATTAAACAAATCACATATAGAAGCTAATAAATGAAGATAAATATAATCAGAGAGAGAGAAAAAAAAACCAACTTGTGCTGAATTCCAAAGTTCATCATGAGTTCTGGCTTCATCCAAGGCCTCCCGTGAGTACAAGTACGGCCTTTTGTCATCTCTGAAAAACCATGCGAATACTGTATATTTGTTGTAACTTATTGATCATACTAAAATGTCAATCCCTAATTGCAACCGATATTTATCAAAAGGCCAATTACTCAAACAATTAATAAATATGTAACTAAATTTTAAATCTTTAAGGTCAACTTTGTTAAAACATTTGACCAAGTAAAATAGAGGTAAGGGTTCTATTTCTTCATTGCAGTACAGTAGTTACCCCACCAATCTATAATATAGTAAAATCAGTTATTGTTATGTCTCCTCTCAAATTTGAGTATCTAAACAAACAAGTATGAAAAGATAAAAGTACAATTTTAATCAACAACTGGACTACTACTGCTACAGCTTAATTAAGTTTATTTAGGTTTATAAGGTAAATTTGAACCCAATATAAGAACTGTACTACTTTTTTAGGACTGTTGTACATAGTTATCCATTCATCACCACACACCAACTAAATAAGGTAGGCAAATTTTCTAGAAATCCCTCTCTCAACTAATTTACACAATTCACATTTATAAAAATAGTGTAACTGAAAAGATATTAGAAATAAGCTGAGCCACTTCATGGTAAAAATACTCCAGAACACACGTTATATTTTCCCTAAATATCCTGTATATGACATGTACATATTTGGGTATATTTCATATCTACCTGTGATCATTCAGTGTGGTTCTTGCCCATGAATATGCTCCATCAATATTATCATAATCTGGTTGATAATAACAGTAATTGTCGGTTAGCTCTCGTCTGATTATGATCTCTTCCAAAAAACTTTCTGCGGCTTCTTTTAACTGCTTCCTGTATCGTCTAACCTCTAGCACACACCTTTGTGCTGATATCTGTCCTGTACATCAAAATCACACAACTAAAATTACTACAAGTAAGAATGTATTCAATACCTTACATATTAAAAAAACAGTGGTCTGTGACTATACCTTGATACCACCACAGAGTATCCACATAATACAAGTTACTAAATGGTGCAAGAGAAAAGTAAAAATGTTGCTTAAGGATAACTCAAGATTACAAATAACTGACAACATCCTATTAACTTGATCAAGTATAACGGTTTTTAATAGCATAAAGTTCAGTGAAGTAAATAAGCCAATTCCCAATGCTTACCAAAGTGGAGCCAAGGAGACAGATTGCTAAGTGCATTTTCAGTTGGATCATTTGACTTAGCAGCATATTTCCTCAGTCTCTTAAGACAAAATTGGTTAAGAGTATCAAGCCCTGCTTTGGTCCCTGGTGTAGCCCACTCAACTGGTCCCACTGAGCGATCAACTTCTAAAAATTTATCAGCCTCTACCCAGTCTACAGGCTATATGAATAAAAGAAAAAACAATCAAATTCTAGTAAATAATTCCAGATATCAAATAATACAACAGATAAAATAAACACAGCCCTGCAAAACATTGAATCATTAAACCTTTTAAATGCATTTTATGTATTGATGCTATCTGTTTATCTGTGAATATGCAATTCGTTAGCAAAAGATACTAAACCTAAATTTACTTTCTTGTTTGGGATCCCAATTTCCTATTACCTTAATGTGTACATGGGGCAGACAATTCATAAACTAATTAGCTAATGAATATGAATGAAATGTTAGATGAAAAGCAGAACCTCCCCCACTGGGTTGAGTCCTGTCTTCCCTTTTAAAAGTTATCACCTACCAGTTGTGTTTGTAAACATGAGACATACACATGTATAGAAGTAATTTTCTATTTTGCAGTTTCAAGTAAATTATAAAGTATCTTACTTTCAACTTATTTTGAATAAAGTGTGTGAGGGTTTTGATTTCTCTGCATTCAAATTGTTTTTTCATCTAATATCAATGTCTAAAGTTGACTACTGTATTAGTACCTGACCACAGTATCTCTATGAACATTCATGAGATCAGGCTGGTCCTGAGCAGAGACAAAAAGGTGATTACAAAATGAATACTTCTGCCTTGCAAAAGTGATGGCAAGAGTGGTAATGCATCAAAAGTATGTAAAGTATTGCAAGTACCATACTGTACTTGCAACATACTTTGTAGTCATGGTTTCTAATTGGATTACTAAGTCCATGAGTTTCCCCTAGTGTTAATATTGCTTTTGTCTCTGGAAGCTTGGAATATCAATATTACTGTACTTCCCAAAATTAAGAGATTCCTTGCTTCTTTTCTTCCAATATGCTGATGTCTCTAGTAAAGCAATAAGACCAGCATCTTATAATAACAACATGCTATGCATGTCACATTGTTTTCTTCAGTCTAGAAGTTGACATGGGATAACGACTTGTGCTCCTCATCCAGATAGGAAGTTTTTTATCTGTTTTAATGCTTATTTTAGTGTTTTAAAGATATCTATTCAAATTTGTTGGCATTCACTGTACTATTGTGCATAAACACTGTTTTTGAGTGATCATGATGCACATCATCTTTGTGTTTCATGATGAGGCAATTTTTGAATTTAGAAAATTTTGTGGGGAGCAGGGGCACATCTGGTCTTTAAAAATATGACAAATTCGTAGATAATTTGTATTTTTCCTAACCATACATACCTTAGCTATTTAAATAGGGTATTACTTTCGGCGTAGCTGAAATTACGAGCCATTAGAATTTTAACGAGGGTTTACTACCCCCTCGCTAGTTAGCGACGGGTAGGGGAGGGGTAGCTAGCTACCCCTCCCCCCTCACACACCGGTGAACTAGTTCACTTTGCTTAGAGGTAGGACTTTCCGGGGGACAGGGCTGGCGGGCAAGTTTGATTAAATAGCTAAGGTTTGTATGGTTAGGAAAAATACAAATTATCTACGAATTTGTCATTTGTTCCGTAACCGAAATACAAACCACGCTATTTAAATGGGGTGACTTAACCCTTAGGAAGGGTGGTAAGTCCCAGCCGTACTGGCTTTTGGCTTTTGCCCGGGGACTCAGTATCTGAATGTGAAGAACTCAAGATAAGGAGTCCCTGCACCTCGCAAGTACCTTGCTCTGCAAGGACCGCAGCCTACGTAAGCTTGTGTGTGAAGGAATGAAGTGTGACTCATCCTAGGAAGTTGACCTGGAGTCCTTTAGATGGAATTCTAGGTTAGGACGTTCCCAATACCACCTCGTAAGGGTATGGGGGACGCGACAGTATTACTGTATCTTAATACTAGGAACACAAGGAAGCATGGTTTACCTGCAGTGGTTTGAGGTCATTGACAGGTTGACCGATATTCTGGTCTTGTTGAGCATCCTTCTCATCAGACAGAACGGGGGAAAGGCGTAAACGTCGATGTTGTCCCACCGTTGTTGGAAGGCATCTTGCCAGAGTGCCTTGGGGTCCGGGTATGGGGAGCAGTACAGCGGAACCTTGAAATTCAAGGCTGTCGCGAACAGATCCACCGTCGGGGAACCCCACAAAGTCAGGACTTTGTTGGCTACTAGAGGATCCAAAGACCACTCGGTAATCACTATCTGGGATGCTCTGCTCAGACTGTCGGCGAGCACATTCCTTTTGCCAGGAATGAAGCGAGCCGATAGTGGAATCGAGTGGACTTCGGTCCATCTCAGTATCTCTACTGCAAGATGAGATAGCTGTTGTGAAAAGGTGCCTCCCTGCTTGTTGATGTAAGCCACTACCGTGGTGTTGTCTCTCATTACCACCACGAAGTGACCCGCCAGGTACTGTTGGAACTGTTGAAGTGCCAGATAGACGGCCTTCATCTCTAGCAGGTTTATGAGGAGGCACTTTTCTGGTTCTGATCATAGGCCTGAGGTCCTGTGGTTCAGAACGTGGGCCCCCACCCTTCTTTTGAGGCATCCGAGAATAGCATCTAAGCTGGGGGGAGGACGAGAAGAGCCACTCCCTTTCGGAGGTTTTCGTCTGTCACCCAACATAGAAGGACCGTCCGTTCCGCAGGACCCATAGGGACCAAAACGTCCGGGGAATTGTGACCTTGATTCCACCGGGACTTGAGCCGCCATTGCAGGGATCTCATCCTGAGGCGCCCATTTGGAACTAGACGGGCCAGAGAGGAAAGGTGACCGAGGAGACGTAACCACGATTGGGCTGGGAGTTATTCTCGTCTGAGGAAAGGATCTGCGACCCTCCTCAGCCTTGCTATCCTGTCGTATGATGGAAAGGCTTTGTGGAGATTGGTGTCCAAGATCATGCCTAGATATACCAGTCGTTGAGATGGAAGCAGAGAAGACTTCTCGAGATTTACCATGATCCCTAGATCTTGGCAAAGTCCCAGAAGCTTGTCCCGGAGTCGAGAAAGGTCGACTCCGAGTCTGCCAGGATCAGCCAGTCGTCCAGATAACGGAGGAGACGGATGCCGATCCTGTGTGCCCACGAAGAGATCAGGGTGAACACTCTGGTGAATACCTGAGGTGCTGTGGAGAGACCGAAACACAGCACCTTGAACTGGTAGATCTTGTTGTCTAGGCTGAATCTTAAGTACTGTACTTCCTTGAAGACGGATGGATTGGGATCTGGAAGTACAGTGAACCCTTGCTACTTCGCGGTTCGACCATCGCGGATTCACCACTTCGCGGATTTTTTTCATAACCCATATATATATACATATCGCAGATTTTCCGGAAATTTCGAAAATACCGCGATATCTGAAGACCCCAAATACGATATTTCGTTACCTGTAATTCCATTAATACTGTAATTAGTAATATCTGCTCTTACTGATTGTTCATTGCATTACATATGACATATAATTAAGCACAGAAAGAAATAAAACAGGAAAAGAGAATGTGATCATACGATAATTCAGTACTGTATACAGTACGTAGTAAAATTAAATCGAACATGAAACGCAAATCAGATGCAGTCATACCATATTAGAATGGTGTAAGGCTGCTGTTGGCTACTACTGTACTACAAATGTAATGGATGTGCTTCTTTTCCATAAATCTTTTGTATGTATACGTACGTAGTACTGCATTCAATAATATTCTTTGTTGCAAAAATCACATTTCGAATAAGCATACGAGAGAGAGAGAGAGAGACACACACATCCTACAACAAAAGCGTAAAATAGCGTACGTAAAGCTATTATTATTACTGTATTGTTATTATTATTATTATTGTTGTTGTTGTTATTAAAATTATTATTGTTATTATTATTATTATTATTATTATTATTATCATCATTATTATTATTATTATTATTATTATTACAGTATCATTGTTTATTATTATTATTATTATTATTACTGTACAGTATACTGTACGCAGGGTATCTTGTAATTTGAATTGGTAACCTACGTAGCATATAAGACGGGTTGTGATAGATGACGAATCAGAACCCAAGTTTTGTAATCTAGCCTGTGATTGGTGTTTTGACCGCTTCTCCAACCCGCAGCATCTTTCCGCGGTCACTTTGTCTCCCGCCGTATCGCTGTGTAGATGTTGCTAAGTTATTGTGAACTTTAATCTGTGCTGTGCGTGACTGTTTCAAGTTGAACTTTTTGTTGAACTTTCTGTTAAACCCTACTGTACAATGGCTGCCAAGCGTTCTGCTTCTACTAAGGCTGGTAGTGAGCCTAAACGCCACCGAAGGATGATGACGATTGCTGAGAAGGTGACGCTTCTCGATATGTTAAAAGACGGTAGAAGTTTTGCGTCCGCAGCCCGCCATTTTGGAATCAATGAATCCACCGTTCGCTATATCAAGAAGGACGAGGCGAACATTAGAAAGACGGCTGCAATCACCTTTAGCAGATCAGCGAAGCGAGTCGTTACCACGCGTAATAAAACGATCGTACGCATGGAAGGTGCTTTAGCTGTGTGGATTGCCGACTGCCGGAAGAAGAACATAGCCTTGAATACGAACACCATCCGAACCAAGGCTTTGAGCTTGTATGAGAATTTTGCGGCAAAGGAACCTCAAGACGACGATGGCAACCATGCTGAAGAAGATGATGATGTAGATGAACCTCAACCAGGGACATCCACTGATTCCCAGCGTCAGAAACAACGTTTTTCTGCCAGCAAAGGATGGTTCGCGAAGTTTCAGAAACACTTCGCCCTGAAAAGCGTTTCCCTGCATGGCGAGGCTGCTTCCGCTGACACTGCCGCTGCTGAAACTTACGTGAACCAGACATTCAAGAATATTATCGCCGAAGGTGGATACAAGCCGGAACAAGTCTTTAATATGGATGAGACCGGCTTGTTTTGGAAGAGAATGCCGTCGCGAACTTTCCTGTTCAAAGAAGAAGCCAAAGCCTCTGGCTTTAAAGCATTCAAGGATCGCGTTACCCTCGTGATGTGTGGCAATGCTGCTGGATTTTTGCTAAAGCTGGGGTTTATTTATAAGTCGAAAAATCCTCGCGCTTTGAAAAATAAAAACAAGAATCTCCTTCCCGTGTACTGGATGCATAATCCAAAAGCATGGATTACGAAGATGCTGACCTCCAACTGGTTCCACCAGTGTTTCATCCCGCAAGTCAGCAAATATCTCGTAGAGAAGGGCTTGCCATTCAAGATCCTTCTCCTTATGGATAACGCTGGTGGACACGCAACTGATCTGTCGCATGAGGGCATTCAGGTTGAGTTCCTGCCAGCCAACACCACGTCATTAATTCAACCGATGGACCAGGGGGTTATCAGGGCGTTCAAGGCCCTCTACACGAAGAATACCTTGGCGGACCTCGTTGTATGTGTGGATGCTGCCCAAGATGATGAGGATGAAGATTTTAACTTGAAGGCGTACTGGGGGCAGTACACCATAGCCACGTGCCTGAAGAATATTCAGAAGGCACTGCAAGAGATGAAACCTGCAACCGTGAATGCGAGCTGGAAGAAGTTGTGGCCCCAGATTGTTTACGACGACGAGGGATTTACACCTGCTGAGATTCAACACTCTGCAATACGGAAATCTGTGCAGTTGGCTGCCATAATTGGAGGTGACGGGTTTGGCGACATGACGACTGAAGACGTCGACGAGTTGTTGGACTGCCATTCCCAGCCGCTGACGCAGACCTAGAAGACCTGACGAAATCGGCAAGTGAAGAAGAGAGTGAAACCCAGGAAGAGAACCAAGAAAATGTCGAAGAAACAGGCTTAACATTAGAACGACTTCCCAAGGCCTGCTACCATGCGAAGGAGTTGAAAGAAATGTTGCAAGAGTGGGACGAGGATATGGTTCGGTCTGTGCAATTCTCCAACAAGGTCGATGACATCATGACTCCCTACAGGATGCTCTTAGAGCGAAAAAAGAAGCAGCGGCAGCAACTTCCGATCACAATGTTCTTCCAGCCTCGCAAAAAAGAGCCAGTTCCTCCTGCTACTACGCCTTCGGAAGAAATTGAAGAAGTGTCCCAGGAAGAAGTTGAAGAGGTGTCCCAGGAAAAGACACCTCCGTCTGAAGAGACGTAAAATACTACTATCATTGGCTGCACAGTAGAAGACATCATCAGCTTCATCATCCTCATTTCTACTGTGCAGCAAATTCATCGCCATCATCATTCAAGTTTTTCTTCAACTTCTTTTGTGGTGAGTACAGTAACAATCTTTATTTTTTACTTTAATATTCTAACATTTTAATATTTGTGCCTGTTTTAGTTTAGTACTGTATGCATTAAGTTAAAGGGAAGGTTTTAAGTCTGAGGAGTATACATGTTGTAACCTATCATATTTTTTTTGTTTAAAATTTACATTTACGTACGTAAAACAATCTCTCTCTCTCTCTCTCTCTCTCTCTCTCTCTCTCTCTCTCTCTCTCTCTCTCTCTCTCTCTCGTAAATTGTTTTCCTGCTTTGCTACGTACAGTATGTACTGTATGATTTTATATAGATACGGTAAATAATATTTGTAATAACATATTTTCTAAAAGCTTTTACTGTAAATATCATTATTTCTCACTTTCATCATGCGCGTTAAATGCCTTCTTTGTTCTGAGCGTGTTTGTTTACTGAGCGTACTTTATGACGCCGTCGTTTCAGGCGGCGTCATAAAGAAAAACATTTCATTTGGAAGTCCTAAGAAAAATTAAGTAAAACATTGGTAATAACAAAATCAACATACTGTACTGAATAATCAATATAATCGATGCAAAAATATACATGTTAAATAAATAGGTAAATATGGTGTCACTACTTCGCGGATTTTCACCTATCGCGGCCGGGTCTGGAACCTATCTACCGCGTTTTACGAGGGTTCACTGTACGCGTCCTTCAGATCCAGTGTACACATGATGTCTTGTGGTCTCACTGCAAGTCTGACCGTGTCTGCTGTGTCCATGCTGAACGGAGTTTGTTTGACAAACCTGTTCAGAGCTGAGAGGTCGATGACTGGTCTCCAGCCTCCAGACGCCTTCTTTACAAGAAAGAGTCGACTGAAGAAGCCTGGGGAACCGTCAACGACCTCTTGGAGAGCATCCTTCTTTAGCATGGTCTCGACTTCTGCCCGTAGGGCTAGCCCCTTTGCCGATCCCATAGCATAGGAGCTCAACGACACTGGATTCGCTGTCAGGGGAGGTAGAGATGTTGTGAACGGGACGCGATATCCCTGACTGATTACGGAAATCGTCCAGGAATCGGCCCCGAGTTGCTGCCACCTGATTGCGCAACTTTGCAGGCATCCCCCTACTGGTGGACATGCAGGGGGATTGCCAATCCTAGCGTTTGCGGCCTCGGCCACTCCCTCTAGGATTCTTGCCTCCCCTGGAGGACTTTTTGCCTTTCTTGTCCTTGACAGGAAACGACTGCTGTTTGGACACCGTCGTCTTCGCTGCCGCTGCCGGTTTCGTCGTCTTGGACGGGCGAGATTGTTGAGGTGCTGGAGGTTTGTAGGGCTTCGTTGTGAGAGCCCTTTGGAGGAGACAGTTCTGATTGGACTTCCTCCACCTCTCGGCTGCCTGTTCCACATCCTTGGGCTCAAACAGGCTCTTTCCCATAAGGGAAGAATGTCTGAGCTTGCTGACTTCGACAGCTGAGGCCTTCGAATGGAACCTCTCTGCCACCGCATCCCGTCGTTTCAAGATCGAATTGGCCCACAAGTTCGAGACTTGGTGGGCCAGAAACTCAATGGTGCGTGTGCCCGAGAGGAGGAAGGTCTCCAGGGCCTTCCTGGTGCTTTCCTTGGACAGATCCTCGGATCGCAACAGGATGCCCAGAGACCCCAACCAGACGTCCAGCCACGAAGTAGCCTGCATGGCACACTTCGCGACCTTCTCCTGGCTTAGGATCTCTGTCGCCGAGAAAGTCACTTGCCAGCTAGAGAGTCTCTCAAGAGGGACTCCCTTGGTAAGCTCTTCCACAGAGTGGTGCAACGGATGAGCTAGGCAAGACTCCTCCATTATCTCAAAATACCTCCTCTGGTGGACACGAGGAGGTGGGAGGAGCTTGTTGCCAGCAGTGGAACGGCTGGAGGAGGCGAGCTCGGAGAGCTGGCCCTCAACCTTATCACTGGCACTCTTCACCCCTTGGAACCAGGGCAAAGCCGCACTGGCCTTAGTGGGTTTCTGAGTGCCAAAGGAATCTCAGGGTCCAGGAACCAGTTGAGATGCCTCATCTGAGTCAAGACCTGCCAGAAGGCATGCTCTGACTCTTGCTGCTCTCCCCCTGGAGAACTGGCAGCGAAGTCTCCCGTCCCCAAAGGCTCTACTTGGGGGGACACGTGGACGTTCTCCGCGGGTCTCGTTGGCTCTGGTCGAATCCTGGAAGAAGACTTCGGGATGGTCTTAGAGTCCTTCAGTTCCCTCCTAGGAGAGATACAGGACTCCAACAACGAAGTCTGAGGGCTCTTCTCCGCCCCAACACGGGACGATTCTCCTGCTCGAGGTGGGGTTGCTCCCATTGGTGCGGTGGGAGAAGGTCTCACTTCGGTAGACTCCCCTGAGGACGGAAAATCCTCGTCCGCAGGAGATGGAGAGAAAGTCTGCGGGGGGAAGGAGCCTTTCTAACGGACTTCTTAGGAGCCAGCTTGACCCGGGGAGAAGTCATCACGACCTCTCTTCCTCTTCAGTGGAATCGGAGCTGCCCTTGGTTTGAGGCCCAAATCAGAGAAGGCAGACTTAACAGCCTGGACGACAGCTCTGATAAGGGACTCAAACCATGGCTGCTTACTGACAGACGCAGTGTCAGAGACTCCCTCTGGAGGGAAGGGGATCGGGCGATCCTTTGGAGTAGAGACTACAACAGGGCCTCCCGGAAAAGAAAGGGAAGAAGATTGGTGCCTGGACTTATCTGAAGATCTCCCCTCCTCCTGCGAGCGCGCTGGTCTGCGCTTGCGGGGGGGGGGGGGGGGGGGGGGGGGGGGAGGACGTGAAGACGACCTGGCTGCTCTCGTTCCTGAACTCGCTCGGGAGCTCGCGTTGCGAAACTCGGTGGGAATCGCACTTGGGCTTGCGCTGGCGCTCGCGCGAGGGAATAATCCAAGGTTCGCTCGGGGGCGAACGTTCGCGCACGAGTGCGTGCGCGCGTGGGTGAGGGCGCGCGGGCGAATGCTGGCGAGCAGGAGAGTGATGGTGCGCAGGCGAGCGATGGCGTGCAGGCGAGCGATGGGGCACAGGAGAGCGATGGCGCGCAGGGCGCGCAGGTGAGCGACTGCGCACAGGTGACGGTGCGCGTGGGAGCGTGGGCGCGCAGGCGATCTACGGCGAGCAGGCTCCTGGGCGCGTGTGCGTGCTGGTGAGTGATGGCGCGCAGGAGATGGTGCGCGTGGGAGCGCAGGTGCGTGGTTTGGTGACGGCAGAGGGCGCGCAGAAGGACCAGCAAGCGTAGAAGCTCGTGAAGGAGACTGCTCGTGGGCGCGTGGGCACGCAGGATCTCGGAAGCCTCTGGAAGGGCGCACGGTAGGGGGTGAAACCTGTGTCCGTGAAGGTGACTGCACGTGATGGTGCGCAGGCGAGGGCTGACGGGTGGGCGAGTTCTGAAGGCGCGCAGGAGATCGCTGGCGAGAGGGTGAAGGACGACTCCTCTTTCCTGTGCTCAGATCCGGAGATCGTGGGCGCGCAGGCGAGCGATGGCGCGCAGGTGCGCGCTGGCGAGCAGGTGAAGAGCGCTGGCAAGCTGGAGATTGTGGGCGCGCAGGAGATCGTGGGTGAGCGTGGCGCGTAACAGGATCAGGGCGCGCAGATGTGCGCTGGCGAGTAGGAGATCGCTGGCGAGTAGGAGATCGCTGACGTACAGGAGATCGCTAGCGCGCAGATGAGTGCTGGCGCGCAGGTGAGCGCTGGCGAGGAGGAGATCGATGGTGAGCAGGAGATCGATGGCGAGCAGGAGAGCGCTGGCGCGTCGACTCTGCAGCAGGAGATCGCTGGCGCGTTGTCCCTGGCATAGGATGTCTCTGGTTCGTTGTCTCAGGATCAGCAGGAACAGGCGAGTGCTTGTGCGCAATTGCGCGCGAGCGCCCAGGAGAGCGTGGGCGCGCAGGGGATACCTGGCACTTAAGGGACTTGCTCACAATGTGAGAAAGCCCCTTTTGCCCCGAAGGGACCGGTGCCCGTTGGATAACTGGGTGTGTGGGCACCCACAGCGCGTCAGCTGCCAGGAACGGAGAAGGAAGGTCAGCAGGTCTGGCAGGCGTAGGAGATCGCGAACGATCTGCAGAGAGGTCCAGTGATGCAGCTGCAACGGTCAAAGCACGGCGAGGAGGATCCTCTGCGGGGGACTGCGAGGGCGAGGAGCCGAAGAGGCGCCTCATAACTCCCTTATGGGGAGAAGGAAGGACTCTACGGCGAAGAGGGAGACGAGCCTTGCGTCGGATACGTCCTCTGGGGGCAGCAGGAACACCATCGTCAGTCCTCCAAAGAGGAGTCTCTGTTAGTGAACTCCCCCGAGGGGGAGAATCACCTGCAGGAGAGACCGTTGGACTTGGCTCCTCCCTCGAAGGATGTTCGGAGGGGGGAACCAAGCCTTCAGCAACATCAGCACCCAAGGCAGAGGTTTGACCCAACTCGCCGGAAGCCTCTGCCACAACAACGTCGACGATAGACAGAGGGTCAACCTCCGCTATCACCGGCGACTGTTTGACAGCTGCTCCCAACTGGATAAGGTCAAACAGGGCTTCCCTGGAGGGCGAACCCTTAAGCCCCAAGGAAGCCCAGAGCTGCAAAAAATCATCATTAGCAACATTAATAGATAACTCCTTCCCCGGAGGAGGAGGAGGAGCTACCTCGCTATGGGAGGCAACTCCCTCTCCCGAACCCCGAGGTCGGTCAACAAAAGTAAGGCCTACGCTACCACTCGATAGCCTCTCGGGAGAGACCGATTGAGTGGGAGCTTCCGGAGGATGTTCGGGCAACGAAAGAAGAGTCCTTAGAAATTTCCTTCTTCAAGGAGATCCTTGAAGTAGAAAGATCCCGCTTGGACTTCTTTCGGCGCCGGGAAAACCTCTCCCACTGGGATGTAGACCACTCCCTGCACTCACTACACACTTTATCCTTATCACACCGTTGGCCCCTGCAGAACGGACACAAGGTGTGAGGGTCCGTCTCGACCGCCGACATATATGTCCCACAAGGGCGGTCTGATAATCCAGGGCACTTCCGCATAATAAGGAGAGAGGTCAACTTCCAAACACACACTGAAAGAAAAAGCAAAAAAGATTAAGGCTGTCAATAAGCGAGGGTGGGAGCAGACACGTCTGTTCATCACCCGAGCCAAAAGCAAAGTGAACTAGTTCACCGGTGTGTGAGGGGGGAGGGGTAGTTAATCTTTCATCATCATGTAATTGGCTTCTCCTCTTACGGAGTTGCGAGCTTACCTGCCCTCAGTCAGAAGTTAGACCACCTTCATGGAATGTGGTTGGTGTCCTAAGGTCTCTATAGGAGCTCCCTAAGAACTGTTGCGCCAGATATCAGATCTTCACCTGACCCTAAACTGTCTTTCCTACTCACCTTGGCTTCGGCCATTTGAGTAAGCAAACTTCATGGTCTTTCTTACGATGTTTCTCCTATCCAATAGGATGGAGACAGGTAATTCTCAGCTTCGTCCCTGAGCTTATCGCAATACTCAAGATCTGGCAGTAACAAATTCTAGATTTGGACCCTTCTGGATTGAGAATCACCGTAACGTAACCGATGACCCAGATCAGCGGCTAATATGCCCAGGTATAGCTCTGAGGTATCACATCAAATTAACTTCAAGACCTCGTCCCCGAGTGAACAGAATGTCCGACAGCATGAGAAAGGTTAAGAGGAGAATTGTAAAGATTTTGATCTCAGCATGGATTCATGAGGTCTTAGACCTGGCCTTCAATCCTCATTCTCATTTGCAGAAGCATAGAGCTCAAGACTTTAGGGGTATTACTATGTCTCTGGCTGTCAAGAAAAACTACTCTGTGGCACAGGACCTTGTAGTGGCATGCATAAGCGTCATACGACCTTCACCGCCTATTACCTGCAATGACGTAACCCACAGGAACATGGTGTTCTCCATCGGACCTGTGGTGGCTGCGCAACAAATGGTTTGAATACCTCAAACTTTTTGATGGACAAATAGCCGATGGTGGAGGGCAGAGGTTACCCGGGATTAAGTTTGGGATGAATGATAAGAAAGACTGGCTCCTTCTTTATTCATCCTCCCCTCCCTTTGAGAACAGTACCTATGGTACTCTGCAAGCTGGCCTCCACTGTCTACAGGTGTAACCATTTCCATTGTGTAGCCTGGTATATAGAAATGTATACTTCTTACGTCCCCATTCCCCTTTGCGAGGTAGGATTTGGGTAACGTCTATGGTAGGTTTAAAGAATCCTACAACTTCGGAGAATTCTTACCTAGACAATTCACATTACTAGTATCACACAATCACACGAATTGCTCAGGCCGTTGAAGTGTGCTATTGCACGGAGTTTTAGCGGGGTGTCAGGGTTTCCTCTTAAGCCGGGCATAGCACGGTGTGGAAACCCAGGTAAAAAACTATCCAGATGGTTAGGACTTTCACGTCATATGCCAATTTACTCATATTCAAGGTTACTCCTAAACTGAGGCCCTCTTAACGAGAGAATGCCTTGATGAAGTCATTGGGCTTCAGCACGGCATATCATTCCCGTGCTGAAGGCTTGTGACGGGCAAGAGGGCTCTCGAACTGGGGAATTTCTTTTCCTCAGTTTGACTCTAAATTTCTCTCATTCTTTTTCTATTACCTCTTATTGCTTATTCCTCCTTCATAATTATCAGCTGTCTCCAACCTTGCTGTCAAAACTCTTTTACCCATTTCACTGTCCAGGTTTTTTAGAGGGGACATTGTATCCATGATCGGTTTTTATTTCAAAATCAATTGTGGGAGCTGTGGTGGTCTTGCCAACTGCCCGAAAATGTTTGGACACCTAGGAGTGTCAGTATTCCCATACTGGCACGCGGAACTATCTCTTAGGAAATTTGGCCTTCGGATTCCAGGGGTTGGCAATTTTATAGAGATAGGACTCTCGGCATTCTGTCCGGTTTGCCTGCCACTATGATTAGAGAGGAGATGATTGTATTCTTGAAATGCTCTCAGTCCCATAAAGTGGGTTTGGCATACACTTGAGCCACTCTAATCATAGTGGTACCATCCCTTTGTGGTAGGGTAGGGAGTGGATATTTGGTAAGCAGCTTTCACAGGTGTCATTGGTGGAGAAATTAATTCCAGGAAAGGCTAACGGTGTCTTCTTTGGAATTTCAGACAGTCTTAATTTTTTCTCTCCCTTAAACTATATTTTTTTCCATTGTTTTTTTTTTTTCATTGTTATTATGACCCCTTCCCTCCCCCTGAAAAAATAATTAATGAGTAAACTTAATATTCCCCGTACCCCTGGATCAAATGGCGAACCCCAGACACCGTTAACGACTTCTGCTTGTTTAAATAGGGAAAGCTCTGTTGACAACCTCGGCAATAAAAAGGATTCCTCTAACAATACTTCTTTGACCAGTGTTGTTAAAGACAATTTATCGGCACTGGTGGAAAATGATGCTTGTAATAACCGTACTACTTTACTCTCTGGTTCTGGCTCATTACCAGATCCAACAAAAAATCTGAAAATTCTCCACTTAAAAAACATACCAATTGGTTGTAGCTATGACATAATTCATGAAGCCTTCTGTAGATTTGGAGCAATCAAAGAAATTTTAATGGAGCTTAATGGTAGTAAAGGCTTTTGGGAAGCTTGGGTATCATTTTCAAGTTTTGAGATTGCTTTAGAAGCAAATAAAAATTCAGAGAGCATAAAAATTGACAATTGTTTGATTTCTGGGGCTTTATGTGATAAAGCACCAAGACACCTAGAGGTATATAAACCAGAAGAATGGATGGAAAAAGAAATAGAGCATAGACTTCCAGAAGTAAGAACCCCCAAGCCCCCAACATGGATAATTGCATCTGGAAAGATAGATAATTATAACTATTATAAGATTAGTAAATTTATACAAAAAAAAGTTGGTTTAATTAAAAGTAAGGATATTAGTAGATACGGTAAGCAATCTGTTTTGATTAATGCAAAATCAGATACTCAAGCTCACATGCTTTGTGGCATGAAGATTGCAGAAATTGATCCTATTAAGGATATTAAACCACATATGAGCTTCAGCTATGGTAAAGGAGTAGTTTTTGATAAAGATCTATATGAATTCTCAGAACCAGAAATTCTGGACATGTGCCCTGCTAATGTTTGGAAAGTAAGTAAGATCCCTCAAACAAGCATGGTAGTTTTAACATTTGAAACCCCTGTTATACCAGATCATATAATTATTGAGAATGAAAGAGTACGTGTTCGAGAATATAAACCTAGGCCTTTACAATGCTTTAATTGTTTCAAGTACGGTCACCCTTCCCGGTACTGCAATAATACGAAGATCTGTATTAACTGTTCTTTGTTAGAACATGGCCAATGCAACAGAGATACAACCTGTGCAAACTGTAAAGATAATCATAAACCAAATGATAAAAGATGTAGAGAATAAAAGAATGAAGAAGCTGCAATCTTGAAAGCAAATGCTGAACATATAAGTGTAGGTTATGCAAAGCATTTACTCAATCGGCAACTTAATTTTGCTCGCGCGGTTAAGATGCCAACAAAAGATTATAATCCACTACCCCTTACTACCACAGGGGGACCAGTGGCAGCACCTGGCCCGTCAGGTGCATCTCCCTTAGTGGTAGTAGCCCAGCCATCTGGGTCAAGTGCTCAGGCTATAAAAGCCAGAGCACAAACCTCCAAAGAGGTCAATATGGTGTCCAACACACCAAAAGTATTGTCACCGATAGGAGCATCTCCCCTAGAGGTAGTAGCCCAGCCTTCTGGGTTAAGTGCTCGAACTGTTGAAGTTCTAGCACAATCCTCCAAGGAAGCCAATGTGGCTTCCACCACCTTAAATGTATTGTCTCAGGCAGAATCTCTACCTGATTTGATGGAGATTGGAAAACAAGATCTTCCAAAGAGGAAAAGGTCCCCATCATCCTCACCTTCATCTAAGTCAGGTAAGTGCCCTACTGCTCATGATCCTAAGGTTGACTCTTATAAAGATCCTAGAAAGAAAGAAAAGAAGAGTGGTGGCCTAGTAAAGCCTTCCATCTCCAGGCCTTACATGGCTTCATCTGAAAAGTCCCAAAAGACAAAAGAGACAAAGAAAAATAATAACAAAAGATAATGTCTATCATCCAGTGGAATTGCAGAGGTCTAAGTACTAGCATTGAGCAAATAAAAACTTTAACCAGGGACTCAGACACGAAGGTAATTTGCCTACAGGAAACCAAGATCAGTGACAAACCATTTAATCCTGGACTCAATTATCATTTTTGTAGATCCCCTCCTTTGCAAGCTGCAAGAGCTCAAGGTGGTACAGGTTTTATTATTCACAAATCTGTAAAATTTGAAACAATCCCACTCAATACACCACTACAGGCATGTGCAGTTAGAACTCATATCGGGAAAAAAATTACTTTATGCTCGCTATATATTGAACCATCCTTAGAACTTTTCCTCTTAGATCATGCTGGTAATCCAAGAAGGCTTAGACTTTCTGACCTCCAAGACTTGATCAATCAGCTTCCTGCCCCTTTTATTTTAATGGGTGATTTTAATGCAAAGCATACTTTATGGGGTGGAAATGTGTGCGATAGATGGGGTAATCTTGTTGAAGAATTAATCAACAACAATGATGTAATACTAATGAATGATGGTTCTCCAACTAGGTATGATGTATTCCACAACTCTACATCAGCCATTGATTTGTCAATCTGTTCCTCATCCATTCGATTGGACTACCTTTGGTCAGTAAATGAACACCTACATGGCAGTGACCATTGGCCAATAATGTTAAATTATGTCCATAATCTTCCTTCTCAGTGTCCACCAAAATGGAAGATAGATGAGGCAGACTGGGCAGCTTATGAAAACTGTTCACACACTGATAAAGAATATGATGAATTTACATCTCCAGTGCATGCCTATCAACATCTTGAAAATATTATTGATGATAATGCTAGCAAGTTTATACCTAAAACATGCGGTTTACCTCATCGCTCTGTAGTTCCTTGGTGGAGTAAAGAATGTGCCAACGCAAGAAAAGTGACCCGAACTTGCTTCAGAAGATACTTGAGGACAAACTATTTAGCAGATAGAATAGCATATCTCAGAGCCTGTGCCAAACAAAAAAGAATTTTTAAAAAAGCAAAGAGAGCATCTTGGAAGAAATATATATCTAATATTAATACCAAAACTCCTTCAAAGGAAATATGGGACAAGATTAGAAAACTTCAAGGTAAATTCGTCCCTAAGCCTCTACCAATATTAAGGGAAAATAATAGATATATATCTGACCCCTAAGATGTAGCAGAGGTTCTTGCTAAGCACTTTGCTCATGTATCAAGTGCTGACAACTATTCCCCAGCATTTCAACAAATTAGAGCATCAACATCTGTTGTTCCTCCTGCTTCTTCAAATACTGAAGCTTTTAACCTGCCTTTTAGTATGGAGGAGATGCAAAATGCTATCTCCAGCTCTTCTTTAACTGCCCCAGGTGAGGATGGCATCCGGTATGAAATGATATCACATCTTCCAGTGGATACCAAGGAATTTTTATTAGAAACCTTTAATGGTCTATGGGCTTCCCATACATCTCCTGATTCCTGGCATACTTCAATTGTAATTCCAGGCCACAAGTCTGGTAAAGACCCAGAACTGCCATCTAGTTATAGGCCCATATCCTTGACCAGTTGCATATACAAACTATTTGAGAGAATGATCAACAACAGACTTGTGTGGTATCTAGAATCAAAAAATCTTTTATCTAACAGACAGTTTGGTTTTAGGAAGAACCGAAGTACTCTAGACCCTTTGCTGATGTTATCAAGGGAAATTTCAAATGCTTTTTCTAACCAAAACCAGGTGGTGGGTGTCTTTTTTTACCTCAAAAAGGCATATGACACCACCTGGAGGGGTGGTATTTTAAAGCAATTGGCCTCGTGGGGTATAGGAGGACATATGTTCTCTTTTATTGAAGAATTTTTATCAAACCGCTCCATTAAAGTGAGAGTAGGGTCAGAACTATCTTCATCCTACATGCAAGAAGGTGTCCCCCAAGGCAGCGTATTGAGTGTGACCTTGTTTGCTGTTGCAATTAATAGTCTCATTAGTCACATACCTCCTGGCATACAAGGATCACTATTTGTCGATGACTTTGCAATTTATTGTAGTGGATCATCTGCACTACAAGCATGCCAAAATCTTCAAATTGCAATAAATGCTGCTTCCGCATGGGCAAATTCTCGCGGATTCATGTTTTCTCCTCAGAAGACCAAAGCCATTCGCTTTACTCGTACTCGTAAAAGGGAAGAGATCCCCACCCTTTTCTTAAATGATTGTATTTTGCCATATGAGGATAGTGTCAAGTTTCTTGGAGTCATTTTCGACAAGAAAATGACATTTGGTCCCCATATAAATGACCTATCTATCAGGGTTAAGAAGTCACTGAACATTCTGAAAGTGATATCGCATTTTGATTGGGGTGCTGATAGAACAACTTTGCTTAGAATTTATACATCTTTGTGTCTGAGCAAGTTAGACTATGCATGCCAAATATATGGGTCAGCTACAAAGACTTTACTTGGAAAACTTGATATTGTTCACAATGCTGGGCTTCGCATCTGCACAGGGGCTTACAGAACATCTCCCATTGACAGTCTCTATGTTGATTCTGGCATACCTCCCCTTTCCATTCGTAGAGAGGAGTTGAGTTTGAGGTTTTTAGCTAGGTCCCTTGCTGTGAGAAACAATCCTAACTGTAAATATGTTAGGGCGCCTTTAGATCAGGCTCCTAACAGATCTAGAGTGCCTAAGCCTTTGGAAGTACAGCTGAAAAATGATGCTAGAGAAGTAGGCTTGTTAACAGCACAGATAGCAGAGGTAGGATATCCCAAGTCTCCTCCTTGGTGTAATCCACCTGTTAAAGTATGTTTTACGGCAGGAGGGAAAAATACCTTACCTAGTAGGGTAATGAAAAGTGAGTTTTTAAATCATGCTGCTCAACATCATGGGAAACATGTTTTTACAGATGGCTCCAAATCGGCTGCAGGAGTTGGAAGTGCAGCTGTGGTGGGGGATATTGTTATTAGAAGGAAACTCCCATACTCTTGTTCAATTTTTACTGCTGAGCTGTACGCAATAATTCTCGCAGTCCAACATATTTTTAAAAATGGCAACCAAAATAGTTTTTATAGAATTTTTACGGATTCCAATAGTGTTTTACTCTCATTAAAACAAATTATGCCAGGCCATCATCTAGTACAAGAGGTGCAGGACTGGTTAGTACTTCTGCAATCTAGGAAGAGTATCAGTGTTCACTTCTGTTGGGTCCCTTCCCATGTTGGGGTGGATGGGAATGAACAAGTAGATAAGGCAGCAAAGGAAGCTTCAGGGCTAAGTAATCCATCCCCCTTGAGTATTCCTTACAAAGATCTTAAAAGTGAGATTCATCTTTACTGTAAAAATAAGTGGCAAGCTCGATGGTCTGAACTGACCACCAATACAAAATTGAAACAAATCCACCCATTGGTGGATAAATGGTCATCTTGTAATTCTACAAGTAGAAGGGATACCATTATTTTAACTAGGCTGCGTATTGGCCATACACATGCAACGCACAATTATTTAATGAAGAGTGGGGAAGGGAGACAGGCCCCTCTTTGTAATACCTGTCAAGTGACAATGGATGTTAAACATATTTTAGTCAATTGTCCTGTTTTTAATCTCCAGAGGAGGACACATTTACTCCAGGACAAACCGTTAAGAGATATACTGGGGGAAAACTGTAATACCCTGAACTTGAGAAAATTTATACAAAGTATTGGGTTATATTACGAGCTATAATTGATTTTATTAATTTATTTATTTATTTTACCCTTTTAATCCCTATTTATTTCACATCTAGATTTTATTGTATGAAAGTGTTACGATTTGTATTAAAGGTTAAAATGATACTAAATGGTGTGAGTGTACAGATATGATTGAATGATTTTCGTTATATAGCGCTGAATGGCCTTTGATGCCCCAGTGCTTGGCTTAATGCCTAAATCCCATATTCAATTCAATTCAATTCCTAAACTGAGGTATTACTGTGTAGTTCGGAATATGTAGGTAGTTCGACAAAACTGTTGTCTACCAGAACCTTTGAACATAGAGGCATTAGTTCAAGGACCCTTCTACCGCTGGGTAAGCCTTCTCATTCCTCTATAAGAGATCATTGCCACGGAGTGTGTAACACCAATTTTAATCATCTTGATTTTAGCATTATATGTAAAGCTCGATTTGAGACCGAGCTAAGATTATTAGAAACATTTTACATAGAAAAACTTCAACCAAAACTAAACCTAGATAACTCTGCTTTCAGCAGAAAAGTGTTTTAAGTACTATTTATAATTTTAAATTATCTTATTTTTCTCATGTCTTTTACCAATGTTTTTTATTGTTTGTAATAATAATAATAATAATAATAATAATAATAATAATAATAAATAAGGATGAGAGAATGTCTTATGGAATGACGGAGGATATTCCATTAATGGCCAGTGCAAACATGGTTACACTTAGCACACTACCCTGGGGAACTTCTTTCTGACATTTCCTCTCTAATAGAGTTTCCCTCACACTCACTTGAAAAAAATCTATGTGAAATAAATGAATGAATAAACAATGATAGTTCTCCCCTTAATCCCAATTCATAAATGGTTTTAAGTATACCATATCTCCATGCAGTATCATATGCCTTTTCAAGGAAAAAAAAAAGACTTACATGGTGCTGTTTGGAAGCAAAGGCTTCACAAATAGAGGGTTCCAGTCATATCAAGACATCAGTCGCTGAGTGTATTTTTCTAAATCCACACTGGATAGGTAATAAAATACGCTTCTTTTCCAGGTACCACATCAATCTTGCATTGACCATCTTCTCCATGATCTTACATAAGTAAGATGAATCTTGCATTGACCATCTTCTCCATGATCTTACATAAGTAAGATGTCAATGCAATTGGTCTAGTTTGCAGCTAAAGACTTATCCTTACTGGGTTTTATAAAGGCTAAAATAATGGGGTGTTATCCCTATAGAAAAATAGCTGATGCATCAGACTTTACATTCCCTAAGCTGGTGGAACTAGCTCAGGTTGAGGGAGAGCGTTGTCGTCAGCATGCTGACGAACAAGACCAAGGTCAAGCTTTGGGTTGGCTGTATCTAGCCTTCCTGGAGGAGTAACCCGAGGATGGAGGATCAAAATTGTCGCTCTTGCACAAGTACTGCGGGAGCCTGAGCCAAAAGTGACAGTGTGACAAGGTGTAAAGAGGAGATTCTTTGAATCTATGTTTGTGGTATAGTTCGTAGGTGTAAGCATGAGCTGATTCCATCCCCTTGAAATTGGGGATGAAAAAGAATACCCCGGGAGGTTTATGTCTTACAAGACTGTTCTCCAATGCAGGCATAACAGAAGGAAGAGGAGATCACTAGGAATCCGAAACCGAAACCATGTAAGTGATCCAACAAATTCATGAACTCGTGGACAGAAGTTAGAAAAAATAAACCAGAAGGATTATGTTTTTCTAGTCTCTCCACTGATTAAAATATTTACAGAGGCATAACACTTACGTCAGTTGTTATGAAAATATATAGTATGCTTATTCTTAAGAGACTGGAGAGAAAGATTGATGAAAAGCTGAAAGATGGACCAGTAGGATTTAGAAAAGGTAGAAGTTACACTGACCAAATTTTCATTTTGAGACATGTTGTACAGCAATGCGTAGAATATAGAAATCCCCTTTTGATGGTATTTGTGGACTAAGAAAAAGCCTTTGATAGTGTACACCGGCCAATTTTGAGGAAAATCCTGCGTTATTAAGGAATTCCTATTAAATATGCAAATTTGATTAAGTCTGTTCATGAGCATAGCAAGAGGAAAGTTAATGTTAATGGAGTCTTATCAAGTGAGTTTCCAGTGAACAGCGGAGTACTCCAAGGGAATGTGTTGTCACCTATGTTGTTTATCCTCCTCATGGACTTTGTAATATGTAGAACAGTCAGAGATGGACTGGATTGGTGATAGGAATTTAGCAGACCTAGAGTATGCTGATGATGCTGTCCTTCTTACCAGAACACCACAGGATTTGCAATGCTTGGTTACCAGAATGCATTAAATATCACACGAGGTAGGGCTGAAGATAAATAGAAGAAAGACAGCGATGATGAGAACGGAGTATGTAATGGAAGATGAAATATCATTGGAAGGAGAAAGGATTAATGAGGTAGAATCATTTAAGTATTTCGGAACAATGATCTCCAATACAGTCTTTATAATAAGAGTTTAGTGAAAAATTGAAAAAAGCAAATCAGACAATGGCTAGGTTAAGTAAAATTTGGAAATCAAATCACCTAAAATTTCATTTAAAAATCAGACTATATATCAGTTTAGTGAGATTGGTGTTACTCTATGGACATGAGTCATGGTATGGCAAAGAAAAAATCTCCAATAGATTTAGTAGATTTGAGAAAAAAGCCCTCAGAAGGATATTGGGAGTTAGATAGCAGGACAGGATTAGAAATAAAACTATAAGCGAGATTACTCGAGTACCATATGTGGATGAGATCATGATGAGGGGTAGATGGAGATGGTTTGGGCATGCTCTTCACACTACCCAAGAGAGATTAGTTTACCAAACGTTTAATTAGGCTCCATAAGGTACTAGAAGAATAGGAAGACCCAGGCCTACATGGCTTAGGACTATAAAGCGCGAAGTAGGAGATGATGAATGGAAAAGTACAGTGATCCCTCGCTACTTCGCGGTTCGACCATCGCGGATTCACCACTTCGCGGATTTTTTTCATAACGCATGTATATACATATATCGCGGATTTTCCGGAAATTTCGAAAATACCGCGATGTGACCGATGGTGCGAGATTGGAGAAAGTAAGGAAAATTGAATCATGATTGATTTTCAATATAAATAAAACTTTGAGGAGCAACAAAGATATCATTTGTTAAAGAGATAGAGAGAGGTAAGGAATGGGAGGTAGTGAAAAGTAGCCCACAGAGAGAGAGAGAGAGAGAGAGAGAGAGAGAGAGAGAGAGAGAGAGAGTGGGTGTGTGTGTGTGTGTTGATTTAAATGTAATAAACAAAAAAATTTGATAGGTTATAACACATTGGTGCTTATGTAATATCAACTGTATACTGTAGATGGTTTGAATAAGTTAACCCTGGAAAGGTATGATGGGTCGTATGCGACCCCTACAGCATTTTCAAAACCTGTTTTTTCCCCATAAATCATCAGCTGTCTCGAATATGGAAGTGATCGACCTGCAAGGGGTGACTAGTCTACATGCCATTGTCTGCTTTAGGACTGATTTTCATCTAACTTCCCTCCTTCCCCGTTTTTTTACCCCCCCCAGGGGTCGACCTCGACCCTGACATACCTTTATAGGGGTAAGTGATCAAACAGCAAAGTTATTACATAATTATAAATTGTCGAACAGTGTTGATACTTGTTTGGTTCTTTATAGTTGGAAAGTGTGGATGGATGGTGTGTCTACCACTTGCATGACATTGGTTTTGGCTTAGATGCCATATATTGCCATGAGGTCCATTTTCCCTCAAATGCTAATTTCTGAATTTTTTTATTTTTTGCAAATTTAATTTTTTTCTATTTATTTTGAATTTATCTTCAATAATGGCCAGCAGGCAGTATTCCCTCGGCATGGATGTCATCAACACACTTCTAATGGAGTTAAAAAGAGATGTTGATGATAATATGGAGTTTGCAACCCCATTCTTCATTTCAAGTGGTAGATTGGGCTGTAAGAGTTGTTGCGGTCTGCGGCCATTTTGTTGACATACCCGAAAGGTAAGTTGGCATATCTCTATATATTCTTGTTCTGTATAGAATTTGTGATATTTTGGTATATTTTAATGCATAAATATCATATTTTATAGGAGATACAATGATTTTCATAAGAAATTTACATTGTGAAACTAGGCCGTCAAAAAATGACCTTTAGATTTCGCCCCTGATATAACAGTAAATTACATCTTAGTGCACATTTTATTATGTATTTCTGTTCTAGAATAATATGAGTTTATTCTATAAAAAAAATTAGCCTCTTCCTATTTCATTTGGGTACCCAAAAAAATTCATGAAATTTGGACAAATTTTTTTGACCAAAAAAAAGTTACCCTTTTTTTCTCATTTCAGATCTTGACTTCTATGAGTCCAACTCATTTCCAGCAATTACACGCTGTTGCTTTGCCATCTAAGAAGGTGTCCCTAAAGGGATTTATGTGTATATGTATATTTCTATTTTTTGTGAATATTTACGTCGTCTTTTTTTTGTATGCTTAAATTTTTAATATATTTCCAATAAATAGTTATTTTGTAGATGGGTATCATTTATATTTTCAGTAGTTTTGAGCATTCTTTGAAGTATTTTTAGCAAGTCAAACAATACAGATTGATGCATAACTAAATTTTTCCTGAATTTTTTTCAGAGTCGGGGTCGCGCGCGACCGAGTATACCCTTAAAGGGGTGTCTGAGGAGCGTACCTATCCAGGGTTAAGAAATGGTATAAACGATACTTTGTTAGTGTATTCGTACACTCTCAAGAGCGGCAGCTAGACGTCAGCTGATCTAATCACAGCCAAAAGTAAAACAATAAGAAGTCAACAATACTGTACTCTCGATTTTTAAAACACACCCAAAATTTAAAAAACAAAAGTACACGCTTTCTTAATGTGCAATTAACTATTTAAAGAGTAGCAATTTTCTAGAATAATATGTTTCCCAAAAAATAGTGGTTTGCTGATGAAATCGGATGCCGTATTTTTAGCAACGATTGAAATGGATGTAAACTCGGCATAATTTTTTTGTTTCGTATTTAATTGACACTAAGAAAACTAATTTTAGTTTCTTCATCTATATGTAAGTACAGTATTGTATAACACGAAGAGAGAGAGAGAGAGAGAGAGAGAGAGAGAGAGAGAGAGAATGAATCAGCTGTTGTAATGGAATGCCATGTTTTTGTTTCGTGAGAATTTCATCGCCACGACTATAACAACAACATACTGTACTGAACTTTACAATATTATACAGACTACTGTAATATGATAAAGTAAAATATTTGTAACAACCTATTTTATATGAAATGGGGCTATTTTTTTTGTTTAAAATTTACATTTACGTACGTAAAACAACACACACACACACACACTCTCTCTCTCTCTCTCTCTCTCTCTCTCTCTCTCTCTCTCTCTCTCTCTCTCTCTCTCTCTCTCTCTCTCTCGTAAATTGTTTTCCTGCTTTGCTACGTATGTATGATTTTATATAGATACGGTAAATAATATTTGTAATAACATATTTTCTAAAAGCTTTTACTGTAATATCATTATTTATTACTTTCATCATGCGCGTTAAATGCCTTCGTTTGTTTACTGAGCATGGTTGTTTACTGAGTGTACTTTATGACGCAGTCGTTTCAGGCGGCGTCATAAAGAAAAACATTTCATTTGGAAGTCCTAAGAAAAATTAAGTAAAACATTGGTAATAACAAAATCAACATACTGTACTGAATAATCAATACAATCGATGCAAAAACTAACCTATACACAGATGTGTAAATGCGTTTGTTTCTTCATTATGATCAGAGATAAACTAAACAAAACATTGGTTGCCATTTTTCATCGTGCGTTTTGGCGTGTTTAGGAAACGCATGATATAAAATCGCCTTTAATATCTGTGCCTGTTTTAGTTTAGGGTACTGTAGTACATGCATTAAGTGTTCTGTACATTAAAGGGTAGTTTGTTAACAGTACTACGTACAAGGGAAGGTTTTAAAAGTCTGAATAAACATGTTAAATAAATACGTAAATATGGTGTCACTACTTCGCGGATTTTCACCCATCACGGTCGGGTCTGGAACCTATCTACCGCGATAAACGAGGGCTCACTGTATTGAATTAAAAGCTCAAGACGGAGACGACTGGCGAAATCTAACTGAGGCCCTTTGTGTCAATAAGCATAGGAGGAGATGATGATGATGTCTCATTTCGAATCACAAGGGGAGACGGCAAGCGCACGTGATCGGAAGACCTCTATTGTGGAAATAGCTATGTAGTACTGTACTACTATATGTTCTACCTTCCTGTATACGGTGGTATATGAGTGAGAGTGCATAGGCGCGTCTAACATAAACGTTATCATCCATTAATATGAAAATGTCGACTTCTAGGGTAACTATATACCAAAGTAAGTGACCAAAAAGGTTAGACAGGAAGAGTAGGCAACTGATCACTAATGTCCATGGCACGTCAGCCCACTAGTAGTAGTAGTAGTAATAGTTCGATGAACGTTTGTGAGTGACGAATGTTCGCGAGCTCTGACAAGAACCGGTGAGCTGATGAAGAAGCTTACGCATCCACATGCTGGGGCCCTTTAAACATCTGTGCATGACATCTTACAGTTATGTAGATAGCTGAAGCTCATATGAAGAACTTTCAATGAGATGTATTGCATCAGGAATCCATTTACACAGTACTTTTGTGATAACAAAAAGTTCTGAGTGGCGAGTGAGGTATTAAACACCAAGGCTACCAAGCGTGCTGTATCCTGTTTACTATTGGCGAGTGCTGGGCTATTTTCCAAGAAAAGAGTACTGTATGCTAAATTCCCTCAACTGCAAGTCGTGGTAAGCGTTACTGAAGTAGCGCGATCCGTAGAAACCAAAGATTGAAGTTCTGTGCGCTGCCGCCACCAAGCGCACATCAAAGTAGCGCACACCTGTGCGTTTACGCAGTTGCGAGTGGTAGCATTGATGATGTAGCGCTAGCTCTTGCTTTGGACAAAGAGTCTAGCATGTGTCGTCTAGATGACGAGACTCGCTGAAGCAATAACGCTGGAGAGCTATAGTGTATGACGAGTAGAGAACAAGAAGAGTCTCGCTGGGAAGAACAAAGCTCCTGCTTGCAATGAGGATCGTAGTGGGTAACGCTCAGCATTCCTCGCTAGAGAAGTTCCCTGACGTATGGTGTCGGTAATGACTACTCCAAAAGTCAAGGCCTCTGAGACTCGTCGTTGGTTGTTAGTAATTCTACCCACAAATGGGAATATTGCTGTCCATCAAAGGCGAAGGGCAACTTTACCTCAGAAGAGAAAGTCGTGAGCTGGGCAGCGATGAGAAACTATTGCAGGAGTTGTGAGTTGTCACAAGCTTGCCTGCAGTGGTATGTTGGAAACTTGGTCGTGAGCTGGAGACTGGTCACGAGCAAGTCTGCGCTGTCTCGTCGTGGGTCCTGAAGTGGGGTAGCGAACAGAAGGGCGATCACGTGTAGAGGAATTGTCAGGCGCTGGATTGCGGTTGCTAGATTCCAAAAACCTAGTAGTGAGCTGACGGGTGATCATGAGCTGATGGGAGATCATGAGCTGATGGGAGATCATGAGCTGATGGGTGATCGCGAGGAGCTATTCAGCTGGGTGAGAAGAGACAGCTGAACAAACTGGAAGGGCAAGTGAAGGACGGACACTGGAAGCATCAAACTCGCTGGAGGCGAGCAACTCCTTTTTCATGCTCTGACAAGCCAAGCTTTGAGGGATTAGAGAAAGGCATGGACAAGTCCAAAAAGCTTCTCTTAGTCCAGAGTGACAGAGACCACTCCGGGGAGGACCGAACCTGTGTACAGGGAAAGTGTCCACCATGAGTAGGAGGAACAACTTTGGACTTAGCCCTCCTTCCGCCAGCTGAGCAAGCCCAGAACGAGGGAGAGTGCTGTCGTCAGCACGAGGAACAGGAACTTCCGCAGGCGAAAGCTACGAGGGGATTGATAAGGCAGGAGCCACAACTTCCACAGAAAAAGGCCCTAAGGACTCCTCCGGTGCAAAACCTTCAGAGTCTTTGGGAGCAGCAGAAATATGCTTCGTACTTTGCACTCCCTCCGCTGCCTGCCATCGCAGAACGTAGGAGTGCATCATCATCAGCGCTGAAGAAAACCACTCGGGAGAAAACCTAACCCGCACACAGGAAAGGAGTCCCTTGAGAGGAACAGGAACATGCTTCAGACTTTGCACTCCTTCTGCCAGCTGACATAGCAGAACGAGTGTGTGTGTTGTCGTCAACGCTGAAGAGGCTCCTCAGCAAAAATACCTAAACAGTAAACTGAAAAGGTGTCTCTTGAGAGGAACAGGAATATGCTTCGTACTTTGCACTCCCTCCGCCGGATGCCATTGCAGAACGTAGGAGTGCGTCATAGTCAGCACTGAAGAAACCCACTCGGGAAAAATCTAACTCGCAAACAGGAAAGGTGTCCCCTAAGAGGAACAGAAACATACTTCAGGACTTTGCATCCCCTCTGCCGGCTGCCATTGCAGAATGAGGGAGTGCATTGTCACCTCTGAAGGAGGAAAACCTATCCCGCGAACAGGAAAGGTGTCCCCTGAGAGGTGCAGGAACATTGTTTCAGACTTTGCACTTTCTACGCTGGCTGCCATCGCATTACAAGGGAGTGTTGTCGTCAGCGCTGAAGAGGCCCTTCAGGAGAGAACCTAAACAGTGAACTGAAAAGGTGTCTCCTGAGAGAAAAAAAGACATGCTTTCCACTTCACACTCCATTCACCGGCTGCCATTTCAGAACGAGGGAGTGCGTCTTCGTTAGCACAGAAGAAAACCACTCTGGAAAAAACCTAACCTGCAAACAGGAAAGGAGGCCCCTGAGAGGTGCAGGAACATGGTTTCAGACTTTGTACTCTCTCCGCTGGATGCCATCACATTACTGTACAAGGGAGTGTGTTGTTGTCAACGCTGAAGAGGCCCCTCAGTAGAGAACCTAAACAGTGAACTGAAAAGGTGTCTCCTGAGAGGAACAGGAACATGCTTCACACTTTGCACTCCCTTCGCCGGCTGCCATTGCAGAAAGAGGGAGTGCGTCTTCGTTAGCACAGAAGAAAACCACTCGGGAGAAAACCTAACCTGCATACAGGAAAGGTATCTCCTGAGAGGTGCAAGAACATGATTCAGACTTTGCACTCTCTCCGCTGGCTGCCCTCACAGAATGAGGGAGTGCGTCATCATATGCGAAGAGGAGCAAGACCAAAGTCAATCTTTGGATCGACCACAACTGGCCTCCCCGACGTCGAACTAGCAAGGTGCGAGTAACATCTTTTTCAAGACTGTGAAAATGCATGCAAACGGAGAACAACTACCATGTGGAGAAGCCGGGGAGTCCTCCAGCCTAAGGGTTGTCTAGCATCAAAGGGAAGAAATCGTAAAGAGACGAGCACGCAATGCATAGAAAGCAGTAGCGGAGTACCCATTTGCCACACACTCAATGTTCACAGGCTTCATGCCATTTTGTTCCATAATAACTCGAACACCCCCTTGCTTAGAGTCTAACCTTTTCCATTCTCTGAGCAGCACTAGTATAAGAATCATCTCTCATGCATGTCTTTAGAATTGCTTTTTGATCAGTTATGAAGTTATGTTCTTTGACAAGTTGTGACTGCTATTGTTCATCACAAAGGCAAATTGTGCTGCGTTGCAGTTTACAAAATCATGAAAATGGTCCCCAAGAGGATTACGAAAGGCAATAAGAAAAAGGAAAATATGCGTAAGGCCAACTTGAAAATATTGTATACAGTATTTGTACAGCAACTTCACGCTTAGTACAGCCAAGATTCTGAATAATAAAGATGTTAAAGCATTTGACGATGCAGAACTGGTGCCAGCATTGATGAATCAAAGACAACATGTTCTTAAGGCTGAAAGGTTTTTGCTGATCTTGATTGATGATCAGCAGTTAGAAGGTGAGACAATTACTGAAAACACTATTTGTGAAAAAGAAATGGTATAGTAGCTGAATAAGGCACAGCATTAAAAGATTTCAACTAAGGAGGAGGAGGAACAGAATGGCAAACCTCAAGCTTCAAGTGAAACTAGGAAGTTAAGAGTGTGGAAAACACTGCAGAATTTTATGGAAACGCATCACGCCCATAAGGCATCGGCACGAGAGCAGCGAATCTATTTACCAAAAATGTCAAGTCACATTCGCATGATATTTAAAAAGGAAAGAAAACTGCAGTTATCTATAGATAGGATCCTCGTCAAAACTGAATGCAAGAGAGAAAAGATGACCAAGTATCCAGAGAGCATAAATTAAGGGATTCAGTTAGTGATAGTGTATTCAATTAAAGAGAGAGAACTCATGATAATGTTCTCATGGAGGGAGATTCTTCTTCCAAGCAATAACCAACCCCCTCCTACTCTCATCTTCCTCATGCCACCCACAACTCTCCTCAAAAGTGTTAAGTGCAATTTGTCAACTTCTATTTTTTATTGTGAATTAATTTGCATTCTTTTAATGGCAAGGGTTATGATCTTAACATACATTATCATTAGAAACCTTTAAAAATTGGGGTATTGTCTATTTGTAATGTATTTATGGACATGTGGAATGCATCGAGAGTATTTCCTTAATTTCTTTCATAAAAAATTGTTTTATTTTACAAGAACTTTGGTTTCCGAGCCAGCTCCCACAACAAATTAAAATTGTAAGCCGAGGTACCACTGTACTTGCCTATGAGCAAGAAAAAATATTCACAAATATATATTTTATTTGTAATTACAAAATCTGTAATAATGTATCATGACATTCAACCTAGAGGGCATAACCAATTTTAAATGACAAATGTTTGTCCTATGCTGGGAAACAAAAAAATTAACAATGACGACTATACTCTCTTAGTCAATTGAATCTTAAGAAATGTATAATATAATGTATTACTGTGTATGGAAAATAAACAAAGTATTCTACTCCTGAAAACTTACCTCGGATTTGGATTTACTTTCATAAGGGTGCTTCACAACAGGTGGAAACTTGGTCAAATATGTGGAAAGTTGATCATTGATTTTTCTACGAATAGTTTTAGCAGAATACTGTTGCTTATCTGAAGCCTGCCAGCAAGGTACAATATTATGAGCATCCACCTAGAAAAAAAAATGTACTGTAAAGAGATTTACCTCCTCATTTCATGTGAAAATTACATTTACCACAAAATATAAATCCCTGATGATTACAAAATCCTCAGTACTGTACTCCTTATAAAACAATTACTATATACCTTCTTTAACCCTTAGGAGCCTCAAAAGATTTATCTATAGCACACCCCAAACACTAAAAAATAAGTACAGTATCAAAAAGACAAAAATAACAGATAAAACAAGAAATATGACAAATTTTAAGCAATTTGTATTTTTCCCAACAGTACTTACCTCGAACTACTTTCTTAGGAGAGTCTGGGATCTCCTCCCATCCGACCAGAATTTTGTGTAGTTTACCCTATTCCCGTTTTCTATGCGGGGTAGTCTGGCGGAGTGATACGCGCCCAGAGACGACCCGGGGTCAGAGAGCATGCTTTCTCAGATCTCGCTCCTCAGTAAATTTTGGTAGAAAGAGGATCTCCTCTCTCTATTAAGTCCTGTAAGGCACTCGGGGAAGGACGGTTGGACCATAACCCGAAAGTAGTTCGAGGTAAGTACTGTTAGGAAAAATAAAAATTACTTAAAATTTGTGATTTGTTCCTACACGGAGTACTTACCTCGAACTACTTTCTTTGGAGACTTATACCTTAGAAGGTGGGAGTGTACTGCAGGACTCAGAGACCGGGATGATGGAAGCAACAAGGGGGAAAACCTAGATAGGGGACTAAGTTCCGCAGACCCACCGATAGAAAACACTCGAAAATAGGGAAGACTACCCAAAAAACTAACTTAAGTGTCTAACTTCTGTAAAACAAACGCCTTGGAGACGTATTCCTTCACTGACGATGTATCCCATGGTAGTTAAAGGTATTCCGAGTCATTTTAGGGAAGGTAATTAGGTAACAGGGGGGGGGGGGTATGGAAAAGGAACCTGTGTCTCTTGGACTTACTGCCCGTGGGTTCCCTGGGGCTATACCTTTAAATCTTCAGAAGCACTAAAATGACGGGACTGAGGGAGAATCCGTCCAAGGACCTTCTCGAGCATTCCTTCAAGTAGTGAGCTGTGGAGGTTGACTGACTGGTCCAAGTACCAGCCCTCAGGATTTGGCCGACTGCCACGTTCTTCTCAAAGGCCAGAGAGGTACTCAGACCTCTGATGTCGTGGGGTCTGGGTTTACCTGGAATAGGAATTCCTACACTACTGTAGGCTCTCCTGATCACTTGCCGTAACCAGAAGGAAATCGTGTTCTTGGATACCAGTTTCTTCACCAATCCCGAAGGAACAAACAGATTCTTGACTTCGGACCTCAACCTGGACGTCCTCTCCAAGTACTTCCGTACTGCTCTGACAGGGAACAGTCGCAAGTCCTTGGGGTTGCCTGAACGTGGGATTGCCGGCACCGAGAACCCTTCAAACTTGGGGTCCCAGACTGCTGGGTTCTGGGTCTTGGCCAAGAAGGATGGTACGAACTTCAAGGTAGCTTCACACCAGCCCTTCGAGTGTGACACCTCGTATGAAAGTCCATGGAGTTCCCCTACTCGTTTTGCCGAAGCTAGTGCCAACAGAAAAACTGTCTTGAGGGCGAGTTCTTTGTCTAGGATGTCTTTTAGGGGTTCGAAGGGAGGTTCTGACAGCATCTTCAGGACCCTAGCCACGTCCCACTGGGGCACTCTAACCGCGTGCGGAGGGCATGATTGCTCAAAGCTCTTGATGAGCATCGAGATGTGTCTGGAGGAACATAGGTCGATGCCCTTCAGGAGGAAGACTTGACCTAGGGCTGCTCGAACTCCTTTAATGGCTGGGATGGACATGACTTCCTCGTCCCTGAGATAGACCAAGAAGTCGGCTATCTCCGGATTGGAGGCTCTCAACGGCTTGATATTCTTAGTGGCGCACCACTTCGTGAAGGTAGCCCATTTTGGCTGGTACACAGCGGCCGAAGACTGTCTCAGGTAACCCGACATCCTCGTTGCGGTCTTAGCCGAATAGCCTTCCTTCCTCAGGACACGCTCGATAACCTCCACGCATGAAGGCAGAGGGACCGAGGGTTTTCGTGGAACCTTTGAAAGTGTGGTTGCCGGAGGTCTGACCTGTCCGGAAGGGGCCAGGGTGGGAGGCGCGCCAGTTCCTTTAGGTCCGCGAACCACTCTCTCTCCGGCCACCAGGGCGCTACCAAAGTCATCCACAGGTTGCTCGCTTTCCTCACCCTGTTGAGGACTTGTCTGAGCATTCCGAAGGGAGGGAAGGCGTACACGTCGAGGTTGTCCCAGGGATACTGGAAGGCGTCCTCGAACACTGCTCCCAGGTCTGGCACAGGAGAACAGAACACGGGGAGCTGTGCTTTTAGTCTCGTGGCGAAGAGGTCTATTACTGGCGAGCCCCACTTCTGGATCAGAGTCTTGGCCACTTCTGGGTGAAGGGACCTCTCGGACCCCACCACCTGACCCACTCTGCTGAGGCCGTCGGCTAGGACGTTCCTTTTCCCGAGAATGAACCTGGCCGAGATCCTGATCTGTTTCCTTTCGGCCCATTCCAGAAATTCCAACGTGAGGCCGCACAACTCCTTTGATTTTAGTCCTCCTTGCTTCTTTATGTAGGCTACTACGGTGGCGTTGTCGCATATCAACGCCACGGTGTTTCCCCGGAGCTTCTGGACGAACTCCTGACATGCCCTTTGAACTGCCATCATTTCCAGCACATTGATGGGCAGGTTTTTCTCCTCGGGTCCCCACCTTCCTCTCACTGTACTGTCGAGGAGGTGAGCACCCCAACCCTCCTTGGAAGCGTCCGTGAAGAGGAGCATCTCCGGAGGGTCGGGTGCGAAGGGCATCCCCTTGAGGGTGTTCGAAGTGTCGAGCCACCACTCGAGGACCTCATTCGTTTCCGTGGTCACCGGAACTAGTTTGTGAGGGGAGTCTCTCTGGTTCCAGGCTTCTTTCAGGTTCCACTGAACTCCCCTAAGCTTGAGTCTCCCCTGAGGGACTAGCTTCTCCAATGACACGAGGTGACCTATCAGTCTCTGCCAGTCCTTGGCTCTCCTGGGCTGACCCAACAGAAAGGGCCGTAGGATCTGGCTCAGGTTTTCTAGCCTCTCCGCGGAATTAATGCTCTCGCCAACCGAGAGTCCAGGACCATCCCGAGGTAGGTCATCCTGGTGGAGGGTATCAATTGGGACTTCTCCAGGTTGATGGTGATACCCAGGACGTTGCAGAACTGCAGGAGCTTCGCACCTTGCCCCCTCAGTACTTCCCTTGAGTCTGAAAGCAACAACCAGTCGTCCAGGTACCGAATCAGGCGGATGCCCTGTTCGTGTGCCCAGGCTGAAACTGTCGCAAAGATCCTCGAGAAGACCTGAGGGGCCGTGGATAGACCGAAGCAGAGGGTCTTGAACTGCAACGTTTGGGTACCCCATTTTACCCTTAGATACTTCCTCCTGGAGGGGTGGACAGGGATCTGGGAGTATGCGTCCTTGAGGTCTATCGACATCATGAAGTCTCCTTCCCTCAAGGCCGCTAGGACCGACTTCGGAGTGTCCATCTTGAAGTCGGTTTTGCACACGAACTTGTTGAGGGCTGAGAGGTCTATGACTGGTCTCCAGCACCCTGTTGCTTTCTCCACCAGGAAGAGTCTGCTGTAGAACCCTGGGCCTGGGTTCTTGACTGGCTCCATTGCCCCTTTCGCTAGCATAGCAGAGACTTCTTCTTGTAGGGCTGTCCTTCTCAGGGGGTCTTTCGGTGCCAACCATTCCGCCTGTAGATCTGGTATCAGAGGTGGGGGTTCTGCCAGGAAGGGCAATCTGTATCCTTTCTTCAGGACCGTCACGGTCCACGGATCTGACCCGTGGTCCCGCCATGCTTGCCAAGAATTTCTGAGGCATCCCCCCACCCGAGGCTTCGGCAGGAGTAGGGAGCCTCCCTCCCTATCTCCTTCGGGAGGCACGGCCCGAACGCCCTCTTCTGGAGGCCGAATAGGAGGGCCTGAATGTTGACTGAGTGGCTGAAGATCCTCTACGGGAGGGCTGTGATGGCTGCTGCCAGGACGTAGTAGGAGCGTCTCTCCTGGGCTGGCTAGGTGAGGCGCGAGGAGGAAGAGGGACGTCCGAAGGAGGTCTCCTATGGATGGATCTTCTTGCTAGAAGAGGTCTCGGTTCGCCCACATCCTTTAGCTTTCTCACCCTCTCCATCGCTTCCTCTACTTCCTTGAGGGGGAAGACAGTCTCGCCCCACAGTGGAACACTCCTCAGGGACCTCGCCTCTCTGTCGGGGAGCCGCCTTACCAGTTTGCTGAGTACAGTGTTCCTTTTCCTCAGTATCCAGTTGGCAGTTTCTGTAATTAACTGATAGGACAGGAACTTCAAGGCCTTACCCCCGAGCTAATCAGCTCTTTCATCAGGGCCTGATTTTTCGGGACCGCTAGGTCGTGCGAGGATTGGAACGCTACCAGAGTGGCGGCCCACCAATCCAGCCAGGATGACACATGCACCAGGTCCTGGACAACTCCTCCATCATGGCGGTCTCCGCTGGCGAGAAACAAACCGGGGATGTGGTGGCCCTCTCTTCTGCTGCGCCTTGTCCCAAGATGGCGAAAGCTGGTTCTACTGCGCAGGGGCCCGCACGGTGTCCTTCCGGGAGGTAAAACCGCGACTGAGTCTTCAGGCCCTGGAGAAGTGTAGAGGCGCTCTGGTTCTTGGGGGCCTCCGCATGGTTGGCCACTACCTTGCTCACGTGTGCCAGTCCCAGCTTCACGTCTCTAGCCACCGGGAGAGCTAGTGAGGGCTTCTGTTGAACGGGCGCATCCACCATCCTGTTGAGGCTCGAGAGCCAGAACTCGTCAGACGAGGGCTCCGGTTCATCCAGCCTATGGTGCCGTCAGATGAGGCCTATGACTCTATGGTATGCGGATACCTCCGCTGGAGAGCCTTCTTCCCCATCCTCTCTCTTGTCCGTGGGGGGTCCTGGTTCTCGTGATGAAGGACCTCCGACGGGGGGAGCCGTACCAGGAGGTGGCATCCTCTTGGAGTGGTCCGATTCCCTCGCTACAGGCCGTAGGATGGGCATCGCCGCTGGGACGGAGGTCTCCGTCCTTGATTTCTCCCTTCTTCTGGAGGACCAGGGGTCCGCGGGCTTGCCCGTCGAGGAAAAGACCCTCTCCCGTTCTGGACGTCTCCTTGGAGATCTTGACGGAGGGACGCGGCTGCCAGACCGAAGGGGCGACTCTCCCCGCTGGGCGGGCGGAGTTGGAACCTTCGCGGACCTATGCCTGTCTCTCGACGTCTGATGAGACAAGCTCCTCCGTCGGTCAAATCTGCTCTCGTCGATGAAACCTATTGGTGAGCGGTGTCTAGGGAGCCATCCCGAGGTGCCCGCAATGCCTGCCGCCCCCAGGAGTTGGCTACGTGGGATGGAAACCCGCACCCATTCTTCCTACGGCGAAAGACTTCTCCTGAACTTCCTCCTGGGGGACCTTGGACGTCTATCCAGGTGGCGGGGTCTTGAACTCGAGCGCGAGCGTGAACGTCTCCTGCGAGACCTATCTATGGTCTCTCGGGGCTCCTTTATCTGACGAGTAGGAGTAGGCCTCAACCGAGGAAGCTGAAGACCTGTAGGGCCTCGTTGGAGGGTCCGAAAGTAGACGTGTCGTTGTTGGTTCTGCATGGGTCCCGGCCGATGACGCAGGCTCCATAAAATCCGCCGGGAACGACGCTGACGGTGTTGGAGGGGAACGGGGGAGCTCCTCGTTGGGGAACCAGGCCTCAAACTCCTCTTCCATTCTGTGGGGTGATCTGAAGGGCGTCTTAGGAGGCGCCCACACGTGGGCGTCCGATGGCGGCGAGTCGTCCTTCTCGGTGGCACCCTCAGCTGCTGACGCACCTGAAAAGCCCGCCCAAGAGGCGGGAGAAGAAACTGCTGCCGTTTTTCCCCACATAGGATCGTCCGAAGATACGGGGCCTACTTTGTATAGGGCCCCGTCCCCCGAAAACACACTCGCCCCTCCCTCAGGGCCCCCACTTGCCTGGACAGATGACACAATACCACTGTCTGGAAATTCAGACTCCTGGGGAAGGGCCACCGGCTGCTTCCCCGCAACAGACTTACCTCGACCCCTACCCTGGGTAGGGGGAGAAGGCAGAGAAGCTCTATCCAACGGAACGCCGGGCGAAGCGAGAGGCGAAGAAACGTTGGGCTTCCTAGGCGACCGTCGAGAGGATTTCTTCTTTTCGTGCTGTAACGCACCCACTGCACTTCATTCCAGGACTTGCACTCCTGACATGTGGCTGTAGGGGAACACACACTGCCCCTACACGACGAACACAAGGAGTGCGGGTCAACTTCGGGTTTTGAGAGAAAAACGCCACACGATTTGCCGGCCATAGGCCCAGGGCAACGACAGGGCTGCTCCATAACGCACTAGCAATATACCGCGAGACACAGGAACACAGGGGGAAAGGAAGGGAAGCACACAAAGGGACCACGTGGGGAACACGTGGGACACAAAGGGTCGCACTGGGTTAAGAGAGAGCGTCGGTGTGTTAACGCCGACGCGACCAGAAACTTACTGGGGAGCGAGACCTGAGAAAGCATGCTCTCTGACCCCGGGTCGTCTCTGGGCGCGTATCACTCCGCTAGAGACTACCCCGCATAGAAAACGGGAATAGGGTAAACTACACAAAATTCTGGTCGGATGGGAGGAGATCCCAGACTCTCCTCAGAAAGTAGTTCGAGGTAAGTACTCCGTGTTGGAACAAAATATGATTATTATGAAGTAGAACAGTTTTCAAATAAGTCTGTAAACTTGGGTACTCAAAACTCACATATGAAGCTCAACTCATTAATCCGTAGTCGGGTTTAATCATGAAATCTTGATATGCTCTTTGTTGAAATTAATCATTGCATAGGATTCCCAAATATCCTTTCTATTTCCAAATATATTATTTCAAGTAGGTTATCTATTATATCCAAACCTTACATTCATAATTATGATACAAATGTATGTAATGACAATAAAAAAGAAGCAATCAGTTTATGTTAAATATACTGTTACAATAAATCCAATTAGTAAATGATCTACTTCTCAGTAAATCTGATCTACCCCCCTCTCCCTCTTTGAAATCTACACAAAGCAATAAAAAATTTATCCTAAAACTAGGAAAGTGATATTTTTGGAAACTTGAAAAGGAAAGAACCCTAGAAGACAACTATTGTATCCTCCAACTCATGCGCATTTGTCTTCTCAGGCTGTTTCATAAATGTACTGTAGTTCAATCAACCAGGAAAAAGGACTGTAATTATTGTTACCTACAGCTTCTAATACATACCCTCTTCAGTATCAGGAACATCTGGATAAGGTTAGTGAGTATCTGAGATATTGATGGCCAACATCTAATTGACATAACATAGTAGGTAGAACAATGCAGAGGACAGACAAACTGTGCTCAGATATTTTCATGGCTGAGAACAAGAGGTGATTGGTGGTCCTGTACTGCACTTTTAAACTTTGTTCAAACCAGAGCTAGAAAATGGGATTTTTAATTGGTAAGCTATTTCATATTGTTGTCATATACATTAAAAGAACCTGATTTTCTACCTTGTGGTTCACCGAGACTACACAAATGTTAATAGACATTAGACGTGAACTGTTATAACAGTTCATGTATACATTAATCGATGCACACCACCTAGTAAGAGTAGACTAATTGTTGAGTTCATGTAATGTTGATTTAATTTCATAAAATTTTTTTCCTTTTGCACTAACTGTGCCATTGATAAAAGAAGCCAAAATAAACTCCAAATTGGATATAGACTATTTCATTTAATCTACAAAGAAATATAAACAAACAATTAATAAACAATAAGTTGAACATAAACTAGTAAAAAAAAAATGATAAGAAATTCCACTTTAAACTATCTTCCAATTCTTGTAATCAAACTAAATTCTAAACATTTACATCAAACTTTGCCTCTGTGTCCAAGGGCCTCTGCTGTCAGCACTGGCAAGAGTGGGTTGTTAACATTCGGATGACCAACACTGAATGCACTTGCTGGCTTTTTTGCGTTGGTGTGAAGTAATCCGGGATGATAGTAATTGCAATCAGCTTCTGGCCATGGACCTTTTTACAACTGGACGCCTTAAGACCCCTTTTAAGACAAGAAAAGCAAAAAATCGTTATCTCTGGCCTTTGCCAGACACTGTTCCCCTGTCATACCCTTAAACTTGTCGCATTGATCTATCCCATGAGTTGAATTCTGACATAACCAACAATTGTTGCTGTGCTCTTTTGGTACTGTCGTGTAGTGTACTGTTTTTTAAACTGTTGTAGTTGTGGACCTAATGGAGGCGGGTGCCCTCATCCTGGTTTTCATCTCTCACGCCATCCATTTCAGAAGGCTGCAAAGAGATGCCTCTTGGCCCTCACGATGAAGCTCTCTTACCTTCACTTTTCTATCCTTTACACACATCCTTTGCTCGATTATGGCTAACATGTGATTGTTGTCCATATCGTGTGGCCAATTTACTTCTTTCAATGTGTTGTAGCCCCTTTGTATGAGATGTGCTAGAATAAAATCTGGAGTCCTCACCAGGTTGTAATGGTTTAAATCTTGTGATCTCTTGCAGAATAGCATTTGTCACTTGCCTGGGGTCGCCATACAAGGAATCTAGATATTCCCATGCTGCATCATAATCGTAATCAAGTCCTTTTATGAGCTGTGCGGGCTTATCTAACAAGCACGTTCTTAAAAGTGTGATGCAGTCCTGTTTCGTGTAATTGCTCTCAACACTGTGCTTAAAGTCAGACTTGAATATTGCATATTCCTTCATTTCCCCCCAACCTTGAGTAATTTTGGTTTTTCTGTTTTAGATGCGCACTTTTTCTCTCCACTCGCTTTTTTCACTGTCCCTATTTGGTTTTCTGCCTCCTCACAATTATCGCTTAACAATATTTCACTCTCTGAATCCCTATTTTCTGTAGATTTAGAGTATTCCCTCATAGCTAACTCTAATTTACAAAACACTTCAAATGTTTCATTAAACCATTGCTGTTCGTCATCTATGTACACAATGCACTCACTAAGTTTGATTTCTAATTTCTCAAAAGCATCCTTAACTTTACTGTAATAGTTCTTTATAACTTAGGCACTTTGCTTGTTCTATATATCTGATCAATATTCCCTTTAATCTTGGAAACACTGTTTTGGCTAACTGTCGTGCTTTCCTCGCATTTTCCATCTTCAACACTCCGTAGTTCTCATGAAATCGAATGTTGTGTGCCGTTGATAAAAGAAGCAAGAAAAACCTTCAAATCGGATATAAACTATTTTATTCGATCTACACAGAAATATAAACAAACAATTAATAAACAATATGTTGACCTTTAAAATAGTATAATATAATGATAATAAATTCCACTTTAAACTATCTTCAATTTCTCGTAATCTAAGAAACAAAATTTTAAACATTTACATCGAACTTTGCCAAATTTATACAAGATCATTTACAATTATTTCCTCAAACATTTTAAAACCAATTTGAACCAAATTCATAAATATCTTAATTCAAGTCCTAAATAATCCAAAATAATGTAACACAACATAATATAAACTTACTCCAAGGAGGATTGCTTTAAAACACGAAATACTGTATTTGCTGAACTTTTAAAATAAGTCTTCCAAACTGAACCTTCCCAGCTGACTGCTGCTTGCTAACTGATTTTCATGGTACAGAAAACACTGACTACAATAACTCAAACAATAGAAACCAGCCCTAGCTAGTTTTATCGAAGCAAGTTTAACATAACATAATTCCTGAAAGAGAACAACAGTCAGGAAATTCATAATACTTGTTTACAAAATTAAATTCACCAAACCTAACCCATTATATAATAGAATTGTTTACTTGTTAAGACCTAACAAAACTAGATCAAAATACACAAACAATTATCTATTTACACACCAGTTCTCCACAAAACACTAGCAGTAGAGTATTCGTTTCATCAAAACTCCTTTCATCATGAATTTATATTCTTGGTCCATATACTTTTTAGTCAGAGAAAAAGAATGGTCTCCCCATGTCTGTGAGAGCTTTCCACCAATCTATTGTCCATAATTTTTCTTCAAATGACAGAACACGGAAGTAGGGTAAACTACACAAAACTCTGGTCGGATGGGAGGAGATCCCAGGTACTCCTAAGAAAGTAGTTCGAGGTAAGTACTCTGAGTTGGAACAACTAAGTTTTAATTTTTTTGCACACACCTTGCTAACTTGTTTGTCCATTCTGAGGATAAACCCATTTCTTGTTCTATGTTCATCCATGATAATCATCATCAAATGCCAATAAAAATTTAATGCTACCATTCTTCCATTACCAGTAATACACTATCTACAGTATAACAATAACCATTGCTCCATTTAACATCTTAAAATTACAAATTCGTAGATAATTTGTATTTTTCCTAACTATTCAAACCTTAGCTATTTAATATGGGTTATTACTTTCGGCGTAGCTGAAATGACGAGCCATTAGAATTTTAACGAGGGTTTACTACCCCACCGCCAGTTAGCAGGGGGGGGGGAGGGGTAGCTTGCTAGCCCCCCCCCCCCCCCACACACCTGTGAATACTTCACTTTGCTTAGAGGTAGGACTTCACGGGGGACAGGGCTGGCGGGCAAGTTTGATTAAATAGCTAAGGTTTGTATAGTTAGGAAAAATACAAATTATCTACGAATTTGTCATTTGTTCCGTAACTGAAATACAAACTACGCAACAGTGATCCCTCGCTACTTCGCGGTTCGACCATCGCGGATTCACCACTTCCGCGGATTTTTTTCATAACGCATGTATATACATATGTCGCGGATTTTCCGGAAATTTCGAAAATACCGCGATGTGACCGATGGTGCGAGATTGGAGAAAGTAAGGAAAATTGAATCATGATTGATTTTCAATATAAATGAAACTTTGAGGAGCAACAAAGATATCATTTGTTAGAGAGATAGAGAGAGGTAAGGAATGGGAGGTAGTGAAAAGTAGCCGAGAGAGAGAGAGAGAGAGAGAGAGAGAGAGAGAGAGTGTGTGTGTGTGTGTGTTGTTTTAAATGTAATAAACAAAAAAATTTGATAGGTTATAACACATTGGTGCTTATGTAATATCAACTGATAACTGTAGACGGTTTGAATAAGTTAAGAAATGGTATAAACGATACTTTGTTAGTGTATTCGTACACTCTCAAGAGCGGCAGCTAGACGTCAGCTGATCTAATCACAGTCAAAAGTAAAACAAAAAGAAGTCAACAATACTCGATTTTTAAAACACACCCGAAATTTAAAAACAACAGTACACGATTTTTTAATGTGCAATTAACTATTTAAAGAGTAGCAATTTTCTAGAATAAAATGATGTTTCCCAAAAAATAGTGGTTTGCTGATGAAATCGAATGCCGTATTTTTAGCAACGATTGAAATGGATGTAAACTCGGCATAATTTTTTCGTTTCGTATTTAATTGACACTAAGAAAACTAATTTTAGTTTCTTCATCTATATGTAAGTATTGTATAACACGAAGAGAGAGAGAGAGAGAGAGAGAGAGAGAGAGAGAGAGAGAGAGAGAGAGAGAGAGAGAGAGAGAGAGAGAGAGAGAATGAATCAGCTGTTGTAATCGAATGCCGTGTTTTTGTTTCGTGAGAATTTCATCGCCACGACTATAACAACAACATACTGTACTGAACTTTACAGTATTATACAGACTACTGTAATATGATAAAGTAAAATATTTGTAATAACCTATTTTATATGAAATGGGGCTATTTTTTTTTGTTTAAAATTTACATTTACGTACGTAAAACAACTCTCTCTCTCTCTCTCTCTCTCTCTCTCGTAAATTGTTTTCCTGCTTTGCTACGTATGTATGATTTTATATAGATACGGTAAATAATATTTGTAATAGTGTAACATATTTTCTAAAAGCTTTTACTGTAATATCATTATTTATCACTTTCATCATGCGCGTTAAATGACTTCGTTTGTTTACTGAGCGTACTTTATGACGCCGTCATTTCAGGCGGCATCATAAAGAAAAACATTTCATTTGGAAGTCCTAAGAAAAATTAAGTAAAACATTGGTAATAACAAAATCAACATACTGTACTGAATAATCAATATAATCGATGTAAAAACTAACCTATACACAGATGTGTAAATGCGTGTGTTTCTTCATTATGATCAGAGATAAACGCAAACAAAACATTGGTTGCCATTTTTTATCATGCTTTTTGGCGTGTTTAGGAAACGCATGATATAAAATCGCCTTTAATATTTGTGCCTGTTTTAGTTTAGGGTACTGTAGTACATGCATTAAGTGTTCTGTACATTAAAGGGTAGTTTGTTAACAGTACTACGTACAAGGGAAGGTTTTAAAAGTCTGAATATACATGTTAAATAAATACGTAAATATGGTGTCTCTACTTCGCGGATTTTCACCTATCGCGGTCGGGTCTGGAACCTATCTACCGCGATAAACGAGGGCTCACTGTATTTAATATGGGTGACTCACCCCTTAGGAAGGGTGGTAAGTCCCGGCCATACTGGCTTTGGCTCTGCCCGGGGACTCGATATTTGAGTGTGTAAGTACTCAAGAAATAAGGAGTCCCTGCGCCTCGCTAGCATTTGCTGTGCAATTGCTGCGGCCTACATAAGCTGTGTGTGAAGGTAAGAAGTGTGACCAGTCCTAGAAAGTTGACCTGGAGTTCTTCAGATGGAATTCTAGGCTAGGACTCTCCCAATACCACCTCGTCAGGGTATGGGGACGTGACAGTATTAACCTTATTACTAGGAACACAAGGAAGCATGGTTTACTTGCAGTGGTTTGAGGTCAGCTGTGCAGAGAACCCAGGATGCTGCTTTCTCCAAGGGAGGAGAGGATGAAGAAAAGAATAAGGGCCAGCCAAATCTTTTCATTCATGCAGACTAAAATCGGGTAACGATGCCCTCAACCTTCTGCTACCTGTCCATTAAGGAGCCTGAGGTTAGACCAGCTGTTGTGCAGCCACCTCAGGGCCGACAGAGAACGTATCGAGTCTCCTGTGTGTCACGTCTTGCAGGTAGTGGGCTGTGAAGGTCGTCTGACGCTTCCACACCCCAGCTTGCAGGACCTGCGTCACTGAATAGTTTTTCTTGAAGGCCAGGGACGTAGCTACGCCCCTGACATCATGTGCTCTAGGGCGACGTGACGGAGGAGGGTCAGGATTCAAGGCTAAAAGTATTACCTTGCGAATCCAGGCAGAGATGGTATTCTTGGTGACCCTCCTCTTCGTTTTCCCAGTGCTCAAAAACAAGGCTTGAACCTGGGGACGAACTGCAGCTGTTCTTTTAAGATACAACCTCAGACTCCTGACTGGGCACAGTAAGAGATGGTCTGGGTCATCTGTTACAGAACGAAGACTCGAAACCTGGAAAGAGTCGAACCGATGGTCCGGCACTCCCGGATTCTGAGTCTTGGCAACAAACTCAGGGACGAACCTGAACGTTACCTCCCCTCATCCCCTTGAATGGGCGATGTCGTATGAGAGACCATGAAGTATACTGACTCGTTTGGCCGAGGCCAAAGCTAGCAGGAACACCGTCTTCCAAGTCAGGTGGCGATCAGAAGCCTGGCGTAATGGTTCGTAGGGAGGTCTCTTAAAAGACCTGAGAACTCGAACCACGTTCCATGGAGGAGGTCTCACTTCCGACTGAGGGCAGGTAAGTTCATAACTCTGTATGAGTAGGGAAAGTTCCAGCGAGGAAGAAATGTCCACTCCTTTGAGCCTGAAGGCTAGACTTCAGGCTGAGCGATAGCCTTTCACTGCTGAGACTGAAAGGCGCATTTCTTCCCGCAAATAAAGGAAGAACTCCGCTATTGCTGGAATAGTGGCATTGAGTGGAGAGATACCCCTTCCACGACACCAACCACAAAAAACTCGCCACTTCGCCTGGTAGACCCCTGCGGATGACCTGCACAGGTGTCCAGACATCCTATTCGCAACTTGTTGCGAAAATCCTCTCTCAACGAGGAGATGCTGGATAGTCTCCAGGCGTGAAGTCGAAGCGAAGTTACGGCTTTGTGGAAGATGTTGGTGTGTGGTTGTTTGAGTAGTTCGTGTTGTGGAGGGAGTTCTCTTGGGAGATCCGTAAGGAGTTGCAGAAGGTCCGGAAACCATTCTGCGTGATGCCATAGTGGAGCTATCAGGGTCATCGATAGATTGACCGATATTCTGGTCTTGTTGAGTACCCTCCTCATCAGACAGAACGGGGGAAAGGTGTATACATCGATGTTGTTCCACCGTTGTTGAAAGCCATCTTGCCAGAGAGCCTTGGGATCCGGGACTGGGGAGCAGTACAGCGGGAGCTTGAAGTTCAGCACTGTAGCGAACAGATCCACAGTCGGGGAACCCCACAAAGTCAGGACTTTGTCGGCTACTTGACGATCCAAAGACCACTCGGTACTCACTATCTGCGTCGCTCTGCTCAGACTGTCGGCGAGCACATTCCTCTTGCCTGTAATGAAGCGAGCCGATAGTGTGACCAAGTGGACTTCGGTCCATCTCAGTATCTCTACTGTACTGCAAGATGGGATAGCTGTTCTGAAAAGGTACCTCCCTGCTTGTTGATATAAGCCACTACTGTGATGTTGTCGCTCATCACCACCACAGAGTGGCCCGCCAGGACCTGATGGGACTTCTGAAGAGCCAGGAATACGGCCTTCATTTCTAGCAGGTTTATATGTAGGTACTTTTCTGATTCTGACCACAGGCCTGAGGTCCTGTGGTTCAGAACGTGGGCCCCCACCCTTTCTTTGATGCGTCCGAAAACAACATCAAATCTGGGGGAAGGACGAGAAGATCCACTCCCTTTCATAGGTTCTTGACTGCCACCCACCACTGAAGGTCCATTTGTTCCGCAGGACCCAGAGGGATCATGACGTCCGAGAAATCGTGACCTTGATTCCACCGAGACTTGAGTCGCCACTGGAGAGATCTCATTCTGAGGCGACCATTGGGAACTAGACGGGCCAGGGATGAGAGATGGCCGAGGAGACGTAACCACGCTTGGGCTGGAAGTTCTCGTTTGAGGAAAGGCCTTGCGACCTTCTTCAGCCTTGCTATCCTGTCGTCTGATGGGAAGGCTTTGTGGAGATTGGTGTCTATGACCATGCCTAGGTATACCAGTTTCTGCATGGGCAGCAGTGAGGACTTCTCGAGATTTACCATGATCCCTAGATCTTGGCAAAGTTCGAGAAGCTTGTCTCGGTGGCGAAGAAGGGTTGCCTCCGAGTCTGCTAGGATCAGCCAGTCGTCCAGGTAACGGAAGAGACGGATACCGATCCTGTGAGCCCAAGATGATATCAGGGTGAACACTCTGGTGAACACTTGAGGAGCTGTGGAGAGACTGAAGCACAGCACCTTGAACTGGTAGATCTTGTTGTCTAGACTGAATCTTAAGTACTTCATTGAAGACGGATGGACTGGGATCTGGAAGTACGCGTCCTTCAGGTCCAGTGTACACATGAAGTCTTGCGGTCTCACTGCAAGCCTGACCGTGTCTGCCGTCTCCATGCTGAACGGTGTCTGTTTGACAAACCCGTTCAGGGTCGAGAGGTCGATGACTGGTCTCCAGCCTCCAGACGCCTTCTTTAAAAGAAAGAGTCGACTGTAGAAGCCTTGGGACCCGTCTACTACCTCTTGGAGAGCGTCCTTCTTCAACATGGTCTCGACTTCTGCCCGAAGGGCTTGCTCTCTTACCGATCCCATGGTAAGGGAGCTCAATGACACTGGATTCGCTGTCAGGGGAGGTAGAGATGTTGTGAACGGGATGCGATATCCCTGACTGATCACAGAGATCGTCCAGGTATCTGCCCCGAGTTGCTGCCACCTTGTCGCGCAACTTTGAAGGCATCCCCCCACTGGTGGACATGCAGGGGGACTGCCAATCCTAGCGTTTGCGGCCTCGGCCTCTAACTCTAGGATTTTTACCTTCCCTGGAGGACTTTTTGCCCTTCCTGTCCTTGACAGGAAAGGGCTTAGACACCTTTGTCTTTGCTGCTGTAGTCTTCTCTGTATCCTTGGAAGGACGGGGCTGTTGGGTTGCTGGAGGTTTGTAGGGCCTCGATGTCAGGGCCCTATGGAGAAGGGAATCCTGGTTGGATTTCCTCCACCTCTCAGCAGCTTGCTCCACGTCCTTAGGCTCGAACAAATTCTTACCGAGGACGGAAGAATGTCTGAGCCTGCTGGCGTCGGTACTGGGGGCCTTTTGATGAAATCTCTCAGCCACTGCGTCTCGTCGTTTCAGGATCGTGTTAGCCCACAAGCTCGAGACTTGGTGGGCTAGAAACTCGATGGTCTGCGTGCCTGAGAGCAAAAAGGTCTCCAGTGCCTTCCTGGTGCTTTCCTTGGACAAGTCCTCGGAACACACCACGATGCCCAGAGACCCTAGCCAGATGTCCAGCCACGAGGTTGCCTGCATGGCACACTTCGCAACCTTCTCCTGGCTTAGGATCTCTGTTGCTGAATACGAGACATGCCGGTTGGAAAGTCTCTCGAGAGGGACTCCCCCGGTAAGCTCTTCCATAGAATGGTGCAAAGGAAGAGCTAAACAAGTCTCCTCCACGATCTCAAAGTACCTCCTTTGGTGGACTCGAGGAGGAGGGAAGAGCTTGTTACCGGCACTGGATCTGCTGGAGGAGGCAAGCTCAGAGAGCTAGACTTCAACCTTGTCTCTGGCACTCTTCATCCCCTGTGACCAAGGCAAAGCTGCGCTGGCCCTAGAAGGTTTCTGGGTACCATAGACTTGGTCCAAGACCGTGTCCTTACCCTCACGAGGAGGAATCTCTGGGTCCGGAACCCGTTGAGATTTCTCATGAGGGTCAGAACTTGCCAGAACACATGTTCTGACTCTTGAAGCTTTCCTCCCGAAAGACTAGCAGCAATGTCTCCTGTCCCCAGTGGCTCTTCCTGGGGGGACTCGTGGACATTCTCCGAAGGTCTAGCTGACTCCTGTCTAATCCTTGCCGAAGACTTAGGCAAAGTCTTCGAGTCCTTCGGCTCCCTCCTGGGAGGGACACAGGACTCCAGTAATGATGGTTGCAGACTCTTCTCTACCCCAATGTGAGAAGACTTCTCAGGGAGAGGCGGGGTTTCCCCCATTGGTGCGATGGGGGAGTGACCCGACTCGCCCGACTCCCTCAGATTGAGGATGGGAAATCCTCATCCGCAGGGGGGAGAGAAAGTCTGAGGGGGAGAGGGAGCCTTGCGCAAGGACTTCCGAGGAGACAGCTTAGCCCTAGGAGAAGTCACCACGGAGGGGACTCCTCTCTTCCTCTTCAGGGGGGATGAAGCTGCCACTGGTTTGTGACCTAGTTCAGCGAATACAGGCTTAAAAGCCTGAACGAGAGCTCTAACAATGGTCCCAAACCAGGGCTGCTGGCTGACAGTCCCGCTGTCAGACACTCCCTCTGGAGGGAAGGAGATCGTTCGATCCCTAGGAGGAGTCAACAAACGAGGGTTCACCTGCAAAGATGCTGAAGAGAAGGAATCCTTGGACCTGTCCGGAAACCTCCCCTCCTCCGGCAAGCATGCTGTTCTGCGCTTGTAGGGAGAGGAACGAGAAGACGATGACCTAGCCGCTTGAAGTTCTGCATTATCGCGTGTGGGATCGCGCTGGCGATTGTGGCGCAACTCGCGCTGGTGGTCGCGCGAAGAGCCCTGCCCTGAATCGCGTGCGGGAGAATCCTCGCGTGTGTACGCGCGGGCGTGGGTGCGCGAAGGAGATGGCGAGGGCGCACGGGCGAGTGATGGCGCGCAGGAGATGGAACGTGGGGCTGCGTAGGCGCTCGCGCGAGCAAGTGATTGATCGCGCGCGGGTGGGCGTGCAGGAACCTGTTGAAGAGCCCGTGAGGGCGAAACTGTGGAGCGCGCGCGCGCAGGAGAAATATCTCTAGCACATGGGCGTGGAGCGCGTGTATCTGGTTGAAACTGAGGGCGAGGGCGCATTTGCGCAGCCTCGTGAGTGCGCACTGGAGAATGTGCGCGCTGACGGGCAGGAGAGACAGGAACTACGCTCTGAGGAGATCGTGAGTGTGCTGGGCGCTCAGGAGATTGTGGGCGCGCATCAGGAACCGAGCGCACAGGAGTGCGCTGCTGGATAGGGCGCGCATCACGATGCGAGCGCACAGGAGTGCGCTGTTTAGCTGGCGAGCGCTGGGGTACCTGTGAGCGCCTGTGCGCTAACTTAGGTGCCCCTAGGGCTGTGCGCTGATGCGTAGAAGTGCGCTGGTGCGCCGGTGAGCGCTTGCGCGCTGTCTCAGGAACGTCAGGAGTGCGCTGGGGTACCTGTGAGCGCCTGTGCGCTAACTTAGGTGAGCCCAAGGCTGTGCGCTGATGCGCAGAAGTGCGCTGGCGCGTTGGTGAGCACTTGCGAGCTGTCTCAGGAACTTCAGGAACTGCGCGCTTGAGTCCAGAAGTGCGCGGAGGCACTGGAGAGCACTGACGAGCAGGAGAGAGCTTGCGCTCTGAAACAGGAACAGGTGAGCGCTGGCGCGCTATTGCGGGAACTGCAGATGGGCGCTGGCGCGCAGGTGATCGTGGGTGCACAGGGGAACCCTGGCACTTAGCTACAGGATCAGTAAATGCGCGCAAGCACGCAGGTGTGCGCTGGGGCACCAAGTGAGGAACAACAGCAACATGTCGATGGCGCACAGGGGGTACCTGGCGCTTAAGGGACTGAGGCGCAGGTTTGCGCTCAAGTCCCTTGTGCCCCGAAGGGACCGTTGCCTGTGCAATGACAGGATGTGAGGGCGCCCACAGCGCATCAGCAGCCTGGAACGTTGACGGCAGGTCAGCAGGTCTGGAGGGCGAAGGGTCAGAGTGTCCTGAGTAAGGACGACCTTCCACCGAAGGAGATCGCGAACGATCTCCAGAGAGGTCCAAGATGGTAGCTGGCAGGATCGGTGAACTGCGAGTTTCCTCTGCGGAGGATTGCGGGAACGACAAACCGAAGAGGCGCCTCCTAACTCCCTTGTGAGGAGAATGAAGACCTCTACAGCGAAGGGGAGGACGAGCCTTACGCCTTATACGCCCTCTAGGGGCCGTGGGATCAGCAAGCTGACCATCAGCAGGCCTCTGAAGAGGAGTCTCTGTAAGTGAACTCCCCCGAGGGGGAGAATCACCGGCAGGAGAGACTGTAGGACTTAGTTCCTCCCTCGAAGGATGTTTGGAGGGGGAATCTAAGCCTTCAGCTACCGCAGCAACAGGAGCAGTTGTTTGAGCAGACACATCAGAGACCTCAGTCACAACAACGTCGACGATAGACAGAGGATCTATCTCTGTTATCGCCAGCGATTGCTTGACAGCTGCTCCTAATTTGATTATGTCAAACAGGGCTTCCTTGGAGGGCGAACCCTGAAGCCCCAAGGAAGCCCAAAGCTGTAACAAATCATTGTTATTTGCAGGTAAATTAATATCCTCCTCCGAGGGGGGAGGGGGAGCTGCCTCGCTATGGGAGGCAACTACCTCTCCCGCTCCCCGGGATCGGTCAACAGAACTACGGCCTACGCTACCACTTGACGGCCTCTCGCAAGAGACCGATTGAGTGGGAGCTTCGGAGGAGGTTTGGGCCACGGAAGAAGAGTCCTTGGGATTTCCTCTCTTCAAAGAAGCTTTTGAAGGAGAAATATCCCGTTAGGACTTCTTCTTCCAGCGCCGAGCAAACCTCTCCCACTGGGAGGTAGGCCACTCCCTACACTCACCCCATACGTTAACACTATCACACCGTTGGCCCCTACAATGAGGACACAAGGTGTGAGGATCTGTGTCGACTGCCGACATAAATGTACCACAAGGGCGGTCAGATAACCCAGGACACGTACGCATGGGGATAGAGGCCAACTTCACACACTCTGTAGAAAATAAAAAGCAAACACAGATTAGTGGCTGACAAGTGAGGGTGAAAGCGGACACGTCCGTCTGCCACCCGAGCCAAGAGCAAAGTGAAGTATTCACAGGTGTGTGTGAGAGGGGGGGGGGGGGGGGGGGGTAGCACGCTACCCCTCCCTACCCCCTGCTAACTAGCGGTGGGGTAGTAAACCCTCGTTAAAATTCTAATGGCTCGTCATTTCAGCTACGCCGAAAGTAATAACCCATATTAAATAGCATGGTTTGTATTTCAGTTACGGAACAACTCACTTTCTATTTTCATTCTCTAATTTCTCCTCCTGCAAGCACTTTTCCATTTTATGCTATTTGAAAATAAAATACATACTATTTGTTTCGTCTGACTGTTGACACTGAGTCACAGAGAGAAAATTATCATTAGAAGGATGGAAGAATTGAAATATATAAAAGGCAATGCCTGTGTATGTGTGTGTTCCCTATAGAAAAATTGTACAGGGAACCTACAGAATATTTAGTGATCAAATCTCATGTAATTTTTATTGAGAAAGTTAACGCTGCTATTTTCATTTTGATCATGCTCCACCGTGAAGGTCTTTGGTCCCATAATTACAAACCCCCTAAAACTGTATTCCACAAAATTGGGCAGGCTGGCACCCTAGACTTTTTCAACTTTTTTAAAAATCCATATACCAAGGCACTTTCCCCTAATTTTTGGGGGTAGCCAACATTAAACAAATGAAAAAAAGGGGATCTTTCCTCTCTTCGCTCCTCCCAGCCTGACAAGGGACTCAACCAAGTTTGGCTGGTACTGTTAGGGTGCCACAGCCCACCCTCCCCCGTTATCCACCACAGATGAAGCTTCATAACGCTGAATCCCCTACTGCTGCTACCTCCGCGGCCATCCAAGGCGACCGGAGGAAGCAGCAGGGCCTACCGGAACTGCATCACAATCGCTCGCCATTCATTCCTATTTCTAGCACGCTCCTTGCCTCTCTCACATCTATCCTCCTATCACCCAGAGCTTTCTTCACTCCATCCATCCACCCAAACCTTGGCCTTCCTCTTGTACTTCTCCCATTAACTCATGCATTCATCACCTTCTTTAGCAGACAGCCATTTTCCATTCTCTCAACATGGCCAAACCACCTCAACACATTAATATCCACTCTAGCTGCTAACTCATATCTTACACCCGTTCTCACCATCACTACTTCGTTCCTAACCCTATCTACTCAAGATACACCAGCCATACTCCTCAGACACTTCATCTCAAACACATTCAATTTCTGTCTCTCCATCACTTTCATTCCCCACAACTCCGATCCATACATCATAGTTGGTACAATCATTTTCTCATACAGAACTCTCTTTACATTCATGCCCAACCCTCTATTCATTACCACTCCCTTTGCATCCTTCATTCACTCTCTGAAGTGCATCTACTTCCACTCCACCATTTGCTGCAACAACAGACCCCAAGTCCTTAAACTGATCCACCTCCTCAAATAATTCTCCATTCAACATGACATTCAACCTCCCACCACCTTCCCTTCTCGTACATCTCATAACCTTACTCTTATCCACATTGACTCTCAACTTCCTTCTCTCACATACCTTTCCAAATTCTGTCACTAAACGGCCAAGCTTCTCTTCCGAGTCTGCAACCAGTACAGAATCATCCGCAAACAACAACTGATTTACCTCCCATTCATGATCATTCTCGTCTATCAGTTTCTTTTTAAAAATACTGTAAAGTAATAATGATATGACAAATTTGGAAGTAATTTGTATTTTCCCTACAAACACAAACCTGGAGCTCTTTAAAAGTGCATTATTATTTCGGCGAAGCTGAAAACTAGCCGAAGCTAAAAGTTTAACAGGGTTCAACTACCCACCGCTAGTCAGTGGGGGTAAAGAGGGGTATGTTTACCTACCGCACCCACCAGCATTGGAGACTAACTGTCACTTTTTAATTGTTTCAGGACTTAGGGGGTTGGTGCTGGCCGGCCCGTATAATTAAAGAGCTCCAGGTTTGTATTGCTCGGGAAAATACAAATTACTTCCATATTTGTCATTTGTCTCAATGCAAAATAAAACCCTTCCGCTCTTTAAGAGTGCACTTACCTTTAGGTGGGTGTAAGTCCTTGTTCAACTGGCTGGAAACAGTCCCGGGAGGGCCTCTAGTTCGAGTTGACTCTTGAGGGATCCTCGCACCACGTTATCCCCTATGGATGAAGGCTTGGGTAATCAATTGCTGGAAGGCAAAGAAGTCGTAATAGTTTGAGGTTCACAGACTATAACAGATCAAAATCAAAATAAAAAACTAAACTGCCTCTCACTTGATAGGAGATTGGGAAAATAGCCTCCAACCAGGTGGGGAGGCTGCTTACAGAGTGTGAAACTTACTCACAGAAGAATCCAGGTCAGCTGTGGAGAGTCCCTCAGATGCTTAACCCCAAGAGAGGAAGGATGAAAGTGAGAAGTACCCAGTCACTCACACATTCCTCCTAGACTTACCCCGCAGGTCTAGGCTCCTGTGGGTTATGTCCTGCAGGTAGTGTGCAGTGAACGTCGTTTGACGTTTCCATCTGCTTGCGAGAAGTACCTGCTGTACTGAAAAATTTTTTTTGAATGCCAGGGAGGCGTTAAACCCCCCGACATCATGTGCATGGGGGCGTCTACCTGATAGTAGGGTCTCCTGAGCTACGGCTCTTTCTACCACTCGCCTGATCCACGAGGAGATAGAGTTTTTCGTGACTCTCCTCTTGCTCCTTCCTGTGCTCATGAAGAGCCTATTGATCTGATGTCTGGCTCTTCTTGTCCTCTCACGGTACTGTGCAACCTCAGCGATCTTACGGGGCATAGTAACAGTTGATCAGGATTGTCTGCTTCTGAACGAAGACTTTATCTGGAAGGGGCCGAACCCTAGGGTTAGCCGCTGCCAGATTTTGAGTCTTTGCAACAAACTCTGGAATGAAACTGAGTGACCTGCCCCATCCCCTTGAATGGGATATGTCATATAGGAAAGACCATGAAGCTCATTGACTCTGCTCGCAGAGTCAATGAGATTAAGTCCTTATCTGAGGCTTGCCGGAGAGGCTCGTAAGGGGCTCCTTTCAGAGAACGTAAGGCCTTGACAACGTTCCACGGAGGTGGCCTGACTTCCGATAGAAGGCAAGAATGCTCAAGGTTACGAACAAGGCGTGACAATTCCGTCGAAGAGGAAATGTTAACTCCGTTCAGCTCAAAGACCAGGCTTAAGGCTGAGCGTAATCCTTCAACGCCGATACTGAATAGAGTTTTTCTTCCCTGAGGTACACTAAAAACTCTGCTATTGTTGGAATAGAGGCACTGAGAGGAGAGATACCCTGCCCACGACACCAACCACAAAAGAGCACTTCAACACTGGTACACTACAGTCAATGCGTCCCTGAGGTATCCTGACATGTGTCTTGCAACTGGCTTCAAAAAGCCTCTCCTTTCAAAGGGTTGCGGGATAACCTCCAGGCGTGAAGACGTAGTGATGGAACCGTTCGATGGAAAATCTTCACGTATGGTTGTCTGCGTATATCGGGAAGTGGGGGACAGTTCTCTCAGTGTCTCTACGAGCAGATGTAGAAGGTCTGGGAACCACTCTGCATGCTGCCACAGCAGAGCTATGAGGGTCAGAAGGGGGAACGTATAGACGTCCATCCTGTCCCACAAGTGTTGAAAGGCGTCCTGTCAGAACACTTGTGGCTCTGGTACTGGCAAGCAGTACACAGGAAGTTTCTGGTTGAGGGACGTCGTGTACAGATCTATTGTAGGCAAACCACATAAAGTCAAGACTTTGCTGGCTATCTGTTGATTTAAAGACCACTCGAAACCAACTATATGCGTCCTCCTGCTCTGATTGTCCACCAGCACGTTCATCATGCCGGGGATGAAGCGGGCTGTTAATGTTACAGAGTTCTCTTCCATCCATTTGAGGATTTCTACAGCTAGCTGGCATAGGAGCTGTGAAAAAGTACCTCCTTGCTTGTTTATGTAAGCTACCTCCGTAGTGTTGTCACTCATCAGCACTACGTGATGCCCTGGAAGGAGCCGATATAAAATATAAATGCTTGAGTGTCAGAAAAGCAGCTTTCATTTCTAGAAGGTTGATGTGGCACCACCTTTCGGATTTGGACCACAGCCTGGAGGCCTTCAGGTGTAACAGATAAGACCCCAGCCTTCTTTTGATGCATCCATGAAGAGCATCAAATCTGGGGGAGAAGAGAGGTCTACTCCCTTGAGTTGGTTGGTGTCTAACACTAACCAGCTAAGGTCTCTCTTCTGCTTGGGACCCACTGGCACTAGAGTGCCTGGTGGGTCTCTGTGCTGAGACCAAAAGGTCTTCAGTTGCCACTGAAGTGACCGAATACGGAGACGGCCGTGTGGAACCAACTTCTCTAGGGAGATTAGGTGTCCTAACAACTTTTGCCATTGATGTGCTGGCAACTCATCTCTCATGAGAAAGTCCTGGGCTACTTCTTTTAGTTTCTTCGCTCTGTCCTCGGACAGGAAGATTTTGCCTAGTGTGGTCTTGAGCCTCATTCCTAGATATATCATATCTTGGACCGGTTGCAGTTGAGACTTCTCACAACTGATCAGGATCCCCAGATCCTGACAAAAGGCGAGAAGTTTCTCTCGGTGGAGGAGGTTCTCCTGCGAGTCTGCAAGAATCAGCCAATCGTCTAGATAATGAAGGAGACGAATGCCATTCTTGTGCGTCCAGGTGGACACTAAAGACTCTAGTGAACACCTGATGTACTGTGGATAGGCCGAAGCACAGCACCTTGAACTAGTATATCTGTTCTTCTATCATTAAGTGCAGGTACTTCCTTGATGATGGGTGGATTGGGATCTGGAAGTACGCGTCATTCAGGTCCAACGAGATCATGAAGTCATTCTGTCTCACCATTTGTGCCGTCTCCATCTTGAACAGATTCTGTACGACAAACTTGTTCAGGGCTGAGAGGTCTATAATGGCTCTCCAGACTCCAGATGCCTTTTCTACTAGAAATAGGCGACTGTAAAAACCTAGGGACCCTCCTGGGACCTCCTGGAGAGAGTCCTTCTGTAGCATGGTCTTGACTTTGTCCCGTAGGGCCTAGTCCTTTGCTGATCCCTTCGCATAGGACCTTGTCGTTGATGGATTTTGAGTCAGTGGAGGGGGAGTCGATGAAAGGGATGATGTATCCCTTTCCTAACACGGAAGTTGACCACGGGTCAGCTCCGTAATCAATCCACCTCTGCCATCTGCTCATCAGACATTCCCCTACCAGTGGATTGGTTGGGGATTGCCCTCCCTAAAGAGGATGACTTCGCTGGGATTTCTTGCTTTTCCCCTTCCGTCCTCTGGGATGAAAGGAAGGCCTCAAGTCTTGCCATTTCGCCAACTTCTTGGGAGCACTCTTCCTCTGGCTCCTTACGGTGTTTGGACGTGCAGGCTGGCAGGCGCGAAACAAGACAACTCGTCAGAGAAGAGTGTCCAGGCTGACCTTTCTTCATCGGTCTGCTACACCGTCAATGTCCTCCCCATTAAACAGGGCTGGTCCATTAATTGGGGCATTACGCAGCTTCATTTTCTCTCTCTTCGGCACCTGTTTCTGAAATCTTGACCAACTGCATCTCGTCGCCTCAAGATCCAGTTAACCCAATGGTTAACCACATTCTGTTAAGAATTCGAGAGTCCTCGCACCCGAGAGAAGGAAAGTGAACGTCTCTCAACCAATAGCCCAGCCATAATGCAGATTGCAAGGCAAACTTTGCAACCCGTTCCATATTGACCGTATTGGCAGCGTTGTCAGTCTTTCCAAGGAAGACTGGGTCCAGTGGAAGAGGGGAAAGGTCGTCTCCCATTACCTCGTAGTACTTTCTCTGCCATACATAAGGCAGAGGAAGTAAACTTGAGGAGTCCACAGACCGAAGAGAGTGAGATGAACCTGCCACTTGGGCATACGCTCTCTCCTTCACTGCCTTGACCGCCTTCCCCATGGTAGAGCTAACTTGGGTCTGGTGGGTCTTGACACGCTTGAAAACTGGTCCAGGACCGTATCCTTTTCTCAGTTGGAACATAATCAGGTTCTTCCAGGCTGTTCACCTTCTTGATGCATAGCAAAACTTTCAAAAAGATTCGGTCAACATCTCTTTGTTCCAAAACGGTGATCTTCGGATTGGCGGATATTGGGAGCGCTCCATCAGAATGTTCCGAATTGTTGTCAAAAGGTTCTTCCTCTCCCGAACTAACATCCATAGTAGCCCGGGGAGGGTGAGTGTCGTCAACTACGTTTCTCTTAGAAGACGAATTGACTCTCTGGGGAAGATCCCTATGCCCAGGTCTTGTCGCAGCGGCCAAGACGAAAGACTGTTCCCTCGAGTCTGACGTTCATCTATAGAACGCTAGTACTTGGGTAGTCTTTCCATCTTTCCTCTCCCTTGAGCAAATTTCAAATTCATCAAAGAGATAGGAATCATCTCTGATTGATTTTGCTGGTTTTGAACCCTTGGAAACTACCTTGATCATAGGAGGAAGGTTACTATGCTCTGCACGAGACGATTCCGTGCGAAGGTAAGTGGGATCCGCCCTTTTGGGGGGAAGGGGTCCTTCGTTCCCTAACCGTCCTCGCGGTGGTGACCTGAGCCACTCCTGCCCTCTCCCAGATCAGATCCCTGATCGTAGGAACCTCAGCCTTGAGGTAATCCTCAAATCTCGTGGTTTTCTGGGTGACAGGAGGAGGAGGAGGTGGTAGCCCTCTAGCTAGGCTATATCGCTTAGGGTCCGAAAGACTGCCGACCCCGTAAGAGGATCCAACAAGATGACGGGAACCTTTGCCGTCATCCCAGGTGGATTGGTGTTTGGGATTCCCATCGCTTGTTTAAGTGCCATGACTAAGTCCTGATACAAGGGACCATCTTTGGCAAACAAGTTCTCCGATGGTTTTTCCCTTTCCCGCTGTCCTAGCAACCGTTCGGGTTACGCTGGTCGTTTGGTAGGAGAAGGGTGGGGGGAATATCTCAATCCTCTCACAGGTGAGATACCGCGTCATGATAGGTCGTAAGGGTGTGGGTAACGAGACAAGCTGGCTGGCTAGCTCGCTCAACTCAACCTGCTCCTACACCCTAGGATTGGGGAAAGCAGCGTGCGATGTCTCAGAAACGCGTTTAGGAGCCTCACTTTTGAAAAGGGTTTCGTGTTTTCTAGCTTCCAGCTGATAAGCTCTTCTAACCACCTTGCTGGGAGGTAAGGCCCACAACAATGGCTCTCCTGTTCACTTGATTTTGCCCTGAGTGGGTGAAGTAAAACAGGGGGCTAAGCGCGTGTGCAACTTCATGGGACTGAGGTGAACTCCGGGGAGTTACCTGTCGGACCGATCTCCTGCAAGAATGGTTTTGCATAGCATTGAGCGCTTAGCTGTGCCCTACGGGGATGATGGCAAGGAAAGGGGCTACTGTAGATGGTAACCTCTTCCCATCCTTGTTATCCAGCTACGAAAAGCTGCGCTCCGATGGACTGGAGCAAGGCAGGGACGAATCCATAGCCTTTCGGCAAAGCCCCGGTGGGGGGGGGACACTCGGGAAGATCTCTCTTCTCGCAAGTGAGAGGATCGATCAACACCTCTACTTTCCGATGGCACATTGCCTTGCGGACAAAGGACCTGCCATTCACAAGGTAGTGTTGGGTCATCCTTCCTCAGAGGGTCGGACTGAACAACACGTGGAGGCAAACCACCCGGTCATGCAGATCTTATCTCCTCCCTTTGGGCAAACCCAAATAGAGGATCATCTCCCTCCACAACCTCTGGAACAAAGCCAAACCCCATTCCCAACACCGCAAGATCTTGTAATAAACCACTCCGAGGAGTGCTTGTCCTCAAATGCTCCTGTCCTCCCGCCGGAACAGGGGGGGGATGTTGGGGAGAGCAGGAGATGAGGTCTCAATGCCAGAGTGTGCAAGCGCACCAAAACAAATGACCTTCTGTAACCTCTCCTTTGACGGAGAACCCGTCAACCACAAGGAGGACCACAGCAGACGAACGGTGTCGTCAGAGACTCCCCTGCAGAGGGCTCCACCACTGCCCTGCTGGGGGTGGAGGGGGGGGGGGCGCAACAGGAAGAGAACTCACGCGGGGTTGTCCCGGAGATGAAGCCAGTCGGCAGAGTCAGGGCCGGAGATCGAACCGGAGGAAAAAGACAGTAAGCCTTCTCCCTTCTCCTCGAAGGGGAAGAGCTTCTTTTAGCCTTCTTCTTCCGTCTACTAAATCTTGTCCACAGGGAGGGCGACCACTCCCTACACACATTGCAAGTGAACCCGTGGGCACGAGTGACCCAGGCACAAAGAGCAGAGACCGTGAAGATCCGTCTTCTAAACGGACATGAAGGTGCTGCATCGGCACCCTTCCAAGCCTGAACAAACTCGCATGGTAATGGTCCTCACAGGCAATCACGCCTGCAAAAGAAAAAGTTGGAAAAATTAGCTTTAGGCAGTTAGGGTTAATGGGAGAGTGAGAAACGCGAGTATTAGGTTTCAGTACAGTATTACTAGATAGGAACAACTATTGTTATACAGAACAGTAAGGGGATGATGATGACTCAGTAAACTTTACCTTATCACAATACAGTGGAACCTCTACATACGAACGTATCTACATCCGAATTTTCCAACACCCGAAGTAAAATTCGAGCAATTTTTCGACTCTACACCCGAATTTTATTTCGACACACGAAACAAGCAATTTTCGTCATATTGGTTGTATCCGAATTTTTCGACACGCGAATTACAATTCGAACACGTTCCTACTCTACACCCGAATTTTTTTTCGATACCCGAAGTAAACAATACCCATACATGTAGATGGGTGTATTTTTTATTTCCGCCGATAGAAGGCAGCATTTCTACCTCGGAGAGACCCTCAATTAGCGTGGCTTGGGACATTCCTCTGTTCTCGTCGGCTTCGTGTGGTTGTGCCCTGTGCGTTCTGCTATTAACTGTGTTTTAATCGTGATTTTTTATATTCATCCTTTTACGGTATTTTACGTAAATCATGGGTCCTAAAAGGCTTAGTTTCGCAAGTGGTAGTGGTAGTGGTGAGAAAAGGAAGAAGGAAATGCTTTCTTTAGAAGTAAAGCAAGGAATTATTGAAAAGCGTGAGTGAACTTGCAAAAGAACATCACGACGAACTTACTACAGAGGAGTTCAAGGAACTCCATGCTATGTCTGAGCACATGAGTGATGACGAGGAAGGCATTGAGGAGGTAGAACATGTGTTAGGTTCGGCACAAATAAAAGAGGTGTTAGGAAAATATCAAGACGTGGTCGACTTCATTGAGAAATACCATCCAAAAAAATTGCAGGTTTGTCGTGTAGTTGCGCAGTTCGATGATGTTTGCCTAATTTATTTTCGAAACATTCTGAAAAGCTGTACCAAGCAACTTTCTATCGATAGCTTCTTTAAAAAAACTACGAAGCGAACTCGTGATGAATAGGAAGGAAGTGGTTCAAAGAAAACGGCAAAGAGTGAAGCGAAAGAAAGTGAAACAAAGAAAACGGCAAAGATTGAAGAGAAAAAAATTCAATTAATTTTAAGTGTAGAGTGAAAGTGATTAAAATTAATCATCAAAAAGAAAAAAAGAAAATATAAAAAAAATATAAAATATAAAAATAAAATAAAATAAATGAGCTAAGTTAGGTTAAAGTTCACTTAGTGTAATTTAGAATAAGTTACGGTAGTGTACGTTTATCGTAGTCACCCTCTCTACCTCCTCGCCGCCCGTCTGTCTCCTCTCTGCGTAGCTAGACAGACACCTGCGCTGGACTTTCTAAGGTAAAGTGACGCTAAAAACCTGTTTCTTATTTATCATTTCTTTATAATTATTCTTTTTTACATGTCTATTATCTAATTTAGAGCGCATTATTGTCATGTGTAATTATGTGTAGTAATTTATTAAGGAGTTATCATACTTTTTTGGGCTCGACCACGGATTAATCCTATTTCAATGCATTCTTATGGGAAAATTCGTTTCTACATCCGAACATTTTCTACATCCGAAGTCGGTTGTGGAACGGATTAAATTCGTATGTAGAGGTACCACTGTACAGTACTGTACTGTAACCTTACCGTGTCCAGTACATAGTGTACATGTGTGCAAATGTATTGTACACTGTACATATGATTATAAACTGTTGTAGAAACCAAATTAAAACAATATTAGGCAGTATTTACTGTGTTAATCATCAGATAAAGCGCCCACTTGTGGCAAGGGGCAGTTAGGAGTTAGCCCTACCTAGTGCAGTATTTATTCGCAAAAATTCGCTTTTCATGCCTGTGTTTGTAACCTAACTATTGGGAAAAACGAGGCCTAACTGTAAAAAGATATAGAATGTTTTTCTATATATAAAAGAAAATTTATGATTTAGAAAATTAAGTCAAATGCCCCGTAAGTTGGAGTGGTTAAGAGAAACGTCTCTCTCCCCGAGCCAAAAGTAAAGAGAGGTTCACAGCCCAGGTGCGTCAGTGAGAAGAATAGTTACTACCCCAACCCCACCCGCTAACTAGCGGGTGGGAGGTTAACTCTTGCTAAAAGTCTTATGGCTAGTCTTTTAGCTTCGCTGAAAGTAATACCTCTATAAATAGCTAAAGGGTTAGTATTTAGTTACAGAACAAATAGGAAATGTTTCATCTTCGCGGTTGCAGTTTCCACAAATGAAATATTAGGCGATAAGAGTATCTAGGATGTTAAAAAACTTATGTGCTTCAGAATAAGTCATCACAGAGATAACTTACATGAATCCACCAGTAGCATATACTGACATTACTTTTTAATCCTACACCTGGGCAAAGCCGGGTATCTATGCTGGTCTTGTATAAAATCAATGCTGTTGATGCTGTAATAAATTTCAACAAGACATGCCTAAAAGTGGGCGTACTACCCACAAAAATAACAACAACAATAATAATATCATAGCCATAAAAAATTAACAAAATTCACCTTGCACATTGGAATACTGTTTGGGATGGCCTCCTGAACATCCTTTACCCATTGCAAAGGATCTCGTAAAGGAAAAAAGTCTGTGACCACACCACCTATGCTGTGATTCTTGATGAACTCAGGAAGAACTGCTTTAGGTTCCCCCAAAAGAAGATGAAATTCTATAATCAATTCTTGGCATTCTTTTTCCACTTCTTCAAGACCTAAAAAGGAAAGCAATGCACAGGGGCAAGTTTACTTTACAGTATACAAAATAAATTAATCACAACATTTATCATCACCAAAGGAAAGCATACCATCCTAGCATATGAACTGAAATGCTTTAATTACCAAGAATGCAAAAAGCTTGTTGCCATAAGATTAATGACGGTTAAAAAACAATTCAAGTATTCCCAGAAAAAAAATCATAAAGAAAAAATGTCTAAAAATTCTAAGAAAATTAATTAAAATTGGATTTTGGAGAATGATTTTCCACAGTTGTCTAAGGTTCAAGCTAAATATTTTGTATCTTGTATCTGCCCAGCCCCCCCCAAAAATAGCCTTTTGGCTTCACAAAATATGATAAATTTGGAAGTCATTTGTATTTTTCTTAGCAATACAAACCTGAAGCTCTTTACAATGGAGTATTATTTCAGCGAAGCTGAAACCAGCCTATAAGCTTTTTTTTTTCGTCAGGGTGTAACTACCCACTGCTAGTTGGCGAGGGGAGAGAGGTAAGTTAACCCTCCCGCTCACACCAGCACTAGCGACTTACTGTCACCTCTGTAATTGTGGCAGGACTTTCAGGGGGTAGGTGCTGGCAGGTCAGTATGTGTAAAGAGCTCCAGGTTTGTATTGCTAGGAAAAATACAAATGACTTCCAAATTTGTCATTTGTTCCAGCGCAAAATACAAACCTTCCGCTCTTTACAAAGGAGACTCACCCTTAGGTGGGTGGAAGTCTACAAACCAACAGGCTGTTAACTGTCACATGGTGGCATCTTATGTTCCGTACAGGTTGACCTTGAGGGACCCTTGCACCTCGTTATCCTCTTACAATCACGGCCTGGGTAATCAGAGCTGAAAATAAAGAAAGTTTCTGTGAATATGACAAATTCGGAGATAATTTGTACTTTTCCTAACGATACACACCTTTAGCCATTTATGAGGGGTATTACTTTTGGCAAAGCTGAAAGGACAAGCCATTAAACTTTAGTTTGCAGGGGGGTGGGAGTATGGGGGTAGCTCGCTACCCTTCCTACTCACATACCTGTGATTGAGCTCACTTTGCTTGGAGGTAAAACTTCAAGGTGGATAGGGTTGGTGGTAAGTTTGTATAAATAGCTAAAGGTTTGTATTATTAAGAAAAATAAATACATATCACCGAATTTGTCATTTGTTCCGTAACTGGAATAAAAACCTACACTCTTTATTAGGGGGTGAATCATCCATTAGGAAGGTGGACGTCCCTACCAATCTGGCTTTTTTTTTTTTGGCTTTACCCAGGGGCTTCTTATTTGAGTAGGTTGGTCCCATATATAAGAAGTCCCTGACACCTCGCTAAACCTTACTACGTAAGGTCTGCAGCCTACACATGCTGTTTGGTGAGATAAGAAGTGTGACTGTCAAGGTAAAAGTTATTCAGTCTTTGTAGGAAAAACTGTTGTAACCAAGACTTTTCCAATACCACCTCGCCAGGATAAAGGGACGCAACAATATTGATTCAATACTAGGTACAAAAGGGAACATGGTTTACCTGCAGTGGTTTGAGGTCAGATTGTGCAGAGAACCCAGGCTGCTGCTTTCCCCAAGAGAGGGGAGGATAAAGAAAAGAATAAGAGCCAGTCTTACATTTTCATTCACACACACTAAAATTAGGTAACAGTACCCTCAACCTTCTGCTACTTGTCCAATAAGGAGCTTGAGGTATTAGCCCAGCTGTTTTGCAGCCACCACAGGGTCGATAGAAAACGTATCAAGCCTCCTGTGAGTCAAATCTTGCAGGTAATGGGCTGTGAAAGTTGTTGGGTGTTTCCACACCCCAGCCTGTAAAACCCGCGTCACATAAAAGTTTCTTTTGAAGGCCAGGGACATAGCTACGCCCCTGACATCTTGGGCTCTGGGGCGATGTGACGGAGGAAGATCTGGATTCAGGACATGGTGTATGACCCTACAAATCCAAGCAGAGATGGTGTTCTTGGTGATCCTCCTCTTGTTCCTCCTTGTGCTGACGAACAGTGCAGGCACTCGGAGATGGGCTGCTGCTGTTCTTTTGAGGTAAAGCCTCAAACTCCTTACTGGGCAGAGTAAGAGATGGTCTGGGTTATCTGTTACAGAGTGGCGGCTCGTAATCCAGTAGGAGTCGAATCTGGGATCTGCCACCCCTGGATTCTAAGTCTTGGCAACAAACTCAGGGACGAAGCTGAACGTTACCTCTCCCCATCCCCTTGAATGGGCGACATCGTATGAGAGACCATAAAGTTCGCCGACTCGTTTGGCTGAAGCTAAAGCAAGCAGGAACACCGTCTTCCAAGTCAGGTGGCGATCTGTTGCCACGCGTAATGGTTAGTTGGGAGGTCTCTTTAGAGACTGGAGAACTCGAGCCACGTTCCATGGGGGAGGTCTCACTTCCAACTGAGGACAGGTAACTTCGTAACTCCGTATAAGTAAGGAAAGTTCTAGCGATGAAGAAATGTCCATTCCATTCAGTCTGAGGGCGAGACTTAAGGCTGAGTGATAGCCTTTTACCGCCGAGACTGAAAGGCGCATTTCTTCATGCAAATACACGAAGAACTCTGCTATTGCTGAAATAATGGCATCGAGTGGAGAGATACCCCTTCCACGACACCAACCACAGAAGACATTCCACTTTGCCTGGTAGACTGCTGCTGAAGATTTCCGCAGGTATCCAGACATCCTGTTTGAAACTTGTTGCGAAAATCCTCTCTGAGTGAAGAGATGCTTGATAGTCTCAAGGTGTGAAGTCGTAGCAAAGCTACGGTTTTGTGGTAGATGTTGATGTGTGGTTGTCTGAGGAGATCGTTTCGTGGAGTGAGTTCTCTTGGAGGCTCCGTCAGGAGTTGCAGAAGGTCCGGAAACCATTCCATATGAAGCCATAGCGGAGCTATGAGGGTCATTGAGAGGTTGACTGATGTTCTGGCCTTGTTGAATACCCTCCTCATCAGACAGAACGGGGGAAAGGTGTAAACGTCAATGTAAGATGTAGGGAGGACTTCTCGAGATTTACCATGATCCCCAGATCTTGGCAAAGCCTCAGAAGTTTGTCTCAGTGTTGAAGAAGGGTTGCCACCGAGTCTGCTAGGATCAGGCAGTCGTCTAGATAATGGAGGAGACAGGTGCCAATCCTGTGTGCCCAAGATGACACTAGGGAGAAGCACAGTACCATGAACTGGTATTTCCTGTTGTCTAGGCTGAATCTTAGGTACTTCCTTGAAGATGGATGGATTGGGATCTGGAAGTACGCGTCCTTTAGGTCCAGTGTGAACAAGAAGTTCTGTGGTCTTACCGCGTGTCTGACTGGGTCAGCCGTCTCCATCCTGAACGGAGTTTGTTTGACAAACTCGTTCAGAGCTGAGAGGTCGATGACTGGTCTCCAGCCTTCAGACGCCTTTTTCACAAGAAAGAGTTATCTGAAGAAGCCTGGGGAGTCGTCGAGGACCCCTTGGAGAGCGCCCTTCTCCAACATGGTCTGAACTTCTGCAAGAAGGGTTAGCCCCTTTGCTAATCCCATCGAAAAGGAGTCTATCGATACTGGATCCTTGATCAGGGGAGGGAGAGATGACATGAACGGGACGCGATAACCTGAACGAATCACGGAGACTGTCCAGGGAACGGCCCCGAGCTACTTACACCTGTTCCAGCAACTTTGTAGGCATTCCCCCACTGGAGTACAAGCAAGGGAAGTGCCTATCCTAGCGTTTGCAGCCGTGGCCACTCCCTCTAAGATATTTTCCTCACCTGGAGGACTTTGTGCCTTTCTTGTCCTTGGTCAGAAAGGGCTTTTTAGACACAGTTTTCTTTGCTGTTGTCTTACTCTTTGAGGTTTTGATTAGGTTCGGCTGCTGAAGAGCTGGTGGTCTGTAGGGCCGGGATGTTAAGGACCTGTGGAGGAGAGAGTCCTGTTGGGAATTCCTCCACCTCTCTGCAGCCTGCTCCCCGTCCCTTGGCTCAAACAACGAGAACCCCTCGAGAGAGGAGTTTGTGAGCCTAGGAATCTCAGCGTTAGGGACCTGCTGATGGAACCTCTTGGATACTAGGTCCCGACGATTAAGATTGGTATTAGCCCACAAGTTCAAAACCTGGTGGGCTAGGAACATGATGGTACGAGTACCCGAGAGGAGGAAGGTTTCCATAGCCTTCCTGGTACTTTTCTTGGAAATATCCTCGGTCCGTACCAGGATTCCCTAAGACCCCAACCAAAGATCTAGCCACAAAGTAGCCTGCATGGCATACTTTGCGACATTCTCTTGATTGAGAAACTCCGTTGCCAAGAACGGGACCTGACGATTGGAGAGTCTCTCTAGAGAGATTCCCTTGGTCAGCTCTTCCAGAGAGTAATGGAGTGGAAGAGCTGGTGGAGGCTCGCCCAAGACCTCGTAGTACCTCTTTTGCTGGATGCAAGGAGGTGGGAGGAGCTTGGAAGATGAGCCCGAACGAAGGGAGGAAGAGAAATCCGAGATTGTAGGGCAATAGCCCGGGCACTCTTCAGCCCCTGAGACCAGGGCAAAGCTGCATTGGCCTTTGAGGGCTTCTGAGTGCCAAAGACACGTTCTAGGACTGTGTCTTTGCCCTCCGGGGGGGAGGGGGTGATTATCTCTGGGTCGGCTAGCCCATTGCGAAGCCTCATTAGAGTCAGAACTTGCCAAAATGCATACTTTGACTCTTTCTGTTTCCCCTCCGAGGTGGAACTAGCAGCGAAGTCTCCTTCATCCACTCCTGAGAGCTCGTCTTGGGGAGGGTGGTGGTCATTCCTAGAGTGACTGACTGTTCCTGTGGGCTGGAAGTCCTCGTGGAGGACTTTGGAAGAGTCTTAGTATCCGACTCCTTGCGGGGTAGAAGGTACATCTCCAACATGGAGGGCTTAGTAGGTCTATCCTTCCTGGTTTCTACCAGTGATGGAATACTCTCTTTGCGAGGAGAGTCTTCCTCCAAAGGTGGAAGGGAAGAGACTGACACGCTCCTCAAGAGGATCCATCGACTGGGGAGGCGGTGAGCCAGGAGAGCATCTGGGAGGAGTACCAGGGAGGTTTGGCCTTGTTGTCAAAGGCTGCACAGGAGTCAGTTTCACTCTAGAGGATGCAATGATATCTGAGACTCCTCTTTTCCTCTTCTGGGGAGAGGCAGCTGAGGTTCTTTGCTTTGGCTCTGCTAGTGCCGAAGGGTGTTGAAGGCTAGCAGAGGACTCCGAAGAGAGCTGGGAAGGCAGGTCCGAAAGCTTGCACTACCGCCCTGACAATGGCACCGAACCAGGGCTGCTTGCTGATAAAGGCGCTGTCTGAAAGATCCCCTGAAGGGAAGGGAACCAAAGGTTCCCTTTGAGGAGTCTTCTCTGGAGCTGTCTGATACAGTGGGCCTGCCTTTGGTGCTTGAATCTTCGGGATTCTTAACTCGCCGGGAGAGCCCTTTCCCTCTTTCCCTGGCGGTCGTACTGTAATGCATTTGCAGGGAGGGGAATGGGGTGACGGAGACCTGTGGGAAATTACTCTGCCCTTCTTCGGTGAGAGGACTGATGGTCAGGAGGCGAACACCTACCTTTCCGTTCCTGTTCCATGTTGTGAGTACCTACCTTCTCCTTCGGTAGATGGCGCGACTTCCTTGAAGTTGGAGGAGGATGTAGTATATCCGATTCTGCCTGGGTCTGCCAGGGTTGAGACACATTCCCATGCGTTGGCGAGCGGATAGTCGTCGGCGAGCGTTGTCTTCTCTGCGCTTGTTGAAGATGGGAGCTCAGGGAAGTAGGTACGCGCGCGCGCTGGTGAGCTGGAGCATTAGAGCAGGGTTGGTCTCTCTCTCTCTCTCTCTCTCTCTCTCTCTCTCTCTCTCTCTCTCTCTCTCTCTCTCTCTCTCTCTATGTGTGAGTGTGTGTGTAACAAATGAAATCTTTGTTTCTTTGCCAAGTCTCTATTGATTACTCACTGACAGAGCCATAATAAATAATTTCCTACACTTTATAATCAAACTCCAGTTAACGTTATGCCACTGAGGGGGGCAAGCCAGCCTCACCTTGGTGCCGGTCCCAAGCCTGGGTAAATGGGGAGGGTTGGCGGGAGGAAAGGCATCTGGCCATGAAAAATTAGCCAAAACCAATATGGCCAGTAGAGATTGTGTGAGATTAGAATTAATGCTAGGGCGTTTCCCGTAGGCGACGTGTTGGGACCTCGCCTGACCCCTCCCAAAAATTGGCAAGGGCTACCCTGTCATGGGCGGCTTGTGTTAGAGAGGCAAGCTCAGAGGAAAATATCTGAGGAGAAGATGAGAGTAGCAACTCTGAATGTGGGGACAATGACTGGAAAAGGGCGAGAGCTGGTTGACCTCATGGAGAGAAGGAAGATTGGAGTGCTGTGTGTGCAGGAGACCAGATGGAAGGGAAATAAGACAAGCGAACTAGGCGAAGGTTGTAAATTTTATAACAGTGGAGCAAATAAGGAAGGAAGAAATGGTGTACGAATAATATTATCGAAAGATTTGAAAGAAAGTTTGATTAGAGTGAATAGGAAAAATGACAGAATTATGAGTTTAAAGTTGGGACTGGGAGCAACAATAGTTAATGTGGTGTGGGCCTATGCCCCTCAAACTGGATGTACAGAGGAGGAGAAGGATGAATAATGCCTGCAAGGGAAAGGGTATTTATAGGAGATCTGAATGGCCACTTGGGAATTAGTAGGGAAGGGATAGAGAGACTGCATGGAGGTTGGGGTGTGGGCGAGAGAAATGATGGGGGAGAAAGAGTGATTGATTTTGCAGTGGCTTTTGACCTAGCAATGATCAACATTTTCTTTGAGAAAAAGATCAACAGACTGATTACTTACAGTAGTGGTGGCAGGGAGAGCCAGATAGATTTGCTGCTGAGTAAGAGAGACCATCTGATGGAGGTTAGAAATTGCAAGGTGATAAATGGGGAGAGTGTAGCAACGCAACACAGATTAGTGGTAATTGATTGCAGACTAAGGAATTGTAGGAGAAGTAAAAAGACGAGAATGGACTCAAAGATTAAGTGGTGGAAATTGAAAGAGGCAGAACTGAGAGTCTTGTTTAAGGAAAGAGTGCTGGAAGAAGTAAGGTTACCTGAGGATGTACAAGAATGGTGGACCGAGAATAGTAAAGTGATTCTACGGATCGGTGGGGAAGTACTTGGAAAGTCATCCGGAAGAAGACCCCCAAATGATAAATAATCGTGGTGGTGGAATGATGAGGTGCAAGAACGGGTGAAAACCAAGAAAGAAGCCAAGAAGAAGGCAGATCTATCAGGACAAGAGCAGGAAAAAGAAAACTATAAGCAGGCAAAGAAAGAAGCAAAAAGAGCAGTAGCAAAGGCGAAGACAGACATTCAATGAAGCCTATAAAGAGATGGAAACACCAGGAGAGAAAAAAATATTACGAATTGCTAAGGCCCGAGATGCTGCATCTAAAGACCTGACGCAGATAAGGCAAATAAAAGATAGCAATGGTATAGTTCTAGCAGAAGAGAATGAAATTAAAAGAAGGTGGGAAACTTATTTTGAAGGACTAGTGAATGAGAACCCAAGAACAGTATTTGAAGATAGACCCCCAAACGAGGCAGTTACCATAGGAGTGACTAGAAGTAGAACAAGCAGTAAAGAAGATGAAAAAAGTAAAGCTGCAAGACCGGATAATATACCAGTAGAGGTATGGAAGAGTTTTGGAGAGGAAGGCACAGATATCTTGTCGGACCTGATGCAAAAGATCTTCAATCAGGAAAAGATGCCAGAGGAATGGAGAGGAAGCCTAATCATCCCCATCTATAAGGGGGAAGGAGACATCCAGGAATGGGGCAACTACAGAGGCATGAAGTTGATAAGCCATACTTTGAAGATATGGGAGAAGATCATTGAGAAGAGACTCAGAGATGAAACAACAATTGGTGAGGAACAATTTGGATTCATGCCTGGAAGAGGGACTGTAGATTCAATATTTTCTTTGAGGCAGATGATAGAAAAACATCGGGAGAAACAGAAAGGAATACATATGGTCGCTATTGACATGGAAAAGGCATACAATCGAGTACCAGGTCAGGAGGTGTGGAGATGTATGAGAGAAAAGGGAGTCCCTGAGAAATACGTAAGAATCACCCAAGATATGTATAAGAGGGCAGAAGCAAATGTTAAGAGCAGTACAGGCCTAACAGAAAGGTTCCCAGTAAATGTGGGACTACATCAGGGGTCTGCATTGAGCCCTTACCTATTTGATCTGGTCATGGATGTAGTAACACAAGGTATTAGAGATCAGTCTCCTTGGTGTATGCTTTTTGCTGATGATGTTATACTGTTTAGCACTAGGCGAGAGGTAGTAGAAGAGAAACTGGAGGAGTGGACAAGAAAAATACAAAATAGAGGATTGAAGATCAGCAGGAAAAAGACACAGTATTTGAGATTGAAAAATGGGGAGAATGGGACAGTTAGTTTACAAGGAGAGAGATTAAAAAGAGTTGAAAATTTCAAGTATTTAGGATCAACAGTTGCAGAGGATGGTGATCTGGGGGCAGAAATAAACCACAAAATACAAGCAGGATGGAAGAATTGGAAAAAAGTGTGTGGAGTACTATGCGACAGGAAAATAGGGGTTAAGTTGAAAGGTAAAGTACACAGGACAGTTGTGAGACCGGCAATGATGTATGGAGCAGAGACGTGGGCAATAAAGAAGACAGAAGAGAAGAAGCTGGATGTGGCAGAGATGAGAATGTTGAGATGGATGTGTGAGGTGACAAGAAGAGATAAGATACGGAATGAGGTACTTAGGGGTACCACAAGAGTTAGAGAACTATCAGATAAGATCCAAGAAAGTAGACTGAGGTGGTATGGTCATGTCATGAGAAGAGATGAACAGTATATTGGGAGGAGAGTGATGGAAATGGAGGTACAGGGGAGGAGGAGAGGGAGACCAAAGCGAAGGTGGATGGACTGTATCAAGGATGACCTTCGATCAAAGGGATTAACCAGTGATGAAGTGTGGGACAGAGCTAGATGGAGAATGCTGGCCAGAAACATCGACCCCACATAAAAGTGGGAAAAGATACAGACAAAGAAGATGATTTCAAATAAAACTGCTAATTGGAAAATTATAGATTAAGTAATAATGATTTCTTTAAGTAAATATGAAATATCCTTCGGTAGCATGCCTTAATAATAAGGAAGCTATTTGATCCGAAAATTGGAGTTGACGGCGAACTACGCAGGGTTGATCAGCCAATTTGAATGTAAACAATGCATGAGATTATAATTCGCTTTGTTTTTTATTATAAATATGACACTAAAATGTGAATATCGCTTGCATTATCATTGGATACAGTTAAGTTAAATGGATACACACTGTACAGAGAGAGCTAGGAACAGCTCGGTGTGGAGATAAGTAGTGGCTTCAATCTATTGATGGCCAGGTAATGTATGCATAAGTCCATCTACAGACCAGTAACACAGACCGGGGAGGAAGACGAAGAAATGGGCGTAGCCTAAATTATAGTTGTATACAGAACTCGGTTGGAGAACGTTGATAAATGTTCATAACTGAGACATCCTCCTTCCTATGAACGACGAAAACCTTTTTATTTCTTCGTTTCCAATTGGCAAAACTGGCATATGTTTCGAAGGTATACCTTTCCTAGAAATAGAGTCCCTTATGTGAAGTTTTTAGTCTCAGTATCTTATAAAAACTATGACCTCTGATCAGAAAGTTAGGAAGGAACTGTCTGAAATGAAGGCAGACCGCATATACAGCATGTTTGGTTACAGGAAGGTAAAAGAGGAATGCATAACCTGGTTCCCCATATGGAATATAGCCATCAATACTAATGATGGTCTATAGTCCTTGTCAGCAGAAAGATCGTTTTCTCGCATATGCGTATATTCGTCTGCGGTCACGTTTCCACAACTTCTTTGCCTTTGGGTAAACGTTTGACTATAAGTCTGAGCCCGCTTGCAGGAATAATGTACTGTATGACGAATCGCAACATTATTCCCAAATAATTTGATCGACGAGTACCTGTAGCCTTTTAATGATGTGAGTGCATGTGCCCACAAAACCAAATACTGTATACTGTTAGTGTAGCGACCATACCTCTGTTGGTTTGCCTGCTCGCCTTGTGGGCGGGGCTTGCTAAGGGGCTTGCTAACGTTCATAAATGTAATGATATGCTGAGAAAGTTTGTCTAGCCGCCTTGTGGGCGGGGCTTGTTAAAATTCGTAAATGTAATGAGAAGCTGACAACGTTCGTCTGGCTGCTTTGTGTACGGGGCTTGCTACTGTTCGAAAACGTAGTGAAAAGCTGACAACGTTTGTCTGGCCGCCTTGTGGGTGGGGCTTGCTATCATTCATAAATGAATGCAGAAGCTAATTCTGTTCCCTTTGAACTAAAGGCTTGATATACTGTAATAACCTTGTAAGAGTATGTCTCCTAAGCCCGTTGTGCAAGTGCTCCAAAGAACTCTCATTTCCATCGGGAAACAATGCCCGAGAAAATAACCCCAAAGGATTATCTTTCACCAAGCTCGGTGTCTAATGAGAAACCATATTTGTGGCAATAAACCTAGGGTTTTGTCTTAGCGAGAATGCATGCGCCACAAAAGGAGTTTGTTTCAGCCTTATAGAGATTTAACGAATGCCTGTACAGTGGAACCTCTACACACGAACGTATCTACATCCGAATATTCCAACATCCGAAGTAAAATTCGAACAAATTTTTGACTCTACACCCGAATTTTATTTCGACACACGAAGTAAACATTACGCCATTGGGCGTCGAGTGCTCAGTTCTCTATTCTTGTGTGTATCGTGTGGTTGTCCTCTGTTTGGGCTGTTATTAACAGTGCTTATTTTCTTCCTTTTCTCACATTTCCTTTTTGATTTTACCTATAATCATGGTGCCTAAGAAGCTAAGTTTCAGTACAGGAAGAAGGCAATTCTTTCATTAGAATTGAAGCAAGAAATTATAGAAAAACATGAGAGCAGTGTGCATGTGAGTGATACTGTATGGCTAAACAATATGGCCGGAATAGGCCTATGATCTCGAGGATCATCAAGCTGAAGGCAGCCATTAAAGTAAATAACCATCGAAGGGGATCACCATTATTACAAGACATCTTAGCAATACCCTGGAAAAGATAGAACGCCTTTTGTTGTTAGGGATAAAGGACAAAGAGATTGTTGGCAACGATCATTTGTGAGAAGGGCCAGCGTGATGAACAGAAAGAAAGAAAAAAGTGAAGCAAAGAAAACCATGATAGCATTAACAAGCTCTTTTAAATAAGACTTCTCTCTTTTTCTGTTTCTCTCTAAACATAGCATTAACAATCTCTCTCGTTCTTCTTCGCTGTTATAGTGTTAGATACGTCTATTATTTTTTTTCCGAGAGAGAGAGAGAGAGATTAAACAAAAATGTGTTTAGAGTACATATGATTTTTAACAGCGTCAACGAGTTGAAAAACAATTAAATGTAACTAAGAAAGTAATAACAGCTAATCTGAATTCCTTTATTAACTAAAACAAATATTGATACAAACACACTCGTGTGCGTATGCACAAACACACACACAGGTGCAAAAATTGCTACGCAGTAAGAGAGACGGTCGGGGAGGAGGTAGAGATGGTGACTGCGATAACATACCGTAACTCCACTGAAAGTGATGAAAATAAAAAATCAAAAGAAAAAAAATGTAAAAAATATGAAATATGAAAATAAAAAAAAAATAAATAAGCTAAGTTAGATTAAAATTTCCATAGTGTAAGTTACGGTATGTTATCGCAGTCACCATCTCTACCTCCTCGCCGATCGTGTCTCCTCATGCGTGTGTGTGTGTTTGCGCATACGCACACGAGTGTGTTTGTATCAATATTTATTTTAGTTAATAAAGGAATTCAGATTCGCTGATATTGTTTTTTTAGTTACATTTAACTGTCTTTCAACTCGTTAACGCAGTTAAAAATCATATGTACACAACACATTTTTGTTTAATCTCTCATTTTTGTTTAATCTCTCTCTCTCTCTCTCTCTCTCTCAGAAAAAATTAGTAGACGTCTCTAACACTAACAGTGAAGAAGAACAGAGAGAGAGAGAGAGAGAGAGAGAGAGAGAGAGAGAGAGAGAGAGAGAGAGAGAGAGAGAGAGTATATTTATTTAAAGAACATGTTAACACCATGTCTACCTTCTCGCCGATCGTCCGTCTCCTCCTGGCGTAACAAATCCTACACCTGCGTTGGCCTGTCTCTAAGGTAAAGTGGCAATAAAACACATTTTTTATTTATTATTTCTTTATAATTATCTTTTTTACATGCTTCTTTCATATTATGCAGTTATGATATTGTTATGTGTAATTATGCGTAGCCATTTATTAAGGATTTATTATGGGTTTTTAGGCTGAGGAACGAATTAAATGATTTACCATGTATTCTTATGGGAAAATTCGTTTCTACATCCGAACATTTTCTACATCCGAAGTTGGTTGTGGAACGAATTAAATTCGTATGTAGAGGTACCACTGTACTGTAGTTATGTAAAATTTATCAGGGACAAGAGATTTCCACGAAGAAGCACAGTTTTACACGTAAGGATGTTAGCCCAGAACGCAAAGAACACGAGCACTGGGCAGGTTCGTACAGGGTTGCCAGCGAACGCTTTCTCGCTAGCGAGAATCAGCAAAAGCTTTCTCACTGGCGAGAATCAGCGAAGGCTCTTCTCGCTGGCGAGAATCTTCCTCGCTAGCCACAATCAGCGAAAGCTCTCTTCGAACTTGCGAGGAGAGAATTGGATCTTACCTTTACAGCTAGACCCAGCAAGTGTGTGCTACTTGCTACTGAAATACAGCTCACTTGTGGCAACAGTAAGCTGAAGCTCTGAGCGCTACTGGAGTGACGCAGGCTTGCGCTGGCGGGTAGGGTTTCGCAAACCCCCCTTGGGTAATAAGGCAAATAACCTGGGTTACTCGCAGACCTTCATCAGTCAGAAACGCTCACCCACTCACTTCGCTAGAACATAGTGGGTGGGTGCGCAACACTGCGCATTACGTCTCTGCAAGACTAAGGTCCTTGCTAAGTACTCCTGCTCATCTTACCCTGCAAAAGGGGGTGGTCAGTAGCCTTATGTCACTCCCTCAAAAGGGAACGAAAAGGGCAGTGATGAACTTAAACACCAGCCGTTTCTCCCTCGTCAGAGGTTAAAACCATGAGGCACAGGTCCCAAAGGCCTTGGCCTCGCAAAGCTCCATGAGCTTTGTTGTGCGAGGCAATAACCACGAAGAGTTAATGGGGCCAGCCGGCTAATGCCGTTTTTTAAAGGACAAGACTTTGACATTCATACCACTTCATAAGGTCACTTAGGACATTTCCAAACTGCATAGGATTTTTGCTTCTGACCTTTGGTTTTGTGATGTCAGGGTGATTTATCCTGAAAATTTGTGTTTTTCAAATTCTATCTCCTCCCTTGATAATTAATATTAAACCCTGGGATTACTACTCTATATAGACCTGATGTAGACCTCCAATAAAATGAAGTTTTTTTTTTTTCTAAAATTCAGAAAACTTCAAAATCATTCATTGTCATTCATTTTTTGCTAGATATGAATTTTTTTTATTATGGTAAAAATTCAATCCCCAAAAATCATGAAAAAAAAAATGAAACAAAAAATTGGAAAAAAGGGCAACATTTGATTGTTTTATAACGTCTTTCTAAGTTACATACCAAATTTCAATGCTATACCTCTAAAACTAAGGGAGAAAAAACGGATTTTGAGCGAAGCGAAAAATCTATTTTTGGGTGAGATAGCCATGGCGTCCTGATGGAAGGTTCCTTTTTGGTAGCTTCCTTGGGTATAAGACTACTAAGATATTCCCAGAGAATTTAACCACAGGTTATCACAGAATTCTAACTTCTGGAGCGAGTATCTCAAAGGTTTCCCTTTAAGACATCGTAATACAACAGGGGACGCGCATGTCTGAACGCGCCACATAGCTATCTTCACCCCGAACAGAGTTAATGCTTCGGTGTGTAAGGACTGAGAATAACTGGGAGCCGTTCCACAGCTAATCTCACTTGTGGATACTACTGATACTCGAGACGTAAACAAACGGACGCCATTGCTCTAATGACGTCACGCCCGTCTTCATCCTGAAGCCAGTTGCTGCCCATCACCATGATACAGTAGCACAGGGTGGGAACAAAACTGGACGAAGTAGTAGGGAGGGTCCATCAGGACGCCATGGCTATCTCACCCAAAAATAGATTTTTCGCTTCGCTCAAAATCCGTTTTTTGGGCTCAAGCCATGGCGTCCTGATGGAAGAGTACCAGAGAATCAATGTATCGTGGTAGATTTTCCCCCAGTATTAAGTGCCTAGGCATTGACAAAACAGCAAAGTAATCTTAGGTAAAGAACCATAGGAACGAAGTATCCTGCCCCCCTTGGCAGGAAGTTCCCATGGGCTATGCCGACGTCAAAGTGGTATTGAAGGGCTATTCATCCTGAGAGAAGAACTTGAAGAACTTAGAGATGAAGCGGAATGTTTGGTATTTGTATAGGAACATTCTGAAATTAGACCAGTGGTGGTTGGGCACTGTGTATAGAGTTCATCTCTTGGTTATCAGAAGTAAGTATTCGTGTAGGAACCTTACTTAGTCAGGGTGAATATAATTTAGGATTAAACATCTTAAATTCTTCATAACCATAAGAAAGGAGGAATAAATAAAACTATGACAGGTATGTATTTCATAGTAAGTAGGAGCTGAAAGAGACGCATAAGTAATAAAATAGAAATTTTATTTCACAATGCAGAAATTAAATAATTTACAGCAAAAGTAAAGTTCATTTATAGTAATAATAATGTACATAGAAATAAAGGCTTGCTCTTGAATCTGAAAAGGAATTTCAGGATATTAGTAGGTACTCGTTCTCGAGGAACGCAAGTCTTTAAATAACACATCATGCTCAAGGCATGCGGCACTTGTGTGACACTATGACATTTCACCTGGGATAAGAACAGTTATAAAAGCACTAAGTGTTTTTAGACATCACTATGCATCGCTCGAGGGTCAACATAGGCACCCGAAGAGTTAGAGTCCCAAGTAACTCACTGTTCTACGCAGAGTTAGGTGCAGGTTTCATAACACTACCTGCGGCTACCACAAAATGTTTGACTTCGTGCACTTGTTTCGCATAATGTTTAAAGAAAACTCGCGAGGACTTCCAGCCCGTGAAGTTTTTAAGGCTTTCAAAGTCCATGCTCTGAAAGAAATTCAGAGAAGATGCCACTTTTCTAGGATCATGACCAGCGGGTGTACTGTTCGGATCCGCTCTGCGAATGAAGTAGGTGATTTTCGCTCTTAATTGTTTCAGTGACAGGTCGCTGCCCGATGTTTCTCCTTTGAAGAGTTGGCCTCCACCAAAGTTCGAAGTTCTGCGAAGATAGACCTTGAGACTCTCTACTGGACATAGAGAGACATCCTCCTTCAGGGGGCATATTCTCCAAGGGCCCCATCTTTTGGTGGGTAATTCATTTTTAGCGAGAAACGTCGGATCAGGGGAGAGGGTCACTTCTCCTGAATCGGTAAACAGGATGTGTCCTTCTTCTCTTGATAATGCCACTATTTCGCTGACTCGAGCTCCCGAAGCGAGAGCAAATAAAAATATAACTTTCTGAGTCAGATCCTTGAGGGGGCATGAATCATTGTCCAAGTTGGAGGCGAAATGTAGTACCTTGTCTAGTGACCAGGAGATCGGTTTCGGAGGGGGTGCTGGACGTAGGCGAGCACATGCTTTTGGTAGTTTGTTGAAGATGTCGTTGGACAGATCAATTTGGAAAGCATATAGAATTGGTCTAGCCAAGGCCGATTTGCAGGTGGAAATCGTATTGGCTGCTAATCCTTGTCCATGAAGGTGAATGAAGAAGGACATACAGAAATCAATTGTGATTTCTTTAGGATTTTTTGCCTTGACAAAAGAGACCCATTTCCTCCAGGATGATTCATATTGCCGTCTCGTGGATTCGGTCTTGTATTCCTCTAGGAAGTCTAGACTTTTCTTCGAGATCCCAAACCTCTTCTTTGCGGCAAGGGAGAGAAAATCATGAGATGAAGGTCCTTGATTTTCGATGATGAAGCGAAGACAGTCGACTTCTGTACTTGTTGAGAGAGAACTGGGCCCGGGAGAGGGATCAGCTTGGGCTGCAGCTCCAGGACCAGGGGGTACCAGTTGCTCCGGGGCCACTTGGGAGCCACTAGGGCCGCTGTCCCTTTGAAGGTTCTCAGTTTGGAGAGGACTTTCAACAGAAGGTTGGTGGGAGGGAACAGGTAGATCTTGGACCACCTGTTCCAGTCCAGTGACATGGCGTCCACTGCTTCTGCTTTGGGGTCCTCGTACGGGGCTACGTACAGAGGAAGTTGATTGTTGTCGCTCGTTGCAAAGAGATCTATCTGAAGTTCTGGGACTTGGTGAGAGATGAAGGAGAACGATCTTGCGTCTAGAGACCATTCCGACTCTATCGGGTTTGTCCGAGATAGAGCATCCGCTGTCACATTGCGGAATCCTTGTAGGTGAACTGCAGACAGGTGCCACTTCTTCTTCTCCGCCAGACGGAAGATTGGGAGAAGCACCTGATTTATCTGGGGCGATCTTGAGCCTTGGCGATTGAGACAACGAACTACCACCGAGTTGTCTAGGGTTAGACGGATGTGGATCGAGGGCGGCGGGGATAACTTCTTCAGAGTTAGAAGGACCGCCATGGCCTCCAAGATGTTTATGTGGAACGTCTTGAATAGTGGAGACCAGGTACCTTGAACCTGTTTCTGGTGGGAGTGACCTCCCCAACCTTCCAGTGAGGCATCCGTGTGGATGTTGAGTGATGGAGGAGGGTGTTGGAGAGGAATGGACCTTTTCAGGGCCTTTTCTTCCGACCACGGCTTTAGGAGGCGTCGTAGTCTGTTTGGAAGCCGTCTCTTGAGGTCTCTTCGAGCGATGGATGCCGAGCGTCTCCAGACTCCCGCGGCATCCTTTAGCTGTGCACGAAGCACTGGGTTTGTCACTGAGGCGAATTGTAGAGAGCCTAGAACTCGTTCCTGCTGTCGTCTTGAAATGCGTTTGGATTTCAGTAGTCGCTTGACAGACCCTGCTATTTCCTTCCTTTTCTTCTGGGGGATGGAAAGGCGGTGTGACTGAAGATTCCAGTGGATTCCCAACCACTGAAACTTCTGAGCTGGAGAGAGGCGAGATTTTTTCTCGTTGATCTTGAATCCCAGGTGTTCTAGGTACTGGGTAACTTCGTTGCAAGACTTTGCACACTCTTCGGGCGATGGAGCCCAGACTAGCCAGTCGTCGAGGTAGGCCATCACCTGGACGTTTCTTAGGCGGAGCTGTTGTACTATGGCATCCGCCAGTTTTGTGAAGATCCGAGGGGCCACATTGAGGCCGAAGGGCATGGCCCGGAAGGCGTAGCTTTTCCTTTGGAGTCGAAATCCTAGGTAGGAGGAAGCGTGATGGTTCATTGGAATGTGCCAGTAGGCATCCGCCAGGTCTATAGAGACCGTGTAGGAACCTTGAGGCAGAAGGGTCCTTATTTGTTGAAGCGTCAGCATCTTGAATTTGTTGTTCTCTATGAACTTGTTGAGGGGGGATAAGTCCAGAATGACTCTGAGTTTGTCTGAGTCCTTCTTGGGAACACAAAACAGTCTCCCTTGGAACCTGGTGGACTTTACCTTCCTTATCACCTTCTTGTTCAAGAGGTCTAGAACATATTCTTCCAGAAGGGGGGTTGATTGCTGGAAGAACTGCTGGAAGATTGGGGGTGGTTGCGTCCAACTCCAGCCTAGACCGTTCTTGATGATGCTGTGTGCCCAGGGATCGAAGGTCCAACGATCCTGGAATTGGCGGAGTCTTCCTCCCACCGGAAGCACTTCATTGCTTCTGGTGTCCCGAGGACTTGCTGCCTCGGCCGCTAGCTCCCTTTCCTCCTCTACCTCTGGAGGGACGGCGAGATGCGTCTTTGCTTGCACCCCTGAATGAGCCTCTACCTTTGGCATGAAAGGTAGTTGATGGTTGCTCAAAGGCAGGGGTGAAGACCGGTGACTGTGACAACACCGGTTGGGGGACCAATTGAAAGGTCTGTTGTGGTTGGGCAACCACTTGGGAGGTAGCGGGTCCCGGAAACTGACGTCTTTGCTGACGTTGCTGGGGTTTTGACTTTTGAGGTTTCCTCTTAGGCTGAGGTCCGTCGTCCTGAGAGGGTTTCCTTTTCCTGGACATGCCCCACTTGTGGAGAAGGTTCCTATTCTCCGTGGCGGCTCTGTCAGTTATTTCCTTCACAAGGTCAGAAGGAAACAGGTGCTTTCCCCAGATGTTGGAGGAAATCAGCCTCCGGGGTTCGTGTTTCACGGTGGCACCGGCAAACACGAATTCACGACAGGCTCTTCGAGCCTTTATGAAGTGGTACAAGTCCTTCATTACCGTCAGTAAGTGGGATTTGGAGAGTACCATGTAGTGATCTGGTACTCTAGTGTCACAGGCCATAACTTCCAGTTGGACTTGATGAGAAAGAGATGCCGCAAGCCTCTCCTTCGTGTCTTGTTCCCGGCGAAGGAGGTGATCGTTGAGCTTAGGGAGGTCTTCATTAAACTGACGTCCGGCGACGTCAGGATCGAGCCTTCCCACGACGAAAGTATGCTGAACATCTTTCCAGTGTCGAGCGTCAGGGGGGGTCACGATGGAGAAGGGTCTGCACTCCTCCAGTGAAGGGCAGGGTTTCCCTTCTTCCGCCGCTTTAAGGCATGCAGCTAAGGCCTTTTCCAAGAATGGAAGAACCGCAGTATCAGGTGCAACGTAAGTAGGGTGCTTCTTGCTCAATGCCGGAAGCTTAGAGCAGGTAAAGCCTCTACTCTTAAATGCGGAGGCTAGCATAGCCTGGGCCTTTGCGAGATCGAACACTATCTCTTCCTTAGGTTCGGTCTCTTCCTTCGAAGCAGGTTCGGAACGAAGCCGGACGTAACAGTCCGGGTAGGCCTCAAAGCTTGGGAAGAACTCCACATCTTCCAACGGGACCGTGCCGATCTTATCACTGACAAAGATCCTGCCGGTCGCAATAACCATGTGCTCTGCATACCTCCACGGGTTGGCATGAGAGCAAGCGGGGAGATCCTTGACCGAAATCTTCTTCGGCTCTCTGGATCCTATCATCGACCTGATGGACTCCTGGTTCTCCTTCAGCCTGTCGTCCATGACGGCTCTAATCAGCCGGATCAGTTCTTGAGTAGAAGAAGAGGGATCCGGAGTCGAGGAGGTAGACGGAATAGACATTTCCGTCGGTGTAGGAGTAGGAGGGGGGATGGACGAGGGAGCAGCTTCTAGCTCCGACTCGGTGTACTCCACCTTGTCTTCGTCCTCTTCGGCTCCTTGAGCCATAAGCGTCTTCTCCGTGTCTTCCGAGACGTCTGAAATCTGTTCGTCATCCTCGGAATCCAAACGACACTCGTGCATGGACTGAGCCATGACCACATCAGGTTCCACCGTAATTTGGACAGTGGGGATCACATCTTTGGGTACCACTGAGTCAGGGGAGGCCTTAGGGAACAATAGTGACCTCAGTTCTTCGGTGGCCAGGTACGGTCCGGTAGCATTTTTCTGGAAGCCACGCACCCACTTGCGCAGCTTTTCACGAGAAATGTCTCTAACCTCCGCTGAAGGAGGGTTATGGAAGGCCTCAACTAGGTGAGCCTGGCAGACCGTACAATCCAGTGGATTCCAAAACTTCAAATCCCCTTTCTTGTCTGCACAAGGGGCGTGAGTCCTGCAAGCCGTATGCCCGTAAAACTGCGGGCGTTTCACAGCGCAGAAGGCGAAATCACACTTCATCTGCTCCTCCTGTGGAAGAAAGAGAAAATGAGTATGGGGGAGTCATAAGAATGGCTCTTAAACTAAGTTAATATTAATCATTAATCTTAACTTAAAGAAGGTGTGATGCATAGAGAATGAAAATAGTAAAGGAGAACATGCTCCATGCATCTCGCCCGGCTGGTTACCATAAGCTTGGTCCCTGGATAATCCGAGTGACCGATGGCACTGGATATAGTTTCCTAGAATTCCAAGTATTTTGGAATTCCATGGAAAAAACCAAGGACAAGATTGGGACCGAATTCATTCGGTTCCCAGTTAAGGGCCAGAAGGCCTCATTTAAAAGGTAACTGCTTCTGGCAACCAGCCGTGCTAAGATGCACATAGCATGCTGGAATTAGAAGAATGCAAAGAGACAGCATGATCACTAATAGAGCAGTACTAGGTACTGATCTTAATAGCAGAAGCAGCTTATCTGTTAGCGATATAGGGCTATCATAGTCTTATGATAGCTACAGTAAGGGGGTGCAAGTATTCTTGACGCCTACGGGGCATCCGGCAAGCCGCCGGCATGCCGGAGCTCGCTCCAGCATAGATTCTGGCATTAGGACAGACAATGTTCAAAGTCAGTCAAATACCAGGATGGCGGCCGCCGGCACAACGGCGGCACGCCGGCAAGGAGCGGCGGCTCCGGCAGTCGGAGGATGCCAGGTTGGTGACTGGGATAAGGATGGTAAAGGCTGTATCGGGTTGCCGGCAGTATATGCCGGCACTCCGGCGGTCGACCGGCAAGCGGACGACTAGATAGGAGTAGGAGAGCCGCCGGTAGTAGCCGGCGGCAGCCGGCAGTCCCTCGGTACACGGGGGGCTGGCGGCAAGGTTAGGGAGAGTCACCAAGTAGGAGGCAGGTATTGCCGACAGTAGAGGCGGCAAGAGACCGGCACCCGGATAGGGAGAGAGACAGGGGGGAGGGGGGAAGGGATGTAGGAAGTACCATCAGGGTTCCAGACATCCCTCCCCCTCCCTGAGGGGGTGTACCCATGATAGAGGCAGGCTCTAACATCCATGAGCAGGGGTCACTAGGGACCGGGAGCAAGGTAGCCCAAGGGAGGGCTAGGGAACACCCAAGGGGGGGGGAGACTCCCATATGCAGAACTATACTGGTAACTAACCTTATAGGACACTATGAAGGTATATGTACCAGAGCGGACTGCACAAGGAAGCTCGGGTAGCCCTACTATTCCACCCTAAGGAGGAGTTGTAGGACAGGGGACAGATGGGTATAAACTAACCTAAGCATAGGCTAGGCTATACAAGAGATAGGTGGGGAGGGAGAAGAGAGAAGTCTTCCCAGGAAGGGTTTCTGTACCAGAGCGGCCACTAAGGAAAGGGAGGACACTCCCTAACCTAAGATCAGGCAGATCAGCTAAAACGGTGCAAGAGTACAGTTTCAGCATGGAACAGAGAAACCTTCCTAACCTAACCTAGAACAGGGCTAAGAGTCCTGAACTAGGAAAGGAAGAAGACATATCGCTATCGCAGGAAAGTCATAGACTATCCTAGCCATAGAGGTAGGCTAGCCTAACCTCACTCTCGGACGCAGCCCTAAAGGGGGTTCATTCCTTTAGGGAGGACAGAGAGGCGATATATACTCTATTAGACAATTAATCCCTTTACTCAGAAAAGGAATCAAGGCTAAATAGAGGGAATGCCAAGGCAGGGGATGAAGGAAGCATATAGGGGTCCTAACATTAGGTTAGGCTAGAAAGAGTCACTGACTAGCCTATCCCCTATATGGTCCCTGAAGGCGAAAACATTTGCATCACTGTCAAAAGTATTGTAAAATAATGCCACTATCTTCATAACTTAGTCCAGGATCACTAATAAATCATGCATGAACACTTGTATGTAGGCTCCTGGCCTGGGGGCTATAGTAGCCGACTGGTATGAGGTCAATCGATGACCGATAAAAAGCGTCTAAACACGATATAAAAGTTCCTAGCTATGAAGACTAAATAAACTAATGTATTCGATTAGTATATAATGCCGGAAACGTTGTTGTGGCTAACTAAATAAGACATGCATAACAACAACGACGCCATAAAATGGCGGGTCCGGTAGAGGCACAGCTCTGCCACAAAACAGCAATTATCTCGAAAAGTAATATTTACTTTACGGCCAGAGCTTAATTAAACAATACTGGAACCTTGTACTCAACTTTCCAGAAGAAGGCGAGGCTGAAGGTAACGACATAGCGAAGATGCAAAACGATAAAGTTAACACAGGGAAAATCCGTCTAAGTAGGGCAGCTACTAAACAAAGGATGAAGACGGGCGTGACGTCATTAGAGCAATGGCGTCCGTTTGTTTACGTCTCGAGTATCAGTAGTAGCCACAAGTGAGATTAGCTGTGGAACGGCTCCCAGTTATTCTCAGTCCTTACACACCGAAGCATTAACTCTGTTCGGGGTGAAGATAGCTATGTGGCGCGTTCAGACATGCGCGTCCCCTGTTGTATTACGATGTCTTAAAGGGAAACCTTTGAGATACTCGCTCCAGAAGTTAGAATTCTGTGATAAACTGTGGTTAAATTCTCTGGGAATATCTTAGTAGTCTTATACCCAAGGAAGCTACCAAAAAGGAACCTTCCATCAGGACGCCATGGCTTGAGCCCAAAAATGGATTTTGAGCGAAGCGAAAAATCTATTTTTGGGTGAGATAGCCATGTCGTCCTGATGGAAGTTCCTATAGGGTGGCTTCCTTGGGTATATTTGACTACGGTGATATTCCCAGAGAATTTACCTTAAGGTACCCAGAATTCTAACTCCTGGAGCGAATATCCCAATTAAATGAACCAGGGATGTCGCGAAATATCAGAGGATGTATTCTTGACACCCCACATAGCAATCTGCACCCCGAACAGAATTAACACTTCGAAGGGGTCAAGTGGCAAGAAAACAAAAAACGAGAAAGAAAGGAGAGCCGCTCGCAAGGTACCTCTCCTCTCTCGCTTCGTATGCGTGCATAGCGCCGCCGACGGCGCCATCTGTATTCCTTGTAGCAATACACGAGGTGCTACAGATACTGTATATAGGGAGGGGTCCTATAGCCCTTTTTGGAGAAAAGGAAGGGCGGGTCCATCAGGACGACATGATTATCTCACCCAAAAATAGATTTTTCGCTTCGCTCAAAATCCGTTTTTTGGGCTCAAGCCATGTTGTCCTGATGGAAGTATACCAGAATATTACTGTATCAGTGGATTCTCAAAACGTGCCGTACTCTCAAGAAGGTATTTCCCGGTCAGACTAGACCTAGAGACCTAAGATGTTACCGTCATACATCTTTTCATCTAACCATAGACTATGTTAGTGCTTCCTGCCCCCTACAGGGAAGAGTCGTACTAGACTCTGGAAAAGTCTCGAAGAGTACATATACCTATGTATGAATAACAGACAAGCCAATATAGCGGTCTCACTCTATATTATGTAAAGCATAGTTTGTAAAAGAACCGCTGTGTCGATATGAAATACTGACAATCCTTTTGTGGTGCATGCGTTCTCGCTAAGACAAAACCCTAGGTTTATTGCCACAAATATGGTTTCTCATTAGACACCGAGATTGGTGAAAGATACTCCTTTGGGGTTATTTTCTCGGGCATTGTTTCCCGATGGAAAGGAGAGCTCTTTGGAGCACTCGCACAACGGGCTTAGGAGACATACTCTTACAAGGTTATTACAGTATCTCAAGCCTTTAGTTCAAAGGGAACAGAATTAGCTTCTGCATTGGATTGGACAAAGGTTTATATCCGGGTAGGAGGAAAACTTGTACATCCGCTACCGTCCCCTTAGGGCATGAAGTCCTCCCACTAGGGGAAAGCATAAACAAATGAAAGATGCTTGCATAAAGGAACAATCTATCAGAATTATTCATGTTAAAGTATACATAGTTTACGTACTGTAATGCTAAACCATTTCTAGTAAAATGACACGGCCGAATGAGACGCAAGATTCACAAGAACTAGTTTATTGACAATCAATAAAAAATAAAGCAGGTTAAACAATTATACATATATAAGAGGAGGATAACCAACAAATAAGCATAAGCATCATAGTAAACAGAAAAATTGTTTATCTGAAAGAAAAAAACATTAGCGCCACTTTAAAATACCAAGCATAAGCATCATAGTAAACAGAAAAATTGTTTATCTGAAAGAAAAAACATTAGCGCCACTTTAAAATACCGAGGTATTAAAATCATAAAAGTCTGTATTACTATTCAGTCACACTAGTGCTGGAAACGCTTGGCACACATGTCTGCACTTATGCTAGATTCACCTTTGATTATGGAACAGTCAATGTGGGCACCCTAGTGCCTTAACACTTAGTCTGTAGAACAGTCCGTGACTACACACCCACCCTAGAATTAATCGTTCCAATTAATTTCACTGTTCCTCGCAGAGTTAAACAGCAGGTTTAACGACACTACCCACTGCCAGCACAGACCTCTTTAGTTGCTCCACTTGCTTCGCATAGCGTCGAAAGAAAACTCTGGAAGACTTCCAGCCAATGTATGAGCGAAGATGTTCGAAATCCATACTATTGAAGAAATTTAAGGATGAGGCTACTTTCCTCGGATCGTGACCTGCGGGTGTACTGTCTGGATCCGCTCTGCGAATAAAATAGGTGATTTTCGCCCTTAGTTGTTTCAGAGATAAATTTGAGCCTGATGTTTCTCCTCTGAACAGTTGACCTCCCCTAAAGTCTGAAGTTCTACGAAGATAGACCTTTAGGCATTCCACTGGACATAGAGATGCATCTTCTTTCAGAGGGCAGATTCTCCAGGGACCCCACCTGTTGGTGGGCAGCTCGTTCTTGGCGAGAAACGTTGGATCTGGAAACAGGTTCAGTTCTCCCCCATCTAAGAACTGAACACGACCTTCCTCTCGCGAGAGGGCTACTATTTCACTAACCCTAGCCCCCGACTCAAGTGCAAACAGAAAAATAACTTTTTGGGTCAAATCCTTTAAAGCACACCCCTCATTGTTCATCAGCGAAGCAAAATGAAGAACTTTATCCAGAGACCATGAAATGGGCTCCGGAGGTGCTGATGGTCTGAGCCTAGCACAGGCCTTCGGAATTTTGTTAAATATGTCGTTAGAGAGGTCGACCTGGAAGGCATATAAAATGGGTCTTGTCAAGGCAGATTTACACGTTGATATTGTGTTGGCTGCTAAGCCTTGACCATGGAGGTGGATGAAGAAAGATAAGCAGAAGTCCGTCGAGATCTTTTGTGGATTCTTCGCCTTGACAAAGGCCACCCATTTCCTCCATGATGACTCATATTGTCTTCTGGTGGATTTGCACTTATATTCCTCTAAAAAGTCTATACTGTCTTTCGAGATCGCGAAACGCTTTCTCACCGCTAGGGAGAGAAAATCATGAGCTGCAGGTTCCGGGTTTTCAGTGATGAAGCTCAGACAGTCGACTTCTGAACTCGCTGGGTCAAGACTGGATCTGGTAGCGGTAGACACTTCAGCCGTAGTTCTAATGCCAGAGGGAACCATACGCTGTTCGGCCACTTGTGAGCCACTATTGTCGCTACTCCCTTGAACGATCTCAGTTTGTCAAGGACCCAAGGTTGTGAGGAGGGAACAGGTAAATCCTGGACCATCTGTTCTAGTTGAGGGACATCGCGTCCACTGCTTCCGCTAAGGGATCCTCGTACGGGGACACGTAGAGAGGTAACTTCTTGTTGTCTTTCGTCGCAAAAAGGTCTATCTGCAGTTCTGGGACTTGACTCATGATGAAGGAGAACGATCCTGCGTCTAGGGACCATTCTGACTCTATCGGTGTAAACCTGGATAGAGCGTCCGCCGTCACGTTGCGGACTCCTTGAAGGTGAACTGCTGACAGGTACCATTTCTTCTTTTCCGCTAGCCGGAAGATGGCCAATATCACTTGGTTGAGTGAAAGTGACCTCGATCCTTGTCGATTCAGGCATCTCACTATTACCTCGCTGTCTAGTACCAACCTTATGTGGATCGAGCGGCGAGTGGAGACTTTCTTCAAGGTAAGGAGTACTGCCATGGCTTCCAGAAAGTTTATGTGAAATTTCTTGAATAGATTGGACCAGGTTCCTTGGGCCTTCTTCCGGTGAGAATGACCTCCCCATCCCTCCTTCGAGGCGTCTGTGTGAATAGTCATAGAGGGGGGAGGTGGCTGGAGAAGCACAGACTTCTTCAGTTGCTTGACTTGGGACCATGGCCTGAGAAGCGTACGTAGACGAGGCGGTACTGGCCTTATTAGATCTCTTCGCGCGTTTGATGCATAATTCCTCCAAACTCTAGTTGCATCCTTTAGCTGTGCTCTTAGCACTGGGTCTGTTACTGAGGCAAACTGGAGAGAACCCAGCACTCTCTCCTGTTCGCGTCTTGATATTCTTACGGAATCCAGAAGTCTCTTGACAGAACCTGCTATTTCCTTCCTCTTTTTCACAGGGATGGAGAGTTGGTGTGACACTAGGTCCCAGTGGATTCCCAGCCACTGGAACTTTTGAGATGGAGAAAGCCAAGTCTTTTTTTCTGTTGATCTTGAAGCCTAGATGTTCTAGGAACTGGATCACCTGTAGGGAAGCTTGCAAACACTCTGTCTTGGATGTTGCCCACACCAGCCAGTCATCCAGGTAGGCTACTACTTGGATTCCTTTTAGGCGTAATTGTTTGAGAGCTGCGCTCGCAAGCTTCGTGAAGATCCTTGGGGCTATGTTTAGCCCGAATGGCATGGCTCTGAAGGCATAGAGTCTTTGATGTAGCTTGAATCCTAGGTAGGGGGAGAGTCGACAACCGATTGGAATGTACCAATAGGCGTCTGACAAGTCTATGGAGACAGTAAATGCCCGCTTGGGCAGTAAGGTCCTTATGTGTTGCAGTGTTAGCATCTTGAACTTGCAGTTCACCATGAACTTGTTGAGTGGCGACAAGTCCAGAATGACTGAGTTTTTCTGAGTCCTTCTTGGGAACACGAAACAGCCTCCCTTGGAATTTGATGGACTTTACCCTTCGGATTACTCTTTTCTCCAAGAGTTCTCGAATGTACTCCTCCAGAATGGGGGTGGAGTGTTGGAAGAATCGTGGGCACGGAGGTGGAGTGCTGTGCCAGCTCCAACCCAGTCCATTCTTGAGTAGGCTGTGGGCCCAGGGATCGAAGGTCCAACGATCCCGAAAAAGATGGAGTCTCCCTCCTACCGGTAGCATTTCACTTTGGCTGCTGTTGACCTGAGGCCTTGCCTCCTTGACCGCGACTACCCCTAAATCCCCTTCCCCTTGAGGGGCGTCTAGACGAACCTCTGGCTGATCCTCTAGCTCTTGCTCGAAAGGTAGTAGACTGCCCTTCGAACGCTGGGTTAAATGCCGGAGACTGTGTAGTCATGGCTTGGGGTACCCACTGGTACGTGGCCGGGGTTTGAGCCACCATCTGGGGCACTGTGGTCAAAGGAAGTTGTTGCTGCTGCTGTCTGAATGGCTTGGCTGGCCGAGAGGGTAGCCTAGGCTTCTTAGTCTTCCTCTTTGGTTGGGGACCCTCATCCGGGAAAGACTTTCTCTTAAGAGATAGGCCCCACTTCTGGAGAAGGTTTCTATTCTCCGTGGCGGCCTTATCCACTACCTCCTTGACCGCTTCACTAGGGAAGAGGTCTTTGCCCCAAATGCAGGAGGAGATTAGTTTCCTTGGCTCGTGCCTCACCGCAGCCGAGGCGAACACGAACTCCCTACAAGCCCTCCTGGCTTTGACGAAGCTGTAAAGGTCCTTCGTCACTGTGGCTAAATGTGTCTTGGCAACTACCATAAACATTTCATGGGCCTTGGGGTCACTTGCCATTGTCTCCAGAGTCGTTTGCAGAGACATTGAGGCAGCAAGTCTTTCTTTTGTCTCAAGCTCCCTACGCAAAAGAAAGTCAGACAGCTTCGGGAGGTTTTCACCGAACTGACGTCTGGCAATATTGGCCTCCAACTTCCCGACTGAGAAGGTAAGATGGACGTCCCTCTAGTCTTTCTGGTCCAAGGGTAAGGTCAAGGATAGGGGTTTACACTCCTCCAAGGAGGGGCATGGCTTACCCGCCTCGACCGCTTTCAACACGGCCGTAAACCCTTTCTGCATAAAGGGAAAGGTTCTAGAAGGAGAGGACACAAAGGAAGGGTGCTTCTTACTCAAAGCGGGTACCTTTGAGTTTGTGAAGCCCCTCTCTTTTTTATCGAGCTTGACAGCAAGGCTTGAGCCTTAGCATGGTCAAAAACTATGACCTCCTTCGGCTCCGTTTCTTCCTTTGAGGCTGGTTCCTTTCTTAGGCGGACATAGCAGTCCGGATACGACTCTTTGCTGGGCCAGAATTCCACCTCCTCAAGGGGGACTGAGCCCAATTTCTCTGAGATGACGATCTTTCCCATCGTCATAGGCATGTGCTCGGCATACCTCCAAGGGTTGACATCCGAGCATAAGGGAAGGTCCTTCACGCTGAGCTTCTTCTGGGGCCCACGTGATGCTGCAAGTCTTCGCATCTCTAACTTCATTGCAGCAGCCTTCTCATTAATTTCCTTCTGTATCTGTTGGATCATCCCAACAATGGAAGAAAGGGTCTTTCCTAGATCCTCTGGGAGAGAGGACGATGTTGAGGGAACAGGTTCAGGGGCCTGAACCGGGGTAGCCGACTCCTCGTCGAATTCCCCCTTCTCATTGTCTGGAGCCTGGGTCAGCTCCTCTTCCTGGTCTTCTGCCAGAAGGTCTTTTTCAGTGTACTCGGACACCTCCGACATCCTATCGTCCAGTTGGATGTCCTGCAGGGCGTCCGCGACTTCAGCATCCACCGGGATCTGAACCAACGGCATCTCCGCTTGAGGCTGGGGAATCACTGCATCTGCTGATGCCTTGGGGAAAAGGTAAGCCCTCATCTTCTCGCTTGGAAAATAGGGACCAGAAGTGTTCTTCTGGAAGCCCCTTACCCAGGTACGAAGCTTCTCCCTTGCTGCGTCCCTTGACTCCGCCGTCTTGGGGGTGTCAAATGCCTCGGTAATCAGGTTTGTGCAAATAGTACATACCTGCGGGTCCCAATACCGGAGATCACCTTTGGAGACTGCGCATGCTGCGTGCCTCCTACACAAGTCATGTCCGCAGAAGTTCTTGCTGCGGACGTTGCAGAATACACTCCCACACTTCGGATGGTCCTCCTGTAAAGAGAAGAAAATTCCATGAGTATCAAGTGAGCCACATATCACTGAATATACATAGCTTAAAGTAACTAAGCTAGAAAGGAAAGAAATAAAGACACACACTTGTATTTCCTGACCAGTCAATTGCTGTAACCTTCCAGATAATAAAACTTCATGGTTATTCTATAATAGAGTAACCAATAAGGAATTTCCAGAGGAAAATAGGTGTAGCTCACACCAAAATAAGTAATTTTAAAATACTGGATAGTAGAAAAGGAAGAACTCACTTTCTTTATCTGTATGGTTTCACCAAAGGGCTGTACAAGACAACACAAGAGTGTTAGAAAAACTTAGTGTTGTAAAATATTCTATACTATAGTTTTCTCTATGCAGTATATCCTATACTGAAAAATACTGGCTACAGTATATAAAATAATGTGCCGGCCCGCACGTACCTTAAATTAGTTCCAAAGTATACTACTTTTAGACTATTAGGTGGAAGAACGCTGGCTCGAATGTGTGTGCCGGCCGGCAACTAAAAAATGATAGCACCCGGCTGCCGGCCGCTACGATTAGTGGCCGGCAGAACTATGGTGTGTTTCTATTGCCGGCTGGCAGCAAAAGGAACCAGAGAACTTCCAACTGCCTGGCTGCCGGCTACTCAGGCCAGCAGCCGGGCTAGGGTACAAACACTAGAAGAGAAACAGGATGGATGCCGGGATAAGAGACGGCACTGCCTCATAGCCCGGCAACCAGAAAGAGTGCACATAAGGAAGGGGAGAATATGAATTCAAGCTTCCGTTGTCCAATGCCGTCTGGCTCTACAGACATACATGGATGAGAGACCAAGGGAGGTCTGGAGAACACTCAAAAGAAGAAGGCCTTCGGCAAGGGACTGAGTCAACTCCACATCCTAACCTATGCTAGGTACAGATGTAGAATGACGGACAGAGATGTAATGGCTAGGCTATCACTAAGGAAAGAGGGGGAAGGGGGAAAGAGGGTCCAACAAACCCTGCTCTAGTAAAGAATCACCCCGCAGCCAAGAAAGCTCATCTTAGCCTAGGGGGAATCCTAGGAGGGAGGCCGGCAGTACTTGCCATCTCCCTCGGAACCAAAGCAAGGTTGGTGTTGTTATTCACAGGAAAGAAGGATCTCATCCTTCACATCAAGAACAACCACACTGGACTAGTCTGCTAGATCACAAAAAGAAGGAATCATCTCGTACAGAAACCTTCGAAAGTGGTCTAAGGAGGCTAAGCCTCCTATGTCTGCTCTAGACCTAGCAAAGGAATCGCAATCTCTATGCTAGAAAGAACAGACCCAGACTAAAAACTCTGATGTCCTGGCCCCTCTTGAAGCCAGACTTACTGGAAACAGGAAAGAACAGAGACACCCTAATATAGTTGTATCTAAATGTCAATTCAGATAAACCATTAGGGTTAAGCCCAAGGCTTAAATAGAGGGAAAAGGGATTGCACATATTCTCCGAGGAGAAGAGAGCAACCGGGGAGTGAGAGAAAGTATACTAGGGCCCCATAGGCAACTAGCCTAGGCGCGAAGAGAATCGATTACCTAAATCACCAAAACTCACTCGTATACTATCTTGGAAGAAATATCAACAATATCTTAAATGTATAAAACTGCCTAAAGCTTCAATGAAATTTCAAAACACTCGGAAATCTGAATATCATGCATGAAAGTACTAGGGCCAAACGTCTAGGCTACAAGGCCTAGCGTAGGCCAGGATCGGTAAATCATTCGCCGAAACGAAAATACTAATAGCATCATATAAAGAATTCTTATGTAAAGCTAAATAGCTAAAATTATTAAAGCATAACAGCCGGGAACGTCGCTCTGGCTAACTAAATGACTCATGCATGGCGAGCGACAGCGTCCAGGACGCCTCCGGTAGGCAACTAAAATATCGCTATCGAAATATCTTAAAATCACCAAGAGCTTACATTTATACATAAAAGAGATAATACTCAACTTATCAGAGGCAGAAGAAGTTGGAGAAAGCATCATGATGTTAAAAATAATCCAAGAATTACGAGATAACACAGGGAAAACACCGAGTTGTTGAGCTACGCAAAAAGGAATGCAGATGGCGCTGTCGGCGGCGCTATGCACGCATACGAAGCGAGAGAGGAGAGGTACCTTGCGAGCGGCTCTCCTTTCTTTCTTGTTTTTCGTTTTCTTGCCCTTTCGAAGTGTTAATTCTGTTTGGGGTGCAGATTGCTAAGTGGCGTGTCAAGAATACGTCCTCTGAAATTTCGCGATATCCCTGGTTTATTTAATTAGGGATATTCGCTCCAGGAGTTAGAATTCTGGGTACCTTAAGGTAAATTCTCTGGGAATATCACCGTAGTCAAATATACCCAAGGAAGCTACCCTATAGGAACTTCCATCAGGACGACATGGCTGGAGCCCAAAAATATAATTTGAAGGTCAATAAGATTAGTTTTGAGATACAGGCATTCAAAGTTTCTCTTTGTATTTTTACATAGACAATATTAATAAATCATGATTATTATGAATCTTACATTCCTTTTTGGATATTAATACACCAAAACAAAGTTATTCATTCTAATTTAATCATAAATGAAGATCCCTTTACTTAATATCTTGCTTCTTTAGGCGAGACAGTCGCTCTTTCATAATCCCTCTCCTTCACTAACTCCGCTAATTTTGCCGATATTAACAACTTCTGAACTCTTATTGGAGGAAATTTTCTTCTTCCTTATGTTAGCGAGATATTTTTTCCTCTTTGTCATGATGAAATTCTTGCCAAAACCGAAAAAAACAGACGTAAAAACGAGTGAATGTCAGAGGTCAAACTCAAACGTGTACTCTCTATAAGGTTTGTGCTACGATGAAGGCCGAGAAGTGTAATTACCCGCGTAATAAATCATCTTATGACTCATGGAATCCATACAGATTCCATTGCTCACAATTTGTTTTATATTAGAATGTAATAATTATCAAAATTTACGATAACAAAAGAAATACTGTACTGCATTTTCTTGTAGGGAACAATGTTTTTGGTTTACTGTATTGTTACTTTTACTAAATACCTGTAACTATGAAATTAAGAGGAATTTTGACAAAATATTTCGTATACGCATGCTCTATTGCCATACAAAGCTCGGTGAATTTTTTCAGGATTTTGTGTTTTTCTTCCTATACCCCAATATATTGGGATACCGGCCAGGCCCCTTAAGGCTTACGAGACTAGTCGGTGGGAGAAGAAGCGGCCGTTAGTCGTCACCATCTCCGTCAAAGATCGCAGAAGGAACTGCAACGACTGGTTTTGTACCCTGAGGGTACGACGGCGATGAGTAGATGTAAGCAATCGCCTAACTCATTCGTCGGCAAGCTCCAAAGAGCAATTCCCGCCAGAAAAAGGCAGTCTCTCCCGCGGCAGGGAAAGGCGACCAACCTATGTTGCCGCTGTCTGCAATTCTCCCCGCAAACGAAGAAATTGCTAAACAGTGGCTGGTGGAGGAACTTTCCCTCAGAAGGCGAAGTTGCTCAACACCTGGTGAAGATTAACTCCCCCTCGGAAGGGAAAATTATCCAACATCTGGAGGCAAACCTCCAGGCAGTACTTTCTGCTTCCCGTCAACGAACTAAGCTCAAGTTGAAGGTCGACATCGAGTGTTGCCTGTGAAATGTAGCCGAAGTTCGTTTCTGGGTTTACCCCGGAGGAGTTACCCAACAAGTTACTCCAAGGAGTTCTTGTCCGCAACTGCGTCACCCCGCCTGCTGAAGCAGAGCGAATGTCAGGCGAGCAGAAGTCAAGGCCAAAGACCTCTTGCTACCTTGCTTTGCACGGGGAACCCCAAGAAAGATAGCTCTGAAAGAAAGGGACTTATTATTAAGCTTTGGGCCAGTTGCTTTTAGCCATAAACAGGTTAAAAAGGTTTGGCAGTAGAGTAAAGACTACGTCTTTACTCTACCGAGCTGAAATAAAAAGTGACGGTTATTTGCTGGTGCTGGTGTAAGCGGGAGGGTTAACCTACCCCGCTCGCCCCCGCTAACTAGCAAAAAAAAAAAAAAAAAAAAAAAAAAAAAAAAAAAAAAAAAAAAAACCTTATCGGCTGGTTTCAGCTTCTCCGAAATAATACAGGTAGTGCTCGACTTATGACCTATGCGACCTACGGCGATTCGACTTTACGACGATTTTTTTCAGGGTGATAACGTCACAAGTCTATTGGAAATAGGACGAATATTTCCTTGAAAATAATCTATTTTTTTGTATGAAAATGAACTGATTTATCTTGGTTAATTATTTTCTTTTATTGTTAATATACAGTATCTATTTTCAGTAAAAAACAAAAGAAAAGTTTTAATATCTATTGAGTTCATATTATTTGTCTGGTGACGTCATATCACGGCGGAAAGCGACCAGGAAATATATTGATTTCCTTCCACTGGCTAATGATTACTGTTAGTATTCCCATTATCGAAATATTAAGTAACGATACAAAGTATTTTGTGGATCTGTATTGGTTGTCATGAGTACTACGTAGCGTAAATTTAACTGTACACTAGTTATATTTAATCTTTGATAATAGATCGATGTTTATCAAAAGAAAGTATACTAATAGGACAAATATTTTCTTGAAAATAATATATTTCCCTTAACATAATAAAAATTAAATACTTTTGCTTTGTAAGTAAGTATTTTCTTTTCATTTCTTGCGAGAAAAAAAGAAAATGAATTAACATATCATGCAAGTCATCCTTCGTAGAGTTTACTGTACGTCACGTGTCTTGTGACGTCATGTATCTGGCAGAAGCGCGCTGACAAACCGAATGATTTCCTTTCATTGTTACCGAGTAATCTTATTACAGCATTCCAATCATCGAAACACCCAGTAACGATATCAAGTGTTTTAGTGGTCTGTATCATTAGTTATAAGATTAGTACAACTTACCGTAAATTTAAGAAAAAAAGTCTGATGACGTTATATTTCTGGCGGAAGGCGAGAGGCAAATAAAGTGATTTCCCTCCGATGCGTTACTATTCCCATAATCGAAACATCAAATAATGATATATAGAATTTTTTAATAATTTTCAAAAAAATATGAAGATACAACTGAATTAAAAATCAAAATACGGGAGAGAGAGAGAGAGAGAGAGAGAGAGAGAGAGAGAGAGAGAGAGAGAGAGAGAGAGAGAGAGAGAGAGAGAGAGAGAGCGTATTCCTTTTATAACTAATAATAAGGTCTAAAACGAACAGTATGGAAAATGTGATACCCTATAACATATTGGCGCTGATGTAATATGCATTATGAAGAAATTTCGAATGTCAAGAAAATTATATAGATCAGTGTTATTCGCACCATATATATGTGCTCATAATAGTAATACTGCAGCGTGACCTTGAGATCAGCTGATGCCAACCAAAAGAGAATCAAAAGTGTTTGTTGATTATTGAATTGAATTGAAAAATAAAATATAAACGTGCTTTAACAAACCACAATTAAACACAGTAATGTCTAATGAAATATAAAGGCTTAATATTGAACTAGAATACTGTATGAAGCTTTAAAAATGAACTACCCGTATGCGATTGCGAGAGCGAGCACACACACGCACAGAGAAAGAGCTACAAAGATTTCGCATTATACCTAATGATTAGACAAACTGAATGGAAACTGATTTCCTGTAACACATTGGCGTTGATGTAATTTTCATCATGAAGATATTTCTAATAAGTTAAGAAATTATAAAAAAATATGCCATACGTATGTACGCCATATTTTGATACGGTAGGTAGCGGCACTTTCAGATCAGCTGATCATAACCAAAGGGAAACAAAATTTTCAGTACTCGATTGTAAAATACTTCCAAAATTGATAAATAGAATACAAAAATGCATTGATAGAGCATATGATATCCTATGAAACAAGAAAATGGAATAATGATAGACAGTAAGAAAATAATGACAAAATATGATCCAGATGATTGCCGAATCATAACGTATCAAAAAAAATCTACGGAAACTTCACTTTTCTAGTTCGACATACGGCGAACTCGACTTACGACTCACCTCTCGGTCCCTATCTCGGTCGTAAGTCGGCGACTACCTGTACTCCGTAGCTTAGAGCAGAAGCTTTACATTTTGTGTTGGAACAATTAGTGTTTGCTACATATTCAACAAAAATAATGAATACTAGTTTGAATAATTTAAATGCTACAGAAATATATATAAACCATTTAAAAACTCTTTTACAACTGTATGTTTGTTTTATTCTATTTGGATTTTTCCATGTAATTGCCTGATGGAGAGACAGAAATTGAATGTGTTTGAGATGAAGTGTCTAAGGAGTATGGCTGGTGTATCTCGAGTAGATAGGGTTAGGAACGAAGTGGTGAGGGTGAGAACGGGTGTAAGAAATGAGTTAGCAGCTAGAGTGGATATGAATGTGTTGAGGTGGTTTGGCCATGTTGAGAGAATGGAAAATGGCTGTCTTCTAAAGAAGGTGATGAATGCAAGAGTTGATGGGAGAAGTACAAGAGGAAGGCCAAGGTTTGGGTGGATGGATGGAGTGAAGGAAGCTCTGGGTGATAGGAGGATAGATGTGAAAGGCAAGAGAGTGTGCTATAAATAGGAATGAATGGCGAGCGATTGTGACACAGTTCCGGTAGGCCCTGCTGCTTCCTCCGGTGCCTTAGATGACCGCGGAGGTAGCAGCAGTAGGGGATTCAGCATTATGAAGCTTCATCTGTGGTGGATAACGGGGGAGGGTGGGCTTTGGCACCCTAGCAGTACCAGCTGAACTCAGTTGAGTCCCTTGTCAGGCTGGGAGGAACGTAGAGAGTAGAGGTCCCCTTTTTGTTTTGTTTCATTTGTTGATGTCGGCTAACCCCCAAAATTGGGGGAAGTGCCTTGGTATATGTATGTATGTAATTGCCTGTCATCAATTAAAAAAGACAGTGCTATTGACATTCTGAACAAAAAAATTATTGAAATTTCCTAAAACTATGAACAAAGCTAATAACAATATTTATTATTATAATTATTATTACTATTATTATTATTATTATTATTATTATTATAATTATTACAAGCTAAGCTATAAGCACAAGGCGTCAAACCGGGAAAAATAGCCCAGTGAGGAAAGGAGACAAAGAAATAAATAAACTACAAGAGAAATAGTAAACAATCAAAATAAAAGATTTCAAGAACAGTATCAACATTAAATTAGATCTTTCATATAGAAACTATAAAAACTTAAAAAAAAAAGAAAAAAAAAGAGGAAGATAAATACGATAGAACAGTGCCTAAGTCTACCCCCAAGCAAAAGAACTGTAACTCGACACTGTGGAAGACCATGGTACAGAAGATATGGACAACTACTGCACAATCTTAACATTCATTAAAGGGCCAATACCTGAGCAAATAGGTTAATGGATCTAGGAAGGTAAGATGAGCACTTCAAATATCCTAAAGAGGGAATATGAAAAACTTCGGTGATAAAACATCACTCATACAAAACCGCAGACCACAAAATGCCTGAACAGATAGCTTTTTATGTGGGAAAATAAATTCAGGCAAAGGGAAGTATACAATGTTAAAAATTCTAGCTGAACTGCACTAATCTCCTAGGTATGTAGTACAGTAGGGTCCCGAATTACACGTGTTCTAATTACGCGATTCCTCAATTACGCGATCGATAGTTTTTAAAAATTAATTTTCCTGTATTTGCGAGGAGCATTCTAAATCCGCGAGTCAAGCACCGCGAAGCGTAGGAAATCTATTGTTTTCTTAATTGTATTGGGGGGGGGTGATGGTTCCCCGATGTCTGAGAAGGGGGGGGGAGAATGTGAGAGAAAGATTTCTGTTCAAACATTTTAAGACTAGTTTTGGATGAAAAATGTTAAGGTTTGCCCATCTGTTGTGTGAACTTGTCGCTAGGCCTAGCCTAACTGTCCAACACCTATATGTATAATATTCCATATTTGTACTAATTAATTTTTATACTTACGTTGTGATTATGGTGAAAAATCCTTATTCATTAAACTTTAAATTAAAAACCATCAAAATAAAGACTTTTATATCATGCTACTGCCAAACATGTCACCACAACCAAACCCATTACTTTGTTTAGTACGTTCCATCGCTGATCATAACGAACTCGCTAACCAATTTTAACATCTGTCTATAGGTTAACTTTTGCGGCAAAAGATATCTTACCAGGTACTATGTAATAATAATGTTATAATTAATGTTTTATTTATCCTTAGAAAATCAAAATATATGAAATATGAGCAATTTTGTTTCGTGTTGTTTTTTTTTCCTTAAAAAAACGCCTTCTTAAAAGGAAAACTTTTTTTTTTTACGTTTCATCATCGATCATAAACGCATTTACTCCTGAAAGTGATATTGAAGAGCTTTTACTAAAGATGTTATTATAAATAAAGATTATAAATAGGTGGTAAAATATCTATAATTAAAGTGTAGCAGCATCAAGAAATGTTGGGGTTCGCCCTTTACATAAGAATGTACTGTACATTGGATTAGACAGAACGTAGAAAAAATCAATTAGGGAAAAATCGGTATTCGATATCCTCTTCATCAGCATCGTCATTCGTCAATCGGGCTTTTTATTTTTTTTATTCTCAGTCGCTAACTAGTTATCGCACTGCCAAGATCTGCACACATTCCGATAATTCACATTTGAAGGTTTTCTGGGAGAGGATGGATAGAGAAAATACCGAACTATATAAAATGTTTTTTTAACCTGTTAAGCGTCACCCAAGTGATAAACCGTTCACCACGATCTACTCGGTACCGCCTTCAACTGTATATTCCGTTCATGACTTTAATTGCCTTTTACAAGCCGTCAGTCTCGTGATGTTACTTTACTCGTATAGTAAGTATAGGATCACCACTTGGCAACACTCTCAGCATATGGGGACTGTGAATAGAAACTTATATGATATCTGGCAACTATTTTTCTGAAGGTAGCTTGATGTTACAAAACTCTGGTTTGAACTGGTTTCCTATCAGTGCGCTCGGGCGTTCATGCATAAGTGGTTATTTGTTGTTCCTTTTGTAATGATAGGTCTAAAGAGGAAGGTTATTTCTTTAGATGAAATAAATGATATTCTTGTTGTGGAATTTGATAATGATAACCTGTTTGATAATGAGAGCACTAGTTCTGAATCCTCCAGTGATGAGTATATTGAAGAAACAAGTTTTCTTTCGATGTCGAAAGCGAAAATGACTTCTCATTACCGAATGACTGGACAACGAAATTTCACAAAACTATAAAGGGAAAGGAAACGCAGAGAGAGAGAGAGAGAGAGAGAGAGAGAGAGAGAGAGAGAGAGAGAGAGAGAGAGAGAGAATAAAGTGGATAAATAATGTACAAATGTATGACGAACATATTTGAAAACTATACAGGAAACGATATGAGAGAGAGAGAGAGAGAGAGAGAGAGAGAGAGAGAGAGAGAGAGAGAGAGAGAGAGAGAGAGAGAGAGAGAGAGAGAGAGAGAGACCTATCCCTTTCCTTTTGTTGCTTATCCAGGCGTAAGATTTACGATTGAAGATAAAAAGAACCCATTAGAATATTCAGTATTATGTAGCCATTTGAAATGAAATAATAGTAGTATTAATTGTTTTTTACTCAACCATTTAATTAATATCCCTACTTTTAACTATAATTACGAATTATAAGCATAAAGAAATTATATTAACTTTGAAAAATTATCATTAGTGAAATGACCGCTCAGGGCAAAAAAAGCGTGATTATCGTACAGCAGCCTATTGCACACTTGCGCCTAGTGGCCGTGTTTACGTGTGGGAGTGTCATCATGGATATACAGTACTATACTGTAATTTTTAACTATTGCTAGATAGGCCTACGTACTGTATCAAACCTTGAAAACCCTTTTTTGTTTTTTGTATCTATAGGAAATAATTCTACATCATTCGGAAAATACTGAAAACAGTAAGCTATGCATAGTACAGTAGTAAATACTACAGTCATAGAAAATTATCAAAACTTTAACAACTTTTTATTGTTTTATTTATCCATAAAAGAAATTTTGTACAGTATTTTATAAAAAAAATCTATAAGAAGGATTTCTTACAGTATTGTTAAGATAAAAGCTACAGTATATATGTATATATATATATATATATATATAAATATATATATATATATATATATATATATATATATATATATATATGTTATATATATATATATAATATATATATATATAATATATATATACATACATACACACATACATACACACACAGTGTATATACAGTATATATATAGCTAGAAAGCTAGAAATGGAGTGAAAAAAAAATTGACGGGTAGGTTGCTGTTTGCCGCCATGATGTGTTTCGAAATATACGAATTTCCAATTACACGAGGCCTTTCATCGACCAAATTCTCGCATAATTCGGGACCCTACTGTACAGGAATAAACTGTCATGTACCAAGGAAAAAAAAATTTACAGTATCCCGCATGCCAGGCACATTACATGCAAAGAAAGACATTCTTGACAACAGTGACTTTCATCTGCATGACATTTGAGATATTGTATATCATAAAAATAACCAATACATATGCATCTACATTACTATTTTTATGACGAAATTACCTAACCACACCAAACTGAATAAAAATCTTAGCTCTGATAACATTGGTCATTTCCACTGGAGGCAAATGCATAAGCTTAGAATTACATAGCACAGTACAACTCTAAAATAACAAAACATTAAAATACTCTCTAAAACAATCTCCATACTAAATATCTTTAGCAGTAACTATATCAATGTATAATGGCAGTTAGCAGTTTTCAACATACCTTTCAAAAGAAACTGAAACTGACGATATGTGGTATCCAGAAACTTAGGGATAAGACAGTATACCACATGAAGAGGTAATTTATTTTTCAGTGCTAATCGCTGAGCAAAAAGTAAGGCCCAATTATCTGTTAATAGAAAAATACCAAAACATCAGGTACCACAAACATGACATTTAGAAGTAATTTGTAATTTGTATTTTGATACAAACCTGTAGCTCTTTAATAGGGATTATCTTTTGGCAAAGCTGTAAGACAAGACACTAAGATTTTAATGTGAGGTGGCAACTACACAAGCACTAGACAGTGGGAGGGTGGTGTGGGTAGCTGGGGGGTTGCTGGCTACCCCCAACTCACTCACACATCAGTGGGATTACACCACTTTTGATTGCAGGCAGGACTTAAGGGGACAGGTGATGGTGGGACAATTTGTATAAATATGTACTGGTTTATATCGTTAGGACACTAAACAACCCTTACGCTATTTAGTAGGGAGGCCTCACCCATTAGGAGGGTGGTGGTCTGACCACTGGCTTGGCCATTGTCCCAGGTTTTTACCTGTACAGTATTAAACTGTAACTGAGAAAAAAACTTGACACCTCGCTAAAAGGAAAATGCACAAATGGTAGCCTGAGCAACCTGTGTGGTTGTGAGGAACTAGCAATGTGACTGTCTAGGTAAGAATATTCAGAGTTTAAAAATAGGAATATTAAATCAAACAGACTTTTCACAATACCCACCTCACGGAGAGTATCTGGGATGTGCACAAGTATGAAATCTATAGATGGATAGATTGATCGATTTGAGGTTTTATTGCATCCTGAAATGAAATCTATATTAGGTTACGCAAGGGAAATGGAATCTAGATTAGGTTACACAAGGGAAACGGCTATCACCTGCAGATATGTGGAGCAAGCTTGCAGAGGGCCCATGATGCTGTTCCCCCTGAGAGGGGAAGATGAAAGAAAAGAAAAGAGCCAGACATTCTTATCATTCATCCCAGACTAATCCCGGGTAACCAATGCCCTCAACCATCTGCTATTTGTCCATCAAGGAGCCTGAGCTACCTGTAAGCCACTTGTGCACCCACCACAGAACCAATGAAAAATGCATCCATGTTCTAGTGGGTCACATCTTGCAGGTACCGGGTGGTGAAGGTCACTTGATGCTTACACATCTACGCCACAGAGTAGTTGCATTTAAATGCTAGGGATGTGCTTATGCCCCTCATCATGAGCTCTAGGTCGATGAGTAGGAGGAGGGTCGGGATTCCATGCATGGTCAATAACCCTGCGAATTCAGGCTGAGATGGTATTTTTAGTGACACTCTTCTTGACCCTCCCTGTGCTAACAAAGAGTGCTGATACACGGGGACGAGCTACTTGTTGTGAAAATTCTCTCTGAGAGAGGAGATGCTGGATAGTCTCTAGGCGTGAAGTTGTAGCGAAGCTACGACTTTGTGGAAAATGTTGGCATGTGGTTGTATGAGTAGTTCGTGTCATGGAGGGAGTTCTCTTGGAGACTTCGTCAGGAGTTGCAGAAGGTCTGGAAACCATTCCGCATGATGCCATAGCGGAGCTATGAGAGTCATTGAGAGGTTGAATGATTTTCTGGCCTTGTTGATTACCCTCCTCACGAGACAGAACGGGGGAAAGGCGTAAACGTCGATGTTGTCCCATCATTGTTGGAATGCATCTTGCCCGAGAGCCCTGAGGTCTGGGACTGGGGAGCAATACAACGGGAGCCTAAAGTTCAGGGCCATTGCGAAGAGATCCACAGTCGGAGAACCCCACAAAGTAAGGACTTTGTTGGCTACTAGATGATTCAAAGACCACTCGGTACTCACTATCTGAGAAGCTCTGCTCAGATTGTGGGCGAGCACATTCCTTTTGCCTGGAATGAAGTGTGCAGATAGTGGTATCGAGTGAATCTCTGCCAATCTCAGTATCTCTATTGCTAGATGGGACAGGGGCTGCGAAAAGGTACCTCCTAGTTTGTTGATGTAAGCCACTATTGTGGTGTTGTCGCTCATCACCATCACTGAGTGGCCCGCCAGGAACTAGTGGAACTGTTGAAGGGACAGAAAAACGGCCTTCATCTCTAAGAGATTTACGCGGAGGTACTCTTCTGACTTTGACCAGAGGCCTGAGATCGTGTGGTGCAGCACGTGGGGCCTCCAGCCTTTTTTTTGAAGCGCCTGAGAACAGCATCAAATCGTAGATTCTCGTCCGACACCCACCATTCGAGGTCCGTCTGTTCCGCTGATCCCATGGAAATCAGGATGTCCGGGGAGTCGAAAGCCTGATTCCACCGGGACTTGAGTCGCTACTGGAGAGATCGAATCTTGAGGCGATCGTTGGGAACTAGACGGGCCAGAGAGGAAAGGTACCCGAGAAGACGTAGCCATGTCTGGGCTGGAAGCTCTTCTCGTCTGAGAAAGGGTCTTGCGACCTTTCTCAGCCTCACTATTTGTGGATATTGGTGTCTAATATCATGCCTAGGTATACCAGTCTCTGCATAAGAAGTAGGGAGGACTTCTCGAGGTTTACCATGATCCCCAGATCTTGGCAAAGCCTCAGAAGTTTTTCTCGGTGTTGTAGAAGGGTTGACACCGAGCCCGCTAGGATTAGCCAGTCGTCCAAATAACGGAGGAGACGGATGCCAATCCTGTGTGCCCAAGATGACACTAGGGAGAACACTCTAGTGAAGACTTGAGGAGCTGTGGAAAGACCAAAGCACAGCCCCTTGAACTGGTATTTCCTGTTGTCTAGGCTGAATCTTAAGTACTTCCTTGAAGACGGATGGATTGGGATCTGGAAATATGTCTCCTTTAGGTCCAGTGTGTAAATGAAGTCCTGTGGTCTTACCACATGTCTGACTGTGTCTGCCATCTCCATGCTGAAGAGAGTTTGCTTGACAAACTTGTTTAGAGCTGAGAGGTCGATGACTGGTCTCCAAGCTCCAGATGCCTTTTTCACAAGAAAGAGTAGACTGAAGAAGCCTGGAAACTCGTCGAGGACCTCCTGGAGAGCGCCCTTCTTCAACAGGGTCTGGATTTCTGCCCAGAGGGCTAGCCCGTTTGCTGATCCCATAGCAAAGGCGTCTATTGACACTGGATTCCTGATCAAGGGAGAGAGAGATGTTGTGAACGGGATGCGATACCCTGAGCGAATCACGGAGTCTATCCAGGGTTAGGCCCCGAGTTGCTTCCACCTGTCCCAGCAATTTTGTAGGCTTCACCCCACTATTGGACAAGCGGGGAGAACGCCAATTCTAGTGTATGGGGCCTCGGCCACTCCCTCTAGGAAATTTTCCTCCCCTGGAGGACTTACTGCTATTCTTGTCCTTGGTCGGAAAGGGCTTCTTAGACACCACTGTTTTCCATGCTGTCTTGTTTGTCGAGGTCTTATCTGGATGGGACTACTGAGGAGCTGGTGATTTATAGGGCTTGGATGTCAAAGCCCTATGGAGGAGGGAGTCCTGGTGAGACTTCCTCCATCTCTCAACAGCTTGTTCCACGTCTTTTGACTCAAAAAGAGAGGAGTTCCTGAGCCTAGCGATCTTGGCATTCGGGACCTGCTGATGGAATCTCTCAGCCACAGCATTCCGACGTTTCAGGATGGTGTTCGGCCATAAGTTTGAGACTCGATGGTGCGAGTGCGTGAGAGAAGTAAAGTCTCTGGTGCGTTCCTTAGAAAAATCCTCAGTTCGCACCAGGATTCCCAGATTCCCCAGCCAAAGATCAAGCCACGAAGTAACCTGCATGGCATACTTCGTGACCTTTTCCTGATTGAGGATCTCGGCTGCCGAAAAAGTGACATCACGGTTGGAGACCCTCTCAAGACAGACTCCCTAAGTGAGCTCTTTCAGAGAGTGGTGGAGTGAAAGAGCCGGACTAAGCTCGTCCAAAATTTTGAAATGCCTCCTCTACTGGACGCGAGGAGGTGGGAGAGGCTTGACGGTAGAGTGTGAGCATTGAGAGGAGGAGAACTTGGAGAGCTGTTGGGCGATCTTTGCCCGGGCACTCTTTAGCCCTTGAGACCAGGCCAAGGCTGCACTGACCTTAACGGGCGTGAGTGCCAAAGACACGATCTAAGACCATGTCTTTGCCCTCTCGTGGTGGTATCTCCGGGTCGGTAAACCCGTTGAGTACCCTGATGAGAGTCAGGACTTGCCAGAAGTGGGACTGGCAGCGAAGCCTCCTTCTTCCACCTCAGAGATGTCCTCTCTGGGTGGGTCGTGAGCATTCCTAGAGTGACTGGTAGTTCCTGAAGGCCTGGAGGTCCTTGAAGAGGATTTGGAAATGTCTTAGAGTTCTTTGATTCCTTTTGGCCAAGGAGATAGGACTCCAGCATTGAAGGCTGGATGGAGTTGTCCTTCCTGTCTTCCGCTGGTGGTGGAGGACTCTCTGTGTGAGGAAAATTTTCCTCCGAAGGTGGAAGAGAGGAAATTCAAACCTCGTGAGACTCCCTCGGCAGAGGTAAGGTAGGAGAGCGTCCTGAGGGCGAGTCAGGAGGGGCAGGCCTCAAAGGCCTAACAGGAATCAGTTTCACCCTAGGGGATGTTACTGTGTTTCAGGCTCCTTTTTTTCTCTTCAAGGGAGAAGCAGCCAAGGTTCTTTGCGGGAGATCTACTGGAACCGTCGGATGTTGTGAGGTCTCTGAAGAGTGAGATGATAAAGCAGGTCTGAAGGCTTGTACAACTGCTCTGACCATGGCACTGAACCAAGGCTGTCTGCTGACAGTGGCACAGTCAGAGAGAGCTCCTGAAGAGAAAGGGATCAATGGATCCCTGTGAGGAGTCTCGACCTATGGTTGATGTGGTGGGTCTGCCTTCGAAGAAGGAATCTTCGGAATATTGAACCCTTCTGTGAAGCCTCTTCCTCCTTTTCCCAGCGGGAGTGCTGTAATGCATTTGCGGGGAGGGGAATGGGGCTATGGCAACCTATTAAAAAGTTTGCCTTTTTGACTTGTGCAAGGGGAAATTGAGGCGCAGGAGAGCGCTGGCTAGCAGGCGAATGCTGGTGCGCAGGTGAGCATGGGAAAACAGACAAGTGCTGGCGAGCCAAAGAACGTTGGTGCATAGGTGGGCGCAGGTGCCAGGTGAGCTGGAGAGCGTTGACGAGTCGGCGAGCGCCAACGAGCTGGAGAACGCTGGTGCACAGGAGAGCACTTGTGCAAAGGAGAGTGCTGGTGCGCAGGAGAGCTCTGATGCGCAGGAAAGAGCTGTCGCACTGGTGAGCGCAGGTGCGCTGGCGAGCCAGCAAACGCTAGTGTTTTGAACGGTGAGAACGTGCTGGAGAGCGCCGGCGATCGGGAGATCGATGGGGTATTGGAGAGCGCTAAAATGCAGGAGAGCGCTGAAGCACTGGAAAGCGCTGACGCGCTGGAGAGCCTTGATACACTGAAAAGCGTTGGCATGGGGGATCACGAACAATCCATAGAAGAGTCCAAGTCCAAAGACCGAGGACTACCGGCAGCATCGTCAAGAGAAGGTCCAGGAACGGGCGAAGGTTGAGGGCCAGAAGACAACAGAAGAGGAGGCTCCTCTGCGGAGGAAGGCTGCGAAGATGAGGCGCCTTTTCACCGATGGCGAAGGGCGACCTCTAAGGCGAAGCGGAGGACGAGCTCTGCAAGATCGGTGATGCCCTCTGGGGGCCGGTGGATCAGCAAGCTGAACTATAGAAGTCCACAGAGGAGTTTCTACGAGTGAACTCCTCCTCCGAGGAGAAACACTCGCAGGAGAGACAGATGAACTTTGCTTCCCCCTTGAAGGATGATCATGAATGGGTGAAGCGCAGTCGTCAGCAACAGCCGAAGAGTCTGAAGAGGCAGGGGCGTCAGCAGCAGATGCCTCAGACACCACTAAGTCGGCGTACGACAGATGAACCACCTCCGAAGTCGACAAAGGCTGCACATTAGCACCATGGATGAGCTGCAGCAAGGAGTTCTTGGAGGGCGGACCCGGAAGCCCCAAGGACGACCACCCCTGTACAAAAGGAGAAAGACACAAGGCCTCACCTGGGGGGAGAGGTGGGGCCGCTTTGCCAGAGGAAGCAACACCATCTCTGGAGGACTGGGGTTGACCAACAATTAAAGGGCCTACGCTACTACTCGACGGTCTCTCGGATGAAGCCGATTGAGTAGGAGCTTCGGAGGAAGGTTAGGAAGCGGAAGAAGAAGCCTTAGGTATTTTCCCTTTTGAAGAAATCTTTGAAGGAGAAATATCCTGCTTTGAATTCTTCTTCTACCGTCGCCCAAGCCTTTCTCACTGGGAGGCAGATGACTGCAGACACTCACTACACTTGTTTTCCCCATCATACCGTTGACCTCTGCAGGCGGGACAAAGGGTGTGTCAATCGGTGTCCACGGCCGACATGAAGGTACCACAGGGGAGGCGGGCAGGTACGCATGGTCGGCAGAAGTAAACACACACACACTAATAAAGAGAAAGCACAAACAAAAAGCAATTAATGGCAGTCCAAAATAACTTGGTGAGGATGAAGAACGGTAACGACCGTTCACCATCCACATCAAAAGCAAAGTGAGCTTAAATCACAGGTGTGTGAGCGGGAGCAGTACCAAGCTAACCCCCCCTATCCTTGCTAACTAGCGGAATGGGTAGTTAACCCTCGCTAAAATTTTAATGGCTAGTCCTTTCAGCTTCGCCGAAAGTAATACCCCTAATAAATAGCATAGGTTTATATTCCAGTTACAAAACAAACGTATATTATAAAATTTTTCATTAACATTGAAGCAAACTCGGGCTTTCAAATGCCTTTATTCCTGAAACTAGAGAAATAAAATACATATACAGTACATTCACCATAAAATTCAGAGCATACTTCACCCGAATGTGAAAATACAGGAAAAGAAAGTCTCTTAACACATATGCATCTCCAAAAAGAGTGAACTAATGTTTATGATGTAACTGTTCAAAGGATACAACTTGAAGTTGTAGAATAGCGAATATGACAGTCAAGAGACAAAAATGTGCAAAACTAATTAAGAACTATAGTCTGTTTCCTCCTAGCCGGCAACTGGAGCTGAACCACGGTTTGAAAGCTCGTCACTGATTGGCTGTTGGTTCAGGCTTCCTCCCCTTCCGCTGACCGACAACGAAGCAAAACATTGTACAGTATTTGTCCGCTGTACATGGAATTCATTTTTGCTTTATACCTCACTTAGTTTGCATAATATCTACCTGGTTCTTTGGTCACACACAGTTTAAAGGTACATGATGAGTATTACCTTGAAAAAAAATCCATATCTTAAAAAAATATACGAAAAATTACGAGTTGAAGTGAAACAAGCGCTGAAAAAACTTTATACAACTTTTTTATATGCGGTTTTTTACCTACAAATGTCATGCAAACGTAAATAAAAATAGGTGGATTTGGTAGAAAAATCCTCTTGAATGTCATGAACCTAAAAAAATAATGCAAGGAAGGAAAATAATGGTGAAATATTTGGCTTTATACCACAATATCGTTACAAATTTTGGTGACGATTCGTCGATGCTGAGAGAGAGAGAGAGAGAGAGAGAGAGAGAGAGAGAGAGAGAGAGAGAGAGAGAGAGAGAGAGAGAGAGAGAGAGAGAGAGAATAATAGTGGAACACATGAGCTCAGAAAACAGGTGCAACTGGAGTGGCAAGTGATTTTACAGTAATTTTTTTTTACATTAAAATGAACTTCCCAGCATTACTCTCTATCTTTTCTATAATGTAAGACCCCCATGACAAGAAGAAGGATTGTTTCTACATTATTCTACCTTTGTTTATATACAGGAGCTTAATATTTGCAAAATAAAATCAGCATATAACTTGGAGTGGTATAAGATTCTCAAGAGATAGCGTTACTTCAACACATTTTAAAATTCTTTTTAGGCAAAGTGGATATTTTTTTCACCGAAATTGTAGTCTTTCATTATTAATCAGTCTGTTATCAAAGAACCAAGAAGATACGACACAAAATAAGTGAGCTATGAATGAAAAAAAATAAAAACTTCTCGTGATTAGTAATGGAATATTTTGATGACAACAGGTGATCGTCAGTCAGTGGGAGAAGAGGAAGCTTGAACCAAAAGCCAAACAGCGACAAGCTTTCAATCTGTGGTTCTGCTCCAGTTGCCAGCTCGGATGTATTAATTGGCGTGGATTTTCATACACTCAAATATGAACTAAGTTTGAAGTCTGTGACAACAATGTCCTAACTTATGACTGATTACATAAATTGGACATTTTGTTTGACTGACCTTTCAAAATTTAATCATTTCAAGCTTTTTACATAACAGCTAATCCCTGCAAGTTTCATTACTCTACAGTTGAATTGTGGCCAGGAAGGTGTCCACTAACACACTCACAAACAGGGGGTAAAACATAACCTCCTTCCAACATTGTTGATGAAGGTAATAAACTTTAACAAACCTTGTATCCTTTGATCACGACACATCCAGTACACAATCCCTTGGCTGTCCTCAGGTACATCTGAAGCTTCACTGATCATTTCAACACGTTTCTTGTTGAATTTGAAATCCAATATGTCCTCTCCTACCTAAAGCAGAGATGTCATCAAAGTAAAATATCAAAACCTTCTAAGGAGCAAAAACTACTTTGCATTAATTTTTCAATGCGTTTCAGTTTTGTGCAGAAAGAAGTGCAGGTACTAAATTAATTTTCTGCTTGTAGTACAGTACTCCTAAAATCATGAAATTACTGTATTTTGATTTGAAATCCACCGAATTTATAGCTATATTTCGCTTATATATTTCTGTATACAGTCATTCAGGGCACTTCAAATTTTCTTTTTTTTACTAAACATATAAATACAGTACTTACATTCTTTCTTTCCTCCTCAACACGTGATAGTATATCTAGGTCAGGGCTATCAACCTTTTGCTTTTTTGGAGAAGGTTCTTCGTTTGCTGGTGGCATCCTGTGGATAATGTATTCCTCTTTCCTTTAGTTACTAACAGTACCTGATGCAGTTTAATACCTGTATAAAGAAAAGAAAAGTCAGAAAGGATATAGATTAAACATTACCCAATACAAAAACCCTCAAGAAAACTACCAGATTGAATCATTTTATTCAAATCTGTTGCACTAAATTTTCAGACTTGAAAAATCCCCATATTATAAGCACTAGTAAACAAGTAACAAACAATTGTTTCGTCCTCAAATTGGAATACTTGTACTGCACTGCATATTCTCATTGGTTCCTCAAACACTTCATAAGGCTTAATAACAACTATTCTTCCAACAAAATAAAGGTATACAGTACAATGCAAAACTAAAACAAATTATAATTTGAAATTTACATACCATCTATCAGCTATCAGAACTTTGGTTTTATAAAATATCTCAAGGATATACATTCTAAATATTAGTAAAGAAAGATGTACAGTATTTTACATTCTTTCATTAGATAACCTAAGAGGAATAAGGGTAAATACTGAATTGCAATGAGTGTAATAAAAAAAATATTAATAAAAATCTTTTAATCTGTTCCATACCAAACATTTTTTTTTCATTATCTGACACCCACTTAAAATATTTGTACATACGAAAGCCTAATAATTTATTGTTACAATATACGAGAATATAGGTAAACTACTCATCATTTTTTGAATAGCTACCTGCTGAAATATTTCCTGCATTGCAAGCAATAGGCCTATTTCCCTGAATAACTTCCATGGCATCACCATTGACTTATACATTGTACAGTACTGTATTCATGTAGGTTAGCCTTAAATTTCAGATATCTATTCTGTTTTATAAAAATGATATTTTGATTATAAAATGAATTTTTGAATATACTTACCCGGTGAATATATAATAGCTGACGTCTCCGGCGGCTCGACAGAAAAACACAAAAACTCGCGAGCGATCGCTATGAAGGTTGCGGGTGTGCCCACCAGCGCCAACTATCGGCCAGATACCGCATATACATGTAAACAGCTCCAGTTCTTCTCATCCCGCTGGGTCTCTATCGGGGAGGAAGGGGGGGCCTTTAATTTATATATTCACCGGGTAAGTATATTCAAAAATTTATTTTATAATCAAAATATCATTTTTAAATATTTAACTTAGCCGGTGAATATATAATAGCTGATTCACACCCATGGTGGTGGGTAGAGACCAGAATTAATAAAGTTTACAGCGTATATGCTTAGAGTTTTTGACAGTTATATCATAACAAAACCCAAATATATATAGGTACCTGGTAAGGAAGTTGACTTAGACGATTACTCTGCCTTGTTAGTCTGTCTTCCTCACGAAGCCCAGCGATCCTCTTAGGATGCTGAAAGACTCCCAGGAGCTGAAGTATCAAGGGCTGCAACCCATACAACAGGACCTCATCAAACCCCTAATCTGGGCGCTCTCAAGAAATGACATTTGACCACCCGCCAAATCAACCAGGATGCGAAAGGCTTCTTAGCCTTCCGTACAACCCAAAAACAAGATTAAAAACATTTCAAGAGACAGATTAAAAGGATATTGGAATTAAGGGAATGTAGTGGTAGAACCCTCACCCACTACTGCACTCGCTGCAACGAATGGACCCAGTGTGTAGCAGTCCTCGTAAAGAGTCTGGACATCTTTTAAGTAAAATGACGCGAATACCGACTTGCTTCTCCAAAAGGTAGCGTCCATAATACTTTGCAGAGATCTATTTTGCTTAAAGGCCACGGAAATTGCTATAGCTCTTACTTCGTGCGTCTTCACCTTAAGCAAGCATCGGTCTTTTTCATTCAAGTGAGAATGAGCCTCTCATATTAAAAATCTGATAAAATATGACAAAGCATTCTTTGACATAGGCAATGATGGTTTCTTAACTGAACACCATAAGGCCTCAGATCCACCTCGTAAGGACTTAGTACGAGCTAAGTAGAACTTAAGAGCTCTAACTGGACACAGCACTCTTTCAAGTTCGTTGCCTACGATTTCTGACAGGCAAGGTATATTAAAAGACTTAGGCCAAGGACGAGAAGGCAGTTCATTTTTGGCCAGGAAACCAAGTTGAAGTGAACATGTGGCTTTTTCTGTAGAAAAGCCGATGTTCTTACTGAAGGCATGAATTTCACTGACCCTTTTCGCCGAAGCCAAGCACACTAGGAAAAGCGTCTTGAGGGTGAGATCTTTCAGGGAGGCTGAATGTAATGGCTCAAACCTGTCTGACATGAGGAACCTTAGGACCACGTCTAAGTTCCATCCAGGAGTTGCCATACGACGTTCCTTAGAGGTCTCGAAAGACTTAAGGAGATCTTGGAGATCTTTATTGTTGGAAAGATCTAAGCCTCTATGACGAAAGACCGAAGCCAACATGCTCCTGTAGCCCTTAATCGTAGGAGCTGAGAGGGAGCGAACATTTCTCAGATGTAAAAGAAAATCTGCGATTTGGGCTACAGAGGTACTGGAAGAGGACACAGATGCTGACTTGCACCAGTCTCGAAAGACTTCCCACTTCGACTGGTATACTCTGATGGTAGAAGCTCTCCTAGCTCTCGCAATCGCACTGGCTGCCTCCTTCGAAAAGCCTCGAGCTCTTGAGAGTCTCTCGATAGTCTGAAGGCAGTCAGACGAAGCGCGGGGAGGCTTTGATGAACATTCTTTACGTGGGGCTGACGTAAGAGATCTACCCTTAGAGGAAGACTTCTTGGAATGTCTACCAGCCATTGAAGTACCTCGGTGAACCACTCTCTCGCGGGCCAGAGGGGAGCAACCAACGTCAACCTTGTCCCTTCGTGAGAGGCGAACTTCTGCAGTACCTTGTTGACTATCTTGAATGGTGGGAATGCATATAAGTCCAGATGAGACCAATCCAGTAGGAACGCGTCTATGTGGATCGCCTCTGGATCTGGGACTGGTGAGCAATAGATCGGTTGTGGAGGATTTATTTTTGCTTTATTTTTATTTTGCCAAATCCTGTGTGTGTGAGAGAGAGAGAGAGAGAGAGAGAGAGAGAGAGAGAGAGATATTGTGTTAGCGAGCGAAAGTAGTTAGTGTAACGATCGTTTGTGGTGAGGAAGACTGTTGGTATAAATGAGATTGTTTGTTTACATTTTTAGTAAGGTTACGACAGTGGTGAATGTTTCGGAGCGAATGCTTTTTTTATTTGACTGCAGCATAAGGCAGTTGTGTGAGAGCTGGATTACATTTATATTTTTCTGACCAGCGTGGAAGTGGTTTTTGATTTTCAAAGTAAGTACAGTTTTGTTTATCTTTGCTTGTCGTGATTGTGAATGATAGGAACAATTTATTATTTATCTTTGATTATAGTGCGATAGTTCAGTTAGCTAGAAGTGTTCGTAAGTGTTTTTCTTTATTTTGGCAGGCTGCGATTCCTCCTTTGGAGTGACCGAATTTTGAAAGTGGATTTATTATTGATGACCTGGCCTGTACTTAATATTGTTTGGACTTCTCATTTGACTGCACAACCGTTGATGACCTGGCCTGTTATTTGAGATTCCGATTGATGATGATGATGATGATGATTATAATGATGAGGATGACCACGGTTAATGTTATTGGACAGTCGAATTGACTGTTGTTATTGTTGGCAATTGGTTACAAAGACTGGTGCCAGTGTGTAGAGTCGGTGGACGATGGTGGCCACACACAAATATTAATTTAAGAAGTTCTCGTATGTTTTAGTATTGTTTGATTATTTTTGCTGGGTTATATATGACGACTGGTGTTTTAGTGTTGTGATTTTTTTCAGTGTTTAAGTATTTTTCGGTACTGTGTGTGAAGTAAGTGTTTTCAGTACTGTATGTGGACTGACGGTGTTGGGTATATTTTAAGGCTATTGTTTTCCCGATTATTGGAGAATTCTCGGTACCCTTACGCACCGATATCTATTTATCCAGCAAATTTTGTCTGTTGAATTTAATGTGTGATTTTGTTTTCGGTTGCGGTAAATATAGTTTTAAGGTTATGTTTTGTTTGTTTTTCCCTTCGTGCAATAGTCCAGTTTGAAGTAGAGTCAGGGGAAAGTTTGTATTGTGGGATATTGAGAAAGTAAGAGTGATTAAGGGTGTGGGGGGTTTGTTTTTGTTGACATCCCGCTACATTATTTTGGCGCCCGAACAGGGACTGCTGAGGTGGGATAGAAGCTGGACTGTTGGACGAAGGACGGAATTAGGTTAAGAATTTAGGATTAAGGTTGATGAAAAATGGAAGAGCAGAACAAGTTACTGAAGGAGGAATTGCGGCTGAGTAAGGAGCGTGAGGAGAGGTTGCTAATAGAGAATGAGAGGTTGAACTGGGAGAATGCGGCGATGCAGAAGGAGCTTAGGGAGTTAAAGGGGACAGTAGAGAGAGTGGAAGAATGTGTTGAGATGAGGATGCGAGAGAATGAAGAACGAATGGAGAAACGAATGGAATATATGATGGGGCAAGTCATGGGGATGATGAAAACTATAATGGGTGAAGGTGCAGTCGGAGGAGTGTCCTCAGCTTCGGGTAATGGGTTGGTAGTGAAAGAGAAGGTTAAGGTAGGTGATAATGGGAAAGGAAGTGATAGTGATAGTAGTAATAGTGATGGTGATATTGAAGATAAGGGAATTAGGCATAGTAAGGATGAACAGAAAGGGGAGAGGAAAGATGAAAGGAAAGGTAAAAGTGATGTGAAGAAAGAGAAGAAAAAGTATCAGGCTGATAGCAAGGACGATCGTGAATGGGTGAAAGTGGTAAGTAAGAAAAAGGGTAAGAAGGGAATGGTTAAGGATAGGAATTTAAGTGTGGAAGTGGATTCATTATATTCGAATGAGGAAGAAGGTAACAAGGGAGTAGACAGTGATGATAGCAGTGAGAATGAACGTGATGTGTGTAAGACTGTGTTTATGAGAGAGGTACCTCGGTGTGAAAGGTTCAATGAGCATAGCAGTAGGGATGTAAATGATTTTTTCAAGGAGTATGAGAGGTATTGTCAGGATAAGTATGGTGATAGTAAAAGAGTTTGGGCTAGGGAGTTAGGAGAATATTTGACTGGGTATTTGTTGACGATGTATGGAGTGATAATGAGTGTAGGGGACGTTGATTATGAAAGTGTGAAAACGAGAATAATTGAGCAGGTAAAACGTATGAAAGGGAGTGTTAAGTATAAGCGTAAGAATGATTTTGATGAGGCAAGGATGAATGCAGGAGAAGCTATATCAATGTACGTATGTAGGTTGGAAACTTTAGCTAGGAAGAAGTATGGGGATGAAGGTATAAATGAGAATAAGGAGTTAATGAGGAAGTTTTTGGCAACAGTACCTGAGAATGTGTGTGAATTTATTAATTTGAAACGCAAAGAGAAAATGAGGTGGACGCAAGAGAGATTGACATGGGATGATATACTAGAGATAGTTGAGGATTATGAGTTAGATAGGTGCATGAAAGAAAGTAAATCTGTGAGTGTAAGAACTGGAATGGAAGAAAGTGTAATAGAATTTGGTAGTTATAAGGACGCAATTTTGAGAGGACCAATGAGGGTAGCTGATAATGTAGTAGATAGGAGTGTTAGGGCGAGTAATGTGGGAATACCTGTAAGGACAAATGAAGGGTTTAGGCAAGGGAATCAGGTTTGGAGGGATAGGAGTGCTAGTGCGCCGCAAGATAGGTCAGGTAGTTGTATCCGTGAAGAGAAGTGTTATAGATGTGGGAAAGTAGGACATAAGAAGAATGAATGTAGATGGGCTCTTGGTGCTTGTTTTGGATGTGGTGAGGTAGGGCATAGAATTAGCGAGTGCACGAAAGAGAAAGGGGTAAAATGTTATCGGTGTGGTATGACAGGGCACATAGCGAGTGGATGTCGGAGTAATCGTACAAATGTGATTTGCGGTAATTGTGGTAAGGATGGGCATTATGCTAGAATGTGCAAGGAGCCGCGGGGTAAGTGTACTGAATGTGGTGCAGATGGGCATGTAGCTAGAGTATGTAGGAAGAAGGGAGTAAGTCAGCCAGGATGTTCGGGAAACTAGAGTGTGAGAGGGTTCAGCTGGGTGAGTCCTCCTGTGTGTGTGGAAGGAATAGGATCAATGTTTGTGAGAATGGGATGAATAATTGGTTAGAAATGAGCAAGTATGAATCTAGTATGCATGAAAAGTTAGGGCTGGAAAATAAACAATTAGTGTTAGTTGAATATAGGAAAAAGAGGCGTTTGAAAGTTTTACGTAAGGATGAAAAAAGGGAAAATTTTATAAGTAAAAGTGAGACTAGAAATAAGTATGACAAGGGTGTAAATGTGCAAGTGTGTATGGAAGATAAATGTGTTAATACAGATGAATCATGGCTGAGTATGAATGATACCTATAGTGTGTGTGGCTTTTCCTTAGGTGATGTAAAAGAAAGGATGACGAATGCGAGAGTGAGAGATAAGAGAATGATTAGTAGTATGAATGAATCTTTTGCTAAAGTTGAGAATGTTTTTGATGAAATGGATGAACTGTTTACAGAAATGAGTGTAATTATAGGGCCAGATGAGAACGAGGTAGATATGATTGTACATGATATATTAGATGATAGTGATTTAGATAGGAATAGTGTTAATGTAGCGAATGATTGTGATAAGGAAGAAGTGAATGAGAGAGTATATGGAGGCCCAGTTACTCGGAGTAGAGGTCCCGTTCCCGACTGCGACTGGGTTATGAAAAAAATAATGTAAGTGTTGTGTGAGAAGGATTTGGCAAAGTAAGGGGGGAGGAATGTGGAGGATTTATTTTTGCTTTATTTTTATTTTGCCAAATCCTGTGTGTGTGAGAGAGAGAGAGAGAGAGAGAGAGAGAGAGAGAGAGATATTGTGTTAGCGAGCGAAAGTAGTTAGTGTAACGATCGTTTGTGGTGAGGAAGACTGTTGGTATAAATGAGATTGTTTGTTTACATTTTTAGTAAGGTTACGACAGTGGTGATGTTTCGGAGCGAATGCTTTTTTTATTTGACTGCAGCATAAGGCAGTTGTGTGAGAGCTGGTTTACATTTATATTTTTCTGACCAGCGTGGAAGTGGTTTTTGATTTTCAAAGTAAGTACAGTTTTGTTTATCTTTGCTTGTCGTGATTGTGAATGATAGGAACAATTTATTATTTATCTTTGATTATAGTGCGATAGTTCAGTTAGCTAGAAGTGTTCGTAAGTGTTTTTCTTTATTTTGGCAGGCTGCGATTCCTCCTTTGGAGTGACCGAATTTTGAAAGTGGATTTATTATTGATGACCTGGCCTGTACTTAATATTGTTTGGACTTCTCATTTGACTGCACAACCGTTGATGACCTGGCCTGTTATTTGAGATTCGATTGATGATGATGATGATGATGATTATAATGATGAGGATGACCACGGTTAATGTTATTGGACAGTCGAATTGACTGTTGTTATTGTTGGCAATTGGTTACAAAGACTGGTGCCAGTGTGTAGAGTCGGTGGACGATGGTGGCCACACACAAATATTAATTAAGAAGTTCTCGTATGTTTTAGTATTGTTTGATTATTTTTGCTGGGTTATATATGACGACTGGTGTTTTAGTGTTGTGATTTTTTTCAGTGTTTAAGTATTTTTCGGTACTGTGTGTGAAGTAAGTGTTTTCAGTACTGTATGTGGACTGACGGTGTTGGGTATATTTTAAGGCTATTGTTTTCCCGATTATTGGAGAATTCTCGGTACCCTTACGCACCGATATCTATTTATCCAGCAAATTTTGTCTGTTGAATTTAATGTGTGATTTGTTTTCGGTTGCGGTAAATATAGTTTTAAGGTTATGTTTTGTTTGTTTTTCCCTTCGTGCAATAGTCCAGTTTGAAGTAGAGTCAGGGGAAAGTTTGTATTGTGGGATATTGAGAAAGTAAGAGTGATTAAGGTGTGGGGGGTTTGTTTTTGTTGACATCCCGCTACACGGTAACCTTTTGGTCAACTAGGTGGCAAAGAGGTCTATGGTGGGTTGACCCCAAGTCGCCCAAAGACTCTTGCACACGTCCTTGTGGAGGGTCCATTCCGTGGGTATCACCTGACCCCTCCGACTGAGACAGTCTGCCAAGACGTTCAAGTCCCCCTGGATGAATCTCGTCAACAGGGAGATGCCTCGATTTCTTGACCATATGAGAAGGTCCCTTGCGATCTCGTACAGCGTGTGGGAGTGTGTGCCTCCTTGCTTGGAGATGTACGCAAAGCTGTGGTGTTGTCTGAGTTGACCTCTACCACTTTGTTTCGAAGAATGCTTCGAATTTCATCAAGGCCAAGTGGACTGCTAATAGCTCCTTGCCGTTGATGTGCATGCTCTTCTGACTTGAGGTCCACAGACCCGAGCATTCCCGGACCGTCCAGGGTCGCACCCCAACCCAAATCCGACGCGTCTGAGAACAACACGTGGTTTGGGTTCTTGACTGCTAGGATAGTCCCTCTCTCAGACTGATATTGCTGTCCCACCATTTCAGGCATGCCTTTACTGGTTCGGAGACTGGGATTGATACCGTCTCTAACGTCTTGTCCTTGTTCCAGTGAGAGGCTAGATGGAACTGGAGAGGCCGAAGGTGTAGTCTCCCTAGCGAGACAAACTGCTCCAGGGATGAGAGAGTCCCTACGAGACTCATCCAACTCCTGACTGAACAACGTTCTCTTTTCAGCATTAGTTGGACTTTGAGCAGGGCTTGTTCTATTCGGGTGGCAGACGGAAAAGCCCGAAAAACTGGACTGCGAATCTCCATCCCCAAATATAGAATAGTCTGGGATGGGATCAGTTGGGACTTTTCTAGGTTGACCAAAAGTCCCAACTCCTTGGCCAGACCCAACGTCCAATGTAGATCCTGCAGACAGCGATGACTGGACGATGCTCTGAGAAGCCAGTCGTCCAAGTACAGGGAGGCTCGATTCCCGATAGATGGAGGAATTTTGCCACATTCCTCATGAGCCTCGTAAACACGAGAGGAGCAGGACTGAGGCCAAAGCACAGGGCTCGAAACTGGTACACCACATTCCTGTAAACAAACCTCAGAAACGGTTGGGAATCCGGGTGTATAGGAATGTGGAAGTACGCATCTCGTAGGTCGAGAGAGACCATCCAGTCTCCCTCTCTGACCGCTGCTAAGACGGACTTCGTGGTCTCCATCGTGAATTTTGTTTTGTAACAAAAACGTTGAGCGCACTGACGTCTAGCACCGGCCTCCAACCTCCTGTATGCTTTGGACTAGGAAGAGACGGTTGTAAAACCCCGGTGATTGAAGGTCCGAGACTTTCACCACCGCTCCCTTCTCTAGCAACAGAGACACTTCTTGATTTAGGGCTTGTCTCTTTGACTCCTCTCGGTACCTGGGAGAGAGGTCTATGGGAGTTGTACAAGAGGAGGTTTGCGTACAAACGGTATTTTGTACCCCTCTCTGAGCAACAGAACAGACTCTTGGTCTGCACCCCTCTTCTCCCAGGCCTGCCAGAAGCTCTTCAATCTGGCACCTATCGCTGTCTGAGGCTGTGGCAGTCAGACTCTGCCACGGGAGGACTTGGCTCCTCTCTTCTTACCTCTCTTTCCCTCGGCACGAGAGCTTCCCCTGCTGGGAGCTCTGCCACGAAAGGGCGGGATAAATCTAGACGCAGGAGTCTCGATCCTGGGTCTCACAGCAAAGGATGAAGAAGGAGCCCCTTGTCAAGCAGAGGACGCCATCAGGTCATGGGTATCCTTCTGCACAAGCGAAGCAGCTATATCCTTAACCAGCTGTTGTGGAAACAAGGCGCTGATAAGGGAGCATAGAGCAGTTCCAATCTCTGACAGGGAGTAACTCCTGCCGAAAGGAAAGAGCAAAGGGTTTCTCTCTTCTTTAAGACTCCCGACGTAAAGGTGGAGGCGAGCTCATTGGAGCCATCGCGGATGGCTTTATCCATACAGGACATGATAAGTAAGACAACATCTTGGTCGGCAGACGAGATCTTCCTACTTAAAGCTCCTAATGACCAGTCAAGAAAGTTAAACACTTCAAAGGCTCTGTATACGCCTTTAAGCAGATGGTCAAGGTCCGAGGAGGACCAACAAATCTTCGAGCGTCTCATGGCCAGGCGACGGGGAGAGTCTACGAGGCTTGAGAAGTCACCCTGGGCAGAGGCAGGGACTCCCAAGCCGAGAACTTCTCCCGTGCTATACCAGACGCTCGATCTAGAAGCAAGCTTAGAAGGAGGGAAGGCAAAGGCAGTCTTCCCCAAACTCCTCCTGGTATTCAACCAGTCGCCTAGAAGACGTAAAGCCCTCTTAGAAGAGCGAGAAAGCACTAGCTTAGTAAAGGCTGGCTTGGTAGCAGCTAAGCCTAGAGCAAACTCAGACGGAGGCGAACGAGGAGCAACAGCAACAAAGTGATCTGGAAAAAGATCCTTGAAAATCATCATGATCTTCTTGAAATCCATCGAAGGAGGAACAGCCTTAGGTTCATCTACATCTGAAGGATTATCATCAGGATGAGGATCAGCAACGTCCTCATCTGAAGGAGCTTCGTCCGATAACTGCTGAGTCTCAAGCAAGGGAGAGACCTGCCTTGGTGGCAATGCTTGACAAGCAGAGTCCACACGCACCGGAGCATCAGTAGCAGTCCAGGACGCTACGTCATGTAACTGCTTAACAGACTGACTAGCAACAACAACAGGAGCGGGAGGACGCTCGACGTCAACTCGAGACTGCCTTGACTGCCTAGACTGAGCAGTCAAAACAACTCTTGACTGCGGTGCTTGACGCTCAACGTCAAAACAAGTCAACTTCGCTGGTTGGCGAACGTCCTGAACGTCAACAAGAGCATGCGGCAGCGGCTGAACGTCCACAAGCGGCTGAAAGTCAACACGGGACTGCATCGAGTGAGGCTCTACAAAACGTGACTGACGTGACTTAGTAACGTCAACGTCAACAGGACGAGCAAAGGCTCGTTTGGGCGGCTGACGGCCAGGATCTCGATCAGCTAAGCGGCGAGGATCATCGTGAACCTTCTCAGCAGAATAGTCCTCCATAAGAGAGGCAAGCTTATTCTGCATGTCTTGCAGTACAACCCATTTAGGATCAACGGGAATGGGTGCGGTAAGAGACGAGGGTAACGTCTGTGACTGCAAAACATTGCCTACACTAAGACTCTCGGAGCCTGTGTTACGCTTCTGTTTAGGCGGCGAGCAGTCTTCTGATGACTGCACAGGGTCAGAGCTGTCCCAATGGCT